>NW_017728910.1:4002954-4042116 GCF_001723895.1 Crocodylus porosus | reverse complement strand
CAGGGCGGCTAGGGTCTGGAACCAACTTCCAAGAGAAGTGGTGCAGGCTCCTACCCTGGGGGTCTTTAAGAGGAGGCTAGACGAACACCTTGCTGGGGTTGTTTGACCCCAGTACTCTTTCCTGCCATGGCAGGGGGTCGGACTCGATGATCTACTCAGGTCTCTTCCGACCCTAGAAACTATGAAACCATGAAACTATGAAATTCTATGTGGCCCAGAAGGGAAAAGATTAATATTTTTGAAAATAGCACATCTGTTTCTTCTCCCCTCTAAAATCTTTTTCTTTCCCTAAGACTTGTTATTTTAGTAGTTTACTTAGTTCTTCTGCCTATTCCGCAAAACATTGAAGGCATGTGCTGAAATTCATTAATGTAATCTGTTTAAAGTCAATGACACTGCTCAGTTGCTTAAAATTAGGTATGTGCTACAGTACCTTGATGAATTAGTCTAAATGACACTCACTCAGCTTCTTACGTTGAGTTATACGACTAATCCAGCGAACCAACAGAACACACATTTTGCATATTCAGTACTGACTCATCACAGTAAGCACAGAGAAAAAAGAAGAAAATGGTCATGTAAATTTGAGTAACATGTACATTTGTGGAAAATTGTGCTCTTCTTTTGGAGCTTCTAGAAGTACGAAGGTGGTGGGTCAATTGTTTGCTATGAATTCTTTTCTGAGCATTGTTTCCCATGCAGTATGAACTGTACATGTCCTTGTTTTTTATATTTTGAAACTGTATACCTGCTTTTATTTGGCCATTGGACTTTGATCTATTGTAGAGCTTAACTCATTTTTACCTTGTATTCTTGCATTCCAGACGACAGCTAAAAGATTTCAAAACATTTTATAGTTTAAATTGTTACTTTAAATCTTTAGAAAAAATATAACTTTTATATCTTTAAACTTCTCTGTCTAAATTTGTTGAATGTTACTTTTATGCTTTCAGATCAGCTTAATTATGGTAATCATTTCAAAGAGCATTGACTGTGACCTTGCTCAAAGCAGCAAGGACTGGAAAGATCCCAATTTGTGAAGGTCGGCCGGTCTTGTTAAGAATACATGGTTCATGGCAGAAATAATTTCCACTAGATCAGATGCATGTAGTGTATTATTAGCAGAAGCACAACAAATAGGATTGTTATATGAGTGGCTATGTAGCCAATGACATTTACTTCATCAGTGAGTTTTTAAATAAATTAATTATATGGAAAACGGAATCATATTTCTTTCTACAAGGAACAAGATCCTATCCCTACTCCCTACCCCAAATCCTATTTTTTTACACCAAAGTCAGAAAAAAAAGGGAAACTCAGGCTTTAGTTTTGTCTTGTCTCTTGCCATGCTCTAATACACTGACCTGCATGGGACGGGTACATAGCATGAAGAAATATTATTGAACCATAAGTTGTTTTATTGAGTAGTCATATTAAACTAATTGCAACCAAATTAGTCTATTCATGCAATAAAGGGCAATTATCTTGCTCAGGAATGTGAATGACTGGCAAGAGTCAGCAGTAATGACAAGCAGCCTGTAGGCATATACAATACCAAAAAGTTTCAGTTGTTAACCCAAAAAAGGTTTGCTATTTCAGTCCAGGGTGTTGTCTTTCCAGGGGATGACAACTGTATTTTGATTCACTAAGTACAGAGTGATTCATTATTAAAAACTAGCCTGTAACATCAATATTTTATTTTTACTCGTTCCTGGGCCTAATCCATATTTGAACCAAATAAAGGCAATGGAAGAGTAAGATAGCTGTATCAACTGAACCACAAAAATTAGGAATTTAGGGCTTTTGATTTGCCTAGATAGTAATGCTCAAGTCTTTTACTGAATATTATTCCCATACCCTATCATATAGACTACCATGAGTAATGGTAATGGAGTCTAGAAGTTAGACAGCAAGGTTTGGTTACTGAACAAAAAACAGCAGGGAACCTAAATTAACTCTTTAGCTATAGTAGTGTAAAAGTGGCGTGTCCTTTGAATTAGCCTGGGCCTGACTCATTTTGTTTGCATTTCCTGCCTTGCAGGTTGCAATGATTGGTTATGGCCAGGCCCAGTGTTTGTTCAATGTTTTATTGAGCTGCCTACATCTTTGATTCCCTCCACTTGTATGTGAGCCTCTCTTCTTCCCTTCCCAGTTAGCCCATATGATGCTAAGTGCACTTCTCTCTTGGCTTCCCTTTCCCAGTTGCTCTTTGCTGCTGCTTTGCTCTGGGGTTGCACCTCATGGACTCTCTTAGGGCTCAATTATGTAGGGCTCATTTGCCATCTCCTACCCACTTTCCTGTGAGTTTGGGTTGCTCAGCACTTCTGCAAATCCTGCTTTGCAGTGCTAGCTCCCAGGGTCCAATGAATTTTGTGGATAGATTCAGTCCTGTTGGCTTCCTTGGGCTTAGTTTTAGATGATGGAGCCATGTTTTCGAAGGCTTGGCACCCAGCCTATACCCCACATGCTTCTGGGAATCTGGCCACATTGTATAGGGGGCAGGGAGCTACTTGTGACCATCTGGGCCAGTGTGGGGAAATGAACTGAGCATGCTGCCCTGCAGTGGTCAGAATTCACAAGGGCTCACTCTTCCTGGCTTTTCAGTAGAAGCACTATGAGGATGGTAACAGCAAGGATCACAGAAAATGAGAGTTGGAAGGGACCTCAGAAGGTCATATCTAGTCCAACCCCCTGCTTGAAGCAGGACCAGCCCCAACTACATCCTCCCAGCCAGGGCTTTATCTATCTGGGTCTTCAAAACCTCCAGGGATGGAGACTCCACCACCTCTCTGGGTAACCTGTTCTAGCGCTTCACCACCCCCCTGGTGAGAATTTTTTTTCCTAATATCCAATCTAAACCTCCCTTGCTACAACTAGAGACAGTTTCTCCTTGTTCTGTCATCTGCCACTACTGAGAACAGTCCAGCTCCATCCTCTTTTCAACCCCCCTTCAGGGAGCTGAAGGCTGCTGTCAAATCCCTCCTCAGTCTTCTCTTCTCCAAACTAAATAAGCCCAGTTCCCTCAGCCTTTCCTCCTAAGTCATGTGCCGCAGGCCCTGAAATCATTTTCTCTGCCCCCCACTGGATTCTGCACTTTGGCCATGTCCTACCTGTAGCGAGGGGCCCAAAACTAGACACAGGACTGTAGATGTGGCCTCAGCAGTCCTGCAAGAATTCTGCAGCTTCCAAGCTTTGTGCTGCTTGGACTATGACTCCTGTTATGAATATGTGAGAGTCATTGATTTTTTTTCCCCACATGCCCTGCCTGAAACCCTGGCAGATGTGGTACTGAGGCATCTATGGTTGGGATTGATAAGAGATGACCCAGGAGCTCTCTGGAAAGTGGGAGGAAAGGACTGGTTGGAGTAGTGATTCTCAACCAGGGTGCCACAAGATTTTTTTAAGGGGATTGTGAGGTGCTATGCAATATTAGCACAGTGAGGTATGCAAACATGATTCACATGATAAACTCACAGATTTCAAATAGGAATCCGCAGTTGTTAAAACCATCTTTGCAACAGAAGAATTGCTGTAGTATTTTTCTGGGGTCAAAAAATCAAGTGAAAGCCAAGAGCTGGCATTTTCTGAATGCTCCTTTGAGCCCTTTGAGGCAAGTCTTGAGGCTAAAAATGTTGGGAACCACTGGTTTGGAGGTTAGCAGGATGTTGCCATCTAGAGCTAACAAGCTGTCTCTGCATCCTAGCCCAATGCATGCATTTTCCCAAGGGCTGTTGGGAGCAGTAGCCTTTCCTGAGATGCCTGCAGTTCCCGAGTCAGAAATGCATAGCTGGGATGAACTGGGGGAAATCGTCTCATTCGACCGCATGCTGAAATCCCTTGTGAAACACATTATCACAGTCCTGAGCCCTACAGATGCCCCGACATGTGAACACACACTTTGGTAGCACTGGTTGGCCAGGGATCCCTGCAATGTGAGTAGAAATCATTTTGCGCAGGGCCTGCATGATGTAGTGACTCCGGCACAGCTGTCGCACCATGTGATTTCTCTTCCCTTTTTTCTTTGTTTTTTCCTTGAGGCCCAACTTCTCTCTCTCTCTCTGGGGCCTGAAGTGAGGCACATTGACCTACACATAGGTTCATCTGCAGCCCCTGGGACTGGTCTTTTCAGACCTGCCACTCAGTTGCATCTGACAGGGTGGCACATCTGTGAAACCTGTGCTGCTGCCTGCATGTGGGTGCCAGGGACTAATGTTAGGCACATGAGTTTGAGCACTGTTGACTCACAAGCTTTTTCTCCATTGGAGTTTGTGTCCTTTTCTCCCACATTGCCCATAAGTTGCAAACATCAATACATGTCGATCTCCCATAAATGAGTTCAGCAGCTTGACAGCATTTTGATGATCGTCACCAAGGAGGACTATACCTCGGTTGCTAGGGGCTGTAGGGGGGTGGTCAGAAAGGCCAAGGCGGAGATGAAACTGGGGCTAGCTACCTGGATCAAGGACAAGAAGTCCTTTCTTAAATACATAGGGGGTAAAAGAAGGTACCAGGTAATGTGGGGCCTCTGCAGGACACATAAGGAAATCTGATGATTGCACCAGAGAGTAAAGCTAACCTATTTAACAATTTCTTTGCCTCCAATTTTCTGAGCAGGGACTCGGTCACCCCCCACACCAGGACCTCCATAGCACCCAGGGGAGGTGCACCCAGGCCTAGGATCAGCAAGGACCTAGTCAGGGAAATTCTGGGTGGACTGGAAGTATTTAAATCAGCTGGTCCTGACAATCTTCACCCCAGGGTGCTGATGGAATTAGCTGAGGTCATTGCGGGACTCCTGCCATGGCTTTACGAGCACTTGTGGTGCTCTGGTATGGTGCCAGAGGACTAGAAAAGGGCCAATGTGGTTCCCATTTTCAAAAAAGGGAGGAAGGAGGACCCAGGCAACTATAGGCCAGTCAGTCTTACCTAGATCCTGGGTAAGCTTTTTGAGAGAATTATCCTGGTGCATGTCCATGAGGGGCCAGCAAGGGAGGTTATGCTTAGAGGCAAACAACACGGGTTCATTAGAGGCAGGTCCTGTCAGACCAACCTGGTGGCCTTCTATGATCAGATCACCAAATCCTTAGACGCAGGGGTAGCAGTGGACGTAGTCTTTCTGGACTTTAGGAAGGTCTTCGACACTGTCTCTCACCCCATTCTTATTAAAAAACTAGGAGACTGTGGTGTCCACACCTACACCATCAAATGGGTCACCAAGTGGATGGAGGGTCGCACCCAGAGAGTGGTGGTAGACGGGTCTTATCCGACTTGGAGGGATGTGGGCAGTGGGGTCCCCCAGGGCTCGGTCCTCAGGTTCACACTGTTCAACATCTTCATCAGTGACTTGGATGAGGAGGTAAAAAGCACCCTGTTCAAATTTGCAGATGTGAGGAGAAGTGGGCATGCTGGAAGGGAGGAATAGGCTGCAATCGGACCTAGATAGGTTACAGGGGTGGATATGAACAGGATGGGGTTTCAACACTGACAAGTGCAAGGTACTGCACCTGGGGAAGAAGAACCAGCAGCATACCTACAGGCTGGGGAACTCCCTTCTTATCAGAGCAGAGACAGAAAAGGATTTTGGATCTTGATTATTGATGCCAAAATGAACATGGGCCAACGGTGTGGGGATGCAGTCAGGAAGGCCAACTGCAACTTGTCCTGCATTCACAGATGCATCTCGAGCAGGTCCAAGGAGGTGATCCTCCCCCTCTATGCAGCACTGGTCAGGCTGCAGCTGGAGTACTGCGTCCAGTTCTGGGCGCTGTACTTCAGGAGGGATATGGACAACATGGAGAGGGTCCAGAGGAGGGCCACCCACATGGTTAGGGGGGAGCAGGGCAGGCCCTACGAGGAGAGGCTAAGGAACCTGAACCTGTTCAGCCTCCACAAGAGAAGATTGAGGGGGGATCTAGTGGCCTGTTACAAGCTAGTCAGAGGGGACCAGCAGGCATTGGGGAGTCCCTATTCCCCTGAGTGCTACCAGGAGTGACTAGAAATAACAGTTACAAGCTGGCAGAGGGTAGATTCAGGCTAGATATCAGGGCGGCTAGGATCTGGAACCAACTTCCAAGATAAGTGGTGCTGGCTCTTACCCTGGGAGTCTTTAAGGGGAGGCTAGATGAACACCTTGCCGGGGTCATTTGTCCCTAGTACTCTTTCCTGCCATGGCAGGGGGTCGGACTAGATGATCTACTTAGGTCCCTTCCAACCCTACCAACTATGAAACTATGAATTTAAGAATGGCACGAGATCTTCGACCCAACACTGATGCTCTGGAGCAGGGCCAAGAATGGGGGCACTTCCTGCTCCATCCAAGGTGAACTGCAGAGTTCAAAGAGGTAAAACCTTTGTGTCTCAGGCAGCAACCCCAGAAACCAGTGAGGGAAGACAGCCTATTGGTACCTGGTCCATCTTACTCCTCCCTAGCTAGGATCAGTGCTAGGTCTTCCCTTAATTGCTATGTATTTATGGGAGCTCTAGCCCTTTAGTATCTGTTGCTCATGAAGCCCACTCACTGTACCCTGGTAAAGCAAGGTGATGCCATTATTTGGACTGGGCAGAAGGGAAACTGAGGCACAGTGGGAACAAGGGATTTGTCCAAGATCACATGGGTGGGAATATATGCTGGAGATGAGAACTGCCCTGGGTGTATCACTGGCCTGGTCCACACTAGAAAGCTATATTAGGGGCTGAAAAGACTGCATGGCCTTACTGATATAGGCAAAAGCCTTTCTGGGAGCACAGCTTTGCCAGCAGAAGGCAGCATCTGTCCTGGGGCCCTATGTAGCTGCCATGCACAAGCTCCTCTTGACAGTGATGGTCCTGTCTTTGCCAAGGGGCTCTGCCAATACTGCTGTTGACACAGCTGTAGTGGCAGCAGCTCCATAATGTAGATGGGCCCTCTGTTGCTGTAACCCTGGATCCATTCCCCTCTGCCTGCCATTGCCCCTCAACCTCCATGAGCAGCAACAGTGAATGGAAAGTTCCCATTGTGTCTGTTTATAGCTGCAAATTTTATTTGCTGGGGAAAGTTTGATAGTTGTAGAAGTACTGGTAATTGATCCAGAAACTGGTAGTTGATAGAAGTCAATCATAGTGGTGCCCTGGGACCAGTGGGGTCCCCCAAGGCTCTGTCCTTGGGTCTATACTATTTAATATTTTCATTAATGATGTAGACATTGGTATCAGAAGTGGATTGGCCAAGTTTGCAGATGACACCAAACTCTGGGGTAGAGCGTCCACCTGAGGACAATGGGTGATCCAGGCTGACTTTGACAGGCTCAGGAAATGAGCGGATGAAAACCTGATGGTGTTTAACACTGAAAAATGCAAGGTTCTCCACCTTGGGAGGAAAAACCTGTAGCATCCTTATAGGCTCAGTGGTGCTACACTGGCTAGCACTATGGATGAAAGGGAGTTGGGGGTCATGATTGACCAAAAAAAAAAAAAAAGAACATGATACTGCTGCTAGTAAAGCAAGCAAAACATTGGCTTGCATCCACAGATGCTTCTCAAGCAAATCCCATGACATCATTCTCCCCTTGTACTCGGCCTTGGTGAGGCCGCAGCTGCAGTACTGCGTCCAGTTTTGGGCTCTACCATTCTAAAAGGATTTGGAGAAGCTTGAGAGAGTCCAGAGGAGAGCCACGCGCATGATCAGAGGTCAGAAAAACAGACCTTATGAAGAGAGGCTGAGAGCTATGGGACTCTTCAGCCTGGAAAAGCGCAGGCTCAGGGGTGATCTGGTGGCCACCTATAAGTTTATTAGGGGCACTTACCAGGGTCTGGGGGAACGTCTGTTCACCAGAGCGTCCCAAGGGATGACAAGGTCAAACATTCACAAATTGCTCCATGACCATTTCAGGCTGGACATAAGGAAGAACTTCTTTACAGTCTGAGCCCCCAAGGTCTAGAATAGACAGCTGCCAGAGGTGGTTCAAGCACCTGCTTTGAATACCTTCAAGAGACATCTGGATGTTTATCTTGCTGGGATCTTATGACCCCTGATGACTTCCTGCCCCTGGGGGAAGGGGCTGGACTCGCTCTTTCAAGGACCCTTCCAGCCCCAGTGTCTATGAAATTATCCAAGAGACAAATATATTACCATAAGAAATCCTTGCCACTCGAACTTGCACTGTTTAGCTATCTCACTGGACTCTACTACATTTTTTTTACTGTTTTGGCTTTGTTCTTTCTTATCTAAGTTTTAAAAAAAAATCAAGACTTTATCACCAATTGCCCAGTGGTTCATAAGCCAGCTGAGTCAAGTGTTTTCTATTTGAGATTCCTTCAAGCACTCTCTGATGGACTCAATCAGATGTCTTTCTGAATACTCTACCATATCAGGTCTTTTAAAAAAATTATTCCTTAAGTGAACAAATAAATTGCTGAGTAAAACCAGTAGGGACTAAATTGAGACGACAGAAAGAATGGTATACCTTTAAAGGCCTGAGCTGTGATTTAAAATGGGGGAGTAGAAATAAAACAAATGCATCTGCATTTTAGACTTAGAAGAAAGGTCCTAGACTAGACTGTTGATTAGATGCAGATTTTACGGTTTTGCTTTTTTTTTTTTTTAAAAAAAAGAAAGCCTAAGTCAATAATTAGAAAATCTCGTCAGGCTTTAAATGATTCATGTGCACACATTACTAGTGTACATTATAGGTGGGGAAAACTTTGGGAACCATTTTTCTCAAATTCTGACCTCTATAAGAATCATTTTAAAGAAAGATATGTGGGGAAATACTGTGTTTGATGACATGGAATAGAAGAGTAACTCCAAAGTCTGTGGAAAAACACTTGTTGAAAGCCAGCAAAAGTTGAAATTTGTAAAAGACAAAGACTGTTGTTTTTGTGCTCATCCTGTAATTTTACAGTGAGATCTCAAATGTAATGCCGAAGGATTTGGACGAGAGGTTAATGTTTCCCAGTTGGGAGCTGATTGTCCGCTTGGAAGAGCAAGTGAGTTTTGCTGCTTAAGTTTAGTCATTTACACTCTCCCTTAACTTGTAATGCTAGACCACCTGGGTGAGGAATGGTTGTTTATAGCTTGCAAGGAAATCTGAGCCTGAAGGCTCTAAGAACAGTACGATGAGGAGCAACAGCTTTAGGATGTAGCAAGAATAAAAATTAAACAGATAACGAGGTTTATTAGAACTTTATTAGAGGTTTATTAGAACTGCACACACAAACTGATCCAGTGCTTTAAAAGCCATTGGGAGTCCTTCCATTAATTTCAGTGGGCACAGTTTCAGGTCCCTCATATTCTCAGAGGATGGCATGAAAACATACACCACTGACTAGCAATTCTTAAAGGTCCTATAAAAACTGCCAGTGTCTTGCAAGAAATTGCCTTAATGTTCACTGTGCAGTCCTGGTGCAGACTTTCAATAGAAGTAGTTGGGGCAAAGTACCCCACTAGTTTTAGGATGAAACTACATAAGCTTATGAGAGGTATAATGTCAATGTCTACAACAGCAGGGTTCGGGGGCTCAATGACCTTGGAATGCTTGTGTTTCTAAGTTCCTAGCATGCTACTGAACATGAGGTGGTGTCACTTTGAATTTTAATTAATCAAATTAAGAGCGAGACCTTATAAAGGGGGATAAGGCAAAATTCTGTATTTATTGATTACATGAAGCAGATACATTAACTTGGACACACCAGTCATACAAACAGACACACACAAAAATACAGACAGACATAGACAGACATACAGACAAAACTACTCCAGTAAAATGTTATAGTTACCAGCAGAGGTTGCTTAATGTTACCACTGGGTGGTCAGCCCAAGCTCATTGAGGGTGATAGGAGCAGGGGTGAACAGATGTGCCTGTACTCTAGGAGGTTGCAGAGAGTAGATTCCCCCCTCCCCACACACACACACAACATTGTTGAATCCCACTTTTATAGGTATTTCCAGTCTTTGTTCAGCACTTTTGTGGTTTTTCCATGCTCAGTCTTTGTTGAGAGGTTGTTTCTCATCCATCTTTTGTTTATCTCAGCTTGAAGTTGTGTTGGTCATAAAAGTTGGTATCTCAGCTTTGAAGTGTCCTTGTTGCCCACATGGCAGGATATGCAGCACTTTCCCCTCTTATTATCTTCTTTGTTCCCCAGGTCTGAGAGGGATTCTTTAACCATCTATTAATTAGTTTACTGACTGGTAACTTACGCATTTAGTGCCTTGTTGCTTCATATAAACAGTTAAATCTTTCTCTTTATGCCTCCATGCCATTCTCTCACTAGTCACCCTCAGACACACACAGGGCATACAAAGTTCATTTACTCATGTTAAGCAAGGAAATACAAAATGGAGTCTTTGGCTATTCATAAAATACAAAAATAAGGTTAACATAGCCAAAAAGGCCTACTGTCTTACTAACATTCTTCTTCTCACATTTAAATTAATATCAAATCAGCTCAAATTCATGCTACAGTGGCAGCCTCCAGGGCTAGAGACAAAAGTTACATATAAAGCAGTTTAAGGGATAAGAAACTGGTTTAAACCTGTAATAGAACAGAAGTTCAGTGCACATAAACCACTTTCAAAATGGCTGAAACTGATTTAAGATAGACTTTGTTGACTGTAGTATCAGGCTTAACTGATTTAAGTTTAACCAGTTTATGAAACTTCTGCCCCAGACTCCATCCTGGTTCAAGTTAAATCAGAATCCTTCAGCATTTTGCAGCCCTGGGCTGTGCTGTCTGCTTTAGAAAGCAGGGTTGGCCCTGGCTCTCTGCTCCCTAGCTCCACCCAGGCAAACCCCTGCTGGGGTCTGGGGCCAGGGAGGGGGGTTAAACTTCCCTTCCCCCAAATATGGATTTTCCCTGCCCTCCTTACTTAGTGCTGGCTGCTAGTGTGAAAAATGAGCTGTATTCAATTTGGATTTGGATTCAGCCCAAATTGGGGAGACTGATTCGATTAGTTGATTTGGATCACTGTCCCCAATTCGATTCAGCTGAATCTGAATCTGAAGATTCGATGCTGATTTGGAGAATCAGCGATTTGGCCATAGACACAGCTTTAAATGTTTTTTCTACATACCTCGAGGTACAAGGCGCAGCTCATGAATCCTGCGATGCTGGGGCGGATGGAGCATCCCACAGGAATGTGGGGGGGCCCCCACATGCTTGGTGGCCTACTCAGAAGTGGACTGGAACTTCTTCTTGTCCACTTCCAGATCCACCAGGAAGCGCGTGGGGTCCCTCCTGCACCTGCCTGGCTCAGTGATTGGCTGCAAGGGGACCCAGGGTGCCCCCCCCAGACCCAGGAGTCACCAGTCACTGAGATGGAGGGGGAGTGGGGAGGCCCCCTGTGTGCTCCCCGGCGGACACGGAAGTGGACCGGAAGTGTTTCTGGTCCACTTCCAGGTCTGCTGCTGAGCATGCTGGGGAGCCCCCCACATTCCTGTTGGATGCTCCATCCACCCCAGCATCGCAGAATTCATGAGCCACCTGGTACCTTGAGGTATGTAGAAAAAACATTTAAAGCTGTGTCTGTGTCCAAAACACCAAATCTTTCCAAATCTCTCTGAATTGATTTGGAGGGTTACGATTTGATTCAGAGAGATTAAAGGGTCTCTTGATTTGATTCAGATTTGCAGATTTGGCCACGGAATCTGGCCGAATCTCCACTAAATTGAATCAGGGACTGAAGCTTCGCGCAGCCCTACTGACTGCAACTCTGGGCTACAAATCCCAGAGGTACCTGGAAGTAGGAAGAGGAAGTGAGAAGCAACCTTGCAGAGTCCTGCTGATGTGAGTCTGGACTGAAAATCCCAGAGACCTTGGGGGAAGCAGGAAGAGGAAGTGAACATAGCCAATGCTGGCTGTGTGCCAGAGAGCCATGATCTAGCGCCCCCTGGCTTGTGGCTTGACCCACTGCAGGCTTGTGGCTGTATTTCCAGAATCAAAAGTTAAATGCCTATTTACTTGTCATTTCAATCTATGTAGCTTAGACTAACCTGAGAAGATTGAATCAATATAGTCTTGGGCTTTCTGACTATCTGTACTTAGCCATAATCACTTGCTGTGAAAGGATACCATAGAGCAGGACATGAAGTAGAGTAAGTAATTTGGTACATATCTATCCTGCCTTCTGCCTGACTCTGGACTAACACAGGTAACTAACTACCTCTTCCGTTATAGGCCCTAAGCTTCATTCTGTTGTATTATAAGGAGGAAAGCAAATGATGCAATAGTTTCATAGTGCCTAGGGTTGGAAGGGATCTAAACAGATCATCAGGTCCAACCTCTTGCCCCAGGCATGAATGAGTGTGGGGTCATAACACTTCAGCCAAATATCTGTCCAGCCTCCTTTTGAAGACTCCCAATGTAGGAGAGGGCACCACCAATTGCAGTTATGTAGACCAAGCCTAAAGCACAGCTCCACATCATCATAGGGCCTCTGATAGTTCCTGTGTTAAAGTCTGCATGCAGTTTTGGAGATCAGGGATAAACGAATACAATAATCCAAGACCACCCACTCTGGAAATATGCAGCCAGGGAAAAGCCATGGCTCTTCTAGCAGAAATCAGCAGCAATTTTAACTTCCAATCATACCTTTTTTTGTACAGTTTGGTCTAAGAAAGCTTGAAATGAACAAAGGACAGAAGGAAGGTAAGATTGGACAGCAAAAAAGTTGCACACAAGTAGCATACATTATGGTCAGTAAATAGAGGAGAATTAATAACATCCCTCAAGTGGGCAGACCAGGCTTCATGTGCCATTATATTACTTCACTGGACTTCCATCAGTCTAAAGCTGGTATTGAATCTGTATTGCATCTATGCTGAAATACGAGTAACGGGGAAAAAATCAGAAAGAGTCAAACATTTAATACTGGAGATTTGCAGGAACCCCAGGGGTGAAATTATTTAGTTTCAGTTGTTTGTCTTTGGTCATAATCACGGAAACTGTGTGGAGCACTGCAGACAGGAATGAAAGTTGTTTACAGTAACATAGGAAAGAGATACCTAATAATCTAAAGTCTTCCTTGCTGTCACTTTACTGAAGCCAATTGTCCCATGGTCAAACCATGGTCAAACTCAGAACAAATTTCTTTTGTATATTTTTATGTGGTTTCTATAATACTGACTCTAGCCCTGGAAATAATTTTATTTAAAACTTCCCATTGTCATTGGCTTTTTTGTTGTTCATTACAAACAAAATATGTTGCAGACAGATGCCAATTATGCAAGAGTTAGGTCCCAGTTTGCATTCTTTCATGTGAAGTATTGGCTCTTTTTTGTGCATTGGTAACCACACTTTACTATGTGTGTCAAAGACCTTGATTTGCCTTTTATAAAGGTTTTTTATAAGTTAAGGCTAATCTCTATAGGCCCAGCAGTTGAAAATACCCCTCACTCTGCCAGCCCAGTGTCTGGGCTACACTAAGGTTTGTGAAGGTGCTTGGGAGAGAGGCCCTATGATTATCAATTAGGATATCAGTGCAGGCAATTGCTCCCGGCAGAAATCTGCTTCTTAGCAAAACAGGTACTTGTTTTGCAACAGATTAGCTTGTGTGTTTTGTTTTCATGAGCCAGTAATTTCTCTGTGGATGCTGTCTTGTGCTCTAGAATCTAAGGTTTCATTTGAAACAATATATTAAGTGGCTAACCCTTATGAAGAAAACCTTCAAAGATATCTTTTTGACTCTGTGGGCAACTGTACTCTGCATCTTTCTTAAATAAAGGGATAACACTGAAAAATACTGACAATGATTTGAACAATAACTGCGGGAACTTTCACTGGTAAAACAGGCATAAGAAGAAGGGGTAATTACATTATGAAGATCAGCATAATATGCTGTGAGAACCATGGTGTTTTCCTGTTGGGGTTGTGGGCAGACTTTTGGGACAGTATGATCTGTTTTCCTAAACTACTTGCCCTACAAACATTTGGATCAGATAACCTCAAAGCATTCTATGAATTTGTGCGGCAGCTTTTGACCACCACAGTAATTTTACATTTCAAAACCACATTTCAAAAAAAGCTTTGCTTTGTGTTACGTTTAAGCATCCCTCTGAAACAGAGCTATATATCAGACTCATTTTTCTCAGAGACATATAATCTTGCTGATAATTAAATAGGGTCATCCTGCCCCTGAAGAAAAATGCTGGTCATTGTTTGTGTGTTAAACAATTAGACCTTCACATGTGTCCAGTTCTGAATAAACTCTCCTGGGTTTTATCTATCTAATGATCTCTGAACAGATCCTTCATCTGTATTAATGAAAATGCAATGGGCAGAAACATGTCCTAGTGACTTTTGTGTGGATTTTTCTCCTTCATACTATCCATGTAGCTAACTATTTTTGGTATGGAGATAGCAACAATTCATGTGTTTCCCCCTGAAGTAGTAAAATATGCAGCTCTTAATTATTTTATTGAGCTGCATGTGTTTATATTTATGACCAAACCTTTCTTTTTTAACCTTACACCTCTGAGTGGCCCAACTGCATTCACTTACTTACATAGTAAAAAGAGAGGATCATGACTGTAAACTTTTAGAGGCAGTTACAAACACTCCAACTCTGTCCAGTGCAATCCCAAGTCACTGCTGATGCTAGGGAAATGGTTGCTATTAATGTCCATATACATAATGTAGTTGAATAATAAAAAAGTGCAGGCTGATATGATTGAACAAGTGCTTGCTTGTTTTCTTATCAGTGAATGGACTAAAAAAGGCCTGGGCACTCAGCAGCAAGCTGGATCCTAGTTGTGCTATAAATAAACTGGTGCACATGAATATTTCACAATGAAATGGCAACATTTATCATACAATATTTCACAGCTGTTAAAATATCCCATAAAACAGACATCAGTCCTTGTTTCATTGTCCTTTGAAAAAAATGACCTCTGTCTACTGAGCTTTCTTTTACTACAAGAATAGCAAGTGGTAAGACCCTGAACTCCTGTCTTTTCAAACAATTGAATGCATATAGCAGAAAACTGGCATCAGCAAGCAAAGCAGCTGCATACATTCCAAATATTGCTCTATTTAAAGCATCCCTTAAGCTCACAGCAACAACTACAGAAGCAAACCTTTAAACTTGTCCATAAATTCAGCTGGGAAGGAATGGCAGAGCCAGGTAAGAAGCACCACTAAACATTATTGTAGAATGATGTATATTTACAAAATATAACAATGTAGCCTGAAGATATTTTGTTAATCCTAAAATACTAATTTCTGTCCAATGCACAGCATATTTCCCTTCTCAATAAAAGGCAATGCCAGCTTGAAAATTAGTTCAGCTAGAGAAATAAAGCAGATTTGGGTTTCCATCCTGCTTCTGAATATTTTTTTTACCTGTTTTTGCAATTTTGATAATCATATTTCTCTCTCTGTGTTCTCTTATTTATTTTCTTCTCAGCATGACAGAATGGAAAGCTTACTGGCTCTACAGGTTGAAGCTGAAAAGGACTATATAGCAAGTGTATCACAGATGCAGTGTAGTAAACTCATTAAAAAGAAAACATTTTTCTTTTGGTCTTTTTTAGCTATTCACATTTTTTTTTTGTTTTTGAATAACCTGTCATAGCAAGCTACTTAACTAGATGTGTGCTTCTTTATGTTAATTGGATCCCTGTCACACAATTAAACTGGTATGATCATGCTGAATAATGTATTTGATATACAAATAAATTCCCTAATCTCAGGCTGTAGTCACAAAGGCAGAGTAAAACTCTTTTTGTGTCTGATATGATCTACAGTACAGCAGTGTAGATTCAGTGGCAGAGAATAGAGAAATCATGAATGAATTTTTCACTGATTGCCTTTAAGAAACAAAATGGGAAAAGTGCATTTTTTGTGCACAGTTGCTTGTATTTTACACCATTCTCAAGAGCTTTGGCTGAAAAGTAGAAAGTTAACTATGGATCTAGAATTTGGTTGGCACATATAGTTACTTAGGTTATTTTTTTTACTCATAAATAACAATGTTTAATAATATGCTGTTTATGTTATGAAAGTATATAATACAAATATAGCCAGTAAAAACTAATCAAAGTATTTTTTGCTATTACTATAGTTATCGAGCACAGAGAAAACTGCTAATCTTGAATACATCTGCATGGTGAATGACACTTTTTATTTCCATCTGTTATGAACAATTAGTAATAATGATTAGTCATTTTGCTCCAGAGATCAAAATACTTTGCATTGGTAGGGAATTAATATTCATAGCTCCATTTTGCAATAAAGAAATGAAGGAAAAAGTGATTTAGTTAAGGTTTCCTGTAAAATACTGGAATCTTCCCGGTTCCAAATTTTCAGCATGATGCCTTTTCATCTAGACCTTGCTGCTTTCTTTTCAGCAAGGATAGAGGTATGTCTTTTCCCGAAGTCCTGAGTCCTGCACTACAAGCTGAATAGGATTTCTTCAATAAGGGCTTTCAGTCCTTAAGTATTGAGGGCAGCAGACAGTAAATTGGGAGGCAACTTTGCTTAAATGAAAAAGTGAGGAATGTAATGATTTTAAAATGTGAAGATGGCTGATTGCAATCAGTCCCAGAGTCCCTGCTATATCAAGTTTGTTGGTAAAATTATTTATCAGTAATGCACAGAGTATCTTCAATAACATTGTCCATGAGACTTAGCATCTGGGCAGTAGACAGCTTGAGTTTGTGACATCTAGGCATGTATGGGAGATGGTTTATCATCATCACTGGTAGCATAAGCTGGGTGGGGGCAACTGGGGCACCAATCTCAGGTGCAGATCTAGAGGTGGCACCAGAATGGCTGCCACCACAGAGCCTGTGCTGATGCTACAGCCCATATTGTGGGAGCTTGTGCCAAAGCAGCAGCAGCCCCTGATGCTGCCCTAGCTGCCAAAATATAAAGTTATGCCTCTCAGCCACACCACCACCAACAGAGCCTTTTAAGCAGATTTATGTTATCATCATTCTAACTATGTATGACTACACAGTGATAAACTGTTTAATCATTTTATTGACACCATGCAATCTTGATGCCTCTACCAAGCAGTCAGTTCAGTCTGAGCTAACTGTCAGCAGATGGATTATTTTGTTTCTGCTGATCATTTTCTAGAGGGAGCATTTCTTTTTCTTAGAATAATACTTTTCCACCAACCAGATATCTATCTTTAATTGTTGTGACTTTCTGCTTTAATCAGAAATTCTTTGTCTACCGTATTATTTCCTTGTAAGAATGGCATTCCCTTATGGCTCTTTGACAATTTCTTACCAAGAAATTTAAATTCAAATTGATAAAAACCCCAAGTCCCCTCCCCCCCCACCAAACAAATAATATAAATCCCATATATTACAAGAGTAGCAAAAAAAATCCAGGATATATAATAGTAAGTACATGCATCTTCTGGGTAGGGGAAGGACAGGCTGATTATAGTTCCTGAGTTATGCACATGTTCTTAACCTCTCACAGTATTGTCCCAGAACACATATGGTAGTTTGTTTTTCAGAATTCTTTTGGAATAAACCTTCTGAGGCCTGTCATCCCAAGGAAGTGCTAGATTTTAGAAGCATTTATGCCTTTCATGTATGGGTTATAGTATGGCAGATGATTACAAGGAGGCACAAAAAGGGGCAACACCAAGAGACTGGGGCACAATGATTGCTCCCTTATTGCGCTCTGTAGGTACACAGCACCCCAGAGCAGCCATGGACAGGATAGGGTATGGCTTCTTTTACTCTGACCCAGGCCAAAAAGCCAGCTGACTACCCAGAGAAAAGTAGGACATCAAACACACTCCTCTATATGGGGTCTCACATTCCAACCACAGGCTACCCATGAAGTAGTGAAATATCCAGACTAGTGGCCAGAGAGTAGTTTAGTTATTTGGGTGGCTGGGTGGATATACACACACCCTTCACAGCTTAGAATATGAAACAATCTGTTGCCTTAAATGAAATATGGAGAGTCTGCTTGAGGTATTTAGTGAAGGGAACATAAGAGACAGAACAACAACCTGGGCAACAGGAGAATTGGTCTCTGCCCCTGCCATGCCCGTTGCTGTTGGTCTAAAGTAAAATGGAGGCTTTTTGTGATTGCGTTACTAACCCGCATAAACCCAGTTCAGACTCAGACATCTCAGGGGTACTGGGAATTCTCTGAGACCCTAGTCGTAATCCTGTGTCAGTGGGAGTTTTATCTGAACCTGTATAAACCTCTGGATTAAAGGAGGAATCTGAGTGAGTGACCAGCTGTCTAAAGCAGGGGTTGGCAGCATGTGGCCCACAGGCCAGATCAGGCCCACAGAGCCATTGGATCAGGATCACAGAGCCAGAGGGCTCTGCTTGTGCCCACACTGGGGCTGGGTAGATTCCAGCTGCACCCAGATTGCTCTCACTTCTACCTGCCCTCCTGGCTTCAGTCTGAAATGGGCTGCGTGGTTTCAGCATTGAGTTAGTAGCAGAGGGCTTTCCCTGTACCCATGCTGCTGGCACTTTCTCCCAGCCCCTTCTACCAAGCTGGGGCATGAGAGCAGCTTTCCGTCAGTAGGAAGCTGCACTGGGGCTGGGTAGCTTCAAGCTGTGCCAGTGCTACAGCCAAGCACAGGGGGATCAGGAAGAAGCAGTGGCAGTGTGGACACAATTCGCAGATATCTGGTCTTGGTGCAGCTCCCTGCTGGCTGGAAGTTGTGACTGCGCTGCAACTGGGGAGCAAGGGACTGGGGAAAGTGGTGGAGGCACAGCTGCCAGCTGCTTGGTCCCCGGAAAGCACTTCTGCTACTAATCTTCCCCAAACCCACCTGGCCTGTATTGGACCAGAACTGTCTTGTTCTGGCCCATGACATGTAAAAAAAGGTTGCTGACCCCTGGCCTAGATTATACATTGCAGTTTTCTCAGTGATCCTTGTAGCCTGTAGACCCTTACTCCTTCAGATATTTTGTACTTGAGGGATCCTTGGCTTCCCTAGAATGACGTTTAGGAAGGAGCACTGCAGGACTGGGCTCTTCCAAGCTGCTGAACTATAGAGATCAAAGCACATAGTGTTTACACATCATGTGCATAGAAGAGCTTCCATGTAGTGAGAAAAAAAATGCATGGGGCTCCTCCCTCTCTTCCCACCCTCAGAGTGCATTGAGGAAGAGGAAAAACAAGTGCAATGGGGCAAAGATAAAACATACCAGGAGTGCGGATGCTGACTGGCTCATGGGGGACATGGCAAAATTTTGAGTTGCTCTTGCTGTTCACCACATTCTTGATCCAAAGTCTCCTGAAGTCTACAGAAATGTTTCCATCGGCTTTGGAGCTTGGATCACTTCCAGGGGAATGCTGAGAGCTGCACTTAAATTGTTCTTCCACTTGTTTGTCCCCTTCCCTTGTGGACCTGGGGGAAGCTAGGATTGCCTCAGCATGCTCATAGCACTGGCAGGTCTGCCTCGAAACAGCTATTTATAATCAAATACCATGTTTGGAGGCTTCAGTCACTCACACTAAGGGCAGAGAGAAATGTTTACCTCCAATACGCAGCTGCCAAAAATATACAGTTTTTTCCCCCTCCCCTGCCACTTTCCTTTAAAGCTTTAGTAATTGGCCATGGTGGAGAAACAGGACACTTAATATGGTGGCCCAGAGAATCCCCTTTATAGATGCCTAACTGGAGTCTTACTCATGGGCGCAAGGTCATATTAAAGTTTAAGATTTGGAGATTTGGGGTCAGGATGGAATTTTCCCCCCATGTCAAATTGGCAGAGACTTTTAAGGTTTTTTTACATTGCTCTCTGCAGAGAGTTTGTCTGTTAGGATATATATAACTGTAGAGTATGTCTCAAAGTCTGTCCATTGGTTCAGAAAATATTTGGCATGGTCATATGTTACTTATGCTGGGGCCCTTAGCATTGGTGACAACTTAGTCTCTCCTGTTCTCGCCACCTTTGCTGTCCAGTTTCCTCTCCTGATGATTGCAACGCTCAAGTGTTATAATATTAAGTGTATGAGTTCAAAACTTAATGGCTTCTGGTACACAAGAGGTCAGACAGAGGATCTAATGGTCTCTTCTGGCCTTAACTTCTATGAAACTATGAAACACATACTTCCAATGATTTCTGTGAAACATTACTCCTTGCAGCCAGCTGCTTTGTGCTTCATGACAAATGACCGGCACAGAGTTGTTTCTGACCAACCAGCTCACAAAGTCTGCTGCTATTATCTTTCTTACTTCATCTAATTTGGACTTCTAGCAACAAAGCACCATGCTTTGCAGCCCCACTGGCAAGTCACCAATGTGCTCTGTTAAAACTCTCATTCGTGCCCCTGCAGACTCTAGCCCTTCATTTGTAATACGCCCTTTAAGAAATATGGTAGGCAAAGAGAAATCATTCCCTGAAGTGTCTCCCCCTTAAAAAAGATCAAATGTGACCCAGTATCTATGAAGGAAAACATGGTTTTTGAATTCCCCTGTGGGATGGTGTAATCAGAATCCTGTAGCTGAATTGTATATTTGGTCTATGTGGTTAT
The DNA here is from genome assembly GCF_001723895.1 of Crocodylus porosus. NCBI lineage: Eukaryota > Metazoa > Chordata > Crocodylia > Crocodylidae > Crocodylus > Crocodylus porosus. Next base: position 4,021,671 of record NW_017728910.1, on the reverse strand, counting down.
TTATATATATTTGTCATTCTGTTCTGTATTTTAGATAAAGGTATAATAGTTTTTGAGCCTTGATTTCTCTCTCTCTCTCTTTCTCTCTGTTATGTAGCTTTAATAATATAGTGGAAGAAATACTAAACTACAGAGTATGTCTCAAAGGCTGTCAGTTTTTGATTCATAAAATGTTTGGCATGGCCATATGCTATTAATTAACCCATCAAAGGTTTCCAGTGTTTTTCATTGGCAAAGGAAGTTTCTCTGGTGAAAGAGAATTAAAATGAGCTCACCCTAAGCTCAGAGTACAGCTGCTGATGTCATACTTTCTTAGCAAGCTTCTGCAGTACAGGCTTGCAGTTTACTGGACTCGGTTGGAAAATATTTATTGAAATTCTGATGAACAGAAACAGATATTCACATTGTTTTTCTTTTTTCTAGTCCTACTTTGCTTTATGAAAATCTTCATGTAGAAGCATCATCCTAGAAAGAAATTAAAAATCTCTTAGGCTTGCAATTAACTTGTCCATGTACTAGCAGCTAGCATAGAAAAGCTGTCACATTGTTTTGGATCAGATTGGACCAGAGCAGCCAAACTGGTGGCATATTCCTGTCAATTGAATGGCAAGAAATTGTGTGCCGCATCACACACACAATTTCCCCATGTATCCTGTATGCTATCTCTCGTTTTATTTGGAAACAGACCTGTAAGTAAGATGACATTAATGGGTAGCCACCACAGCCCTCACCACAGTATATTGCCTTCACATTTGGCTAAAAGATGGTTCAGGCTCCATGTGCACACTGGACTCCAGGAAGCTCAGAGAAGGGTAGTGAGTCCTTGAGGGTAATACCATGGTGAACCATCTTTTGGTGATGTGACCTCATACTATGCAGTGCCTGAGTGGCCAGACTAGCCTACAGTATGAGCATACACTGAGAATATGTTCTTGACATCCTGCTTGGAGCCTTTGGGCACAAATGTGATGCTGAAGAACCATCATATTTTCAGTTTAGTGGTGCCAACGCAATAGGAATGCCAGAAGGTATGTATGCAGGAGGGGGATTGTCTCTTCTGGGAGAGCTTGTGCGAGTAAAGCTCTTTTAGCCCATGCTGATAAAAGGGAGGACCATAGTTCTGTACCCTCTCCTTGAGCTATCCTTATACCTGCTGGACAATAGAAACTAAAGTTCTGTCTCTGCTTTTGCTATGCACCTTTGTAGTTAGGCCAGCTAAGATATGGTGAGTCTAATGGTTGTACATTAATGGTTGTACACTGTTTTCTCTTGATAGTAGTGAGAGATTTGTACAGCAATAATGGTGATGATGATAATACTAATGCTAGCTTGTTGTCTCAGAACACTGTTGTTTGTTTCAAGATAACGATAGTTTTTCATGTTTAAGTTCATGGATTTTAGAATTAGTATAATGTGCCTTTACTATGCCCTTCTCTGAATAAAAATCTATATTCTCTCTCTTCAGCAGAAAATCAATACTCACGTTTTGTTATACCTGCACTTCTTGTGGTTGGCTGGATAATTGGTTGTGCATTAATGGTGTACATTGTCTTCTCTTGATTACAAGTAAGTGATTTGTACACTATATGTACATATATACAGTTAACACTTACTGAAGTTTACATTGCTACCTTTTAACTAATACATTTTTTTTCTCCCACAGGAAAGAAAATTTTGCAATGATGTCGATTAGAAGAACCCAGAAGTTTAAATGGAAATCTCTAGTCGTTAAACTGTGTGCTGTACATGTATTTTAATATCACAATGTAGGATTGAATATGGACTTTGTCCAATGTAAATGAGTGATGCTCATTAGAGATGAGAAGACTCATCCTGCCATTTTTCTAATCTTTATGTACTTCAGGAATCCGATCATAGGTCCACCTGTCCTCCAAACCAAAAATTGCTGTCATCTTCAATTTTTTGCATTTTGTAAACAGAATCTTTATTTTTAATTATAAACACACAGTTCCAGCTGGAACTAGAGATCAACAAATAAACCTATATATTGTGATATATGGTAAAGCAAATTACATGGGATGTAAGCTATACCTAGCAAATAGATTGGTCATTGTTAATTTTTTGTTATTAAAAAAACAGGAATCAAACTATAATGGAAATAGCTCCTTAAACTCTGATACATAAGTTCTAAATAAATTTTCTGAAACAAAATCTTATTTTGTTTTTTTTAAATCTTATTATCCAAAATAATAAAAATCCATATATTGAAAGGCCCAGATACCAAAAAATCCAACAGTCCATTGGAAGATAAAAGATAGAAAGAAAAATCTGCTATATTGATATGCTAAGCATTCTATATGTGGCTTGCTAGTGTAAATATGACTTGGTTCTTATAAAATTAAAAAACTTAAGTTATTCTTCACTGATAGATGTCAAAATAACCATTGACCATTTGACACAGAAGACTAGTTCTAGGGCCATGTTTTACATCTCACTCATTATCAAGTTAATTCACTTATTATCCCACTAATTAAAATAAATGGGACCTGACTCAAATGGGAGTTAGACTAGGCCTTAATATAAGTAGTTCCACTAAAAACAATAAAACTATATGCACAAGGAGAGAAGAAAATGACCTTTCGTAGCAGGTAATAACTCTCATCCTAGGGCCTATTTATGTACGTTACTAAACCATCACCAATTTTAGCTCAGGCATTGCGATGATGAGAACCTGTGTATTGAATAGCAGGCTGGGAGTGAGGCATAGCTATGTGGGAAAGCATACACAGTAGATGCACTAGTTGCATTAATCACAGATCTTTATCAACACTAAAAATGCAAGGCACTAATGCATTAAAGAATGTATTACAACTTTATGTAACAAGTTATTGGTGTCCATCTACTAATTATAGCCACCACTCTTGAGGGATCAAGTGCTTTCTGTACTTCAGTTTGATACTTTGTTAGCATCTTGTGGGTGGTGCCCAAGCCACTAAAGGGAGGAAGTGGCTTGAGTTTGCATTTCAAGTCACTACTTACTTGGTAGTGTTCAACAAGGAGAATATATAAAAATGTGTTGGTACTCCCTACCCATGTGTACCAACACAGTGACATCATCACGCTTGCATGCAGCTGTGGAAGCTATCTCATATTCACTAGATAGGAAGAGGGAAGTGTCAGGTGATAAAGTGCTTCTGAAAATGCTAGAAAGTGGTAGGTGAGGAAAGCTGTTGTGTTATTCCACTGAACATTGTTTTGAAGAGGACTGTAGTGGTAAGAAGGGGCTTTGTAACATCACCTTGTCCCCACTCTACTTTACAAGATTTTTGATGATGCTTCAATTTGCCACCTGATATAGAGGAATTCTTAGTCTAGCTACATTTCCCTCTTCCCTGACATCTCAGGGGAGAGGTATTGGAAGGCTTTCCCATGAACACCTCCTCTCATCTTTCTGAGAAAGTCCTGACGGTAATAGTCACTCAAGCTTGGAAGCTGAATTCCTCAGAACACCTTCTGGAGACATTTGTTTACCAGGAGCATAAGTTTCTATAAAAATCAAGGAACAATTAGATCCATCTAGATGCAAGGCTTCTCTGAACATACAGAACTCAAATAGCCAATGCTGTCTGCTTAACACGGGATAAAAACAGACTTTCAATTTCAAATATGTGTAGGGGGGTAGAACAGGGTTGCCAGCTCTGTTGGAATCTACTCCAGAAGGTTTCTGGAATGCCAACATGCCCACGACACACAATGCCAACATGCCCATGTGCTTGCATATATTAGTTACAGATTACAGTGCATAGACTTCGCATCAGGAAGGCAAATGCACACTATTATTGCATTTTAAAAGCCCACTGGGCTGTTGTATAGATCAGATTCAACATCGCTTCTCGCCCTCTTGAAGGCTCGGATCGAAAACATTTATTTTAATGAATGCCCTATCATTTATCTCCCAGGTGACTCTCAGCAGTCTCCTGGAGATTTATATAACTCCTGGAGGCTCCAGGGCATTCATGAAGGGTTGGCACTCTAGGGTAGAAAGGGCACACATTGTAAGGAGCAAGACCCAGAATGGCAGTAAGAATCTTACCCTGGGGCAACAGAGATGCATGGAGGAAGGCATGATGATAGAGTCCTGGGGATCACCCCAAAGTGTGGGGTGGAAATATCAGGTGTGTCTAAAAACTTAGGGAGGAAATATCTATTTATTTTATTTGGAGTAGCTACATTTGGGTTCCGTGCTGATTTTAGCTGATTTCTTACTCATGGCAAGTGCTGATTTTAGGCAAGACCCCTCTGAAGTCAGTAGTTACTTTTGTTTCTAAGAGTGGCTAGATACAAGGTCTCAGTGGCTCCTGGCTAAATAACAATATTGGAGTGGGCCCTTAATTTAGTCCACAAAGTTTTGAACAACTAGAGAAATTCATACTCATAGATGTTACTTGTCACCAACTTCCAATACCAGGTTTTCTTTTAAAACATTGCTTCTGGTTTGGTTGCCAATGCACTGGAAACCCTACTGTAGGAACACCTCCACAGTACAATGGTGCTTTTTGATGGTTATGAATTGTGCCCTGATGTTACCCAAGTGCTTTAGGACATAAATTACCATCATCCTCAAAATACCAGTTTGTAATCCTGTCTGCTTACAAGCCCATGGATAAGCCTTCCATGACAGCAGTGCATACTTTGCTTGAAAGGTTTGCTTGGCCTTAGATGCCATTGGCACGGCAGATGATGTAACACAAGTAACACAACCTGTGACTTTCTGAATATTTCTGATAGCTAGAAATGGCTTTGGGTTCTTTTTAGCATAGCTTCTACTCATTTCACATATGCACTCATTTACTGGGATTTCCAAGGGCAAACCAAGATCAGATGTATAATACAAGTAGTACTCACAGTAAGAGACCAGCTGACATTCAACTTGCTGTCTCAATGTAATGCTGTTGTCCATATCAGTTGGGTTGAAACAGTTGCTTGGAGTGGATTTTAGGGTTAGTTTGATAGCATCAAAATAGAGTTAGATGTTAGCATATTTGTCTGACTTACTTTTCTTAAAGGAACCCCTGTGAGGTAAATAGAATTGGCAAATTCATAATTTTGTTTTAAAGATGTTATTCTGGCCTTGTGCCTGATTTTAGATCCCACTATGTTTCCATGGATGTTATTCTAATCAAATAAAACCTCAAAGGTAAGTTCCTCTTTGCCCATTGACTAATGAAGGCACAAAATAGAATTTACAGCGATTTTTAATCAGAGTCGAATCAAGCTAATTTGGTCCGTCTCCCTCCTCTTTTCCCCCTCCCCAATGAAAAACATTTAGTTTCATGCCCACAGTCTTCTCTATGATCTTTTCCTCCGTACACTTAACCCTGCTCAGAACTCTAATAAAATGTAAGTGGTGGAAATTCAGATTCTCAACAGAAAGGCAGAATAATTACTGCTTTGTGTTTGCATATGTGTGCATGTGCACAAGTGTGTGTGTGTGAGAGAGAGAGGGGTTGGGTGGAACAGGAGAGGAGTTAGGAGGATTTGTGGTATGCCCTAGACATGTCAAATCAGAACGTGTTCTTATTTCTTTGGAACCTCGCAGAATACCAGCACGCTGCATCACATCATTCACTATCTGGCTCCTAATCTTGTAACTGGGACTATTTAAATGCATTTTTGCACTTTTATAGAGCCCCACTGGAACTATAGATTGTGTCTCCATATGAGTTTGTGCATTGCCTAGCCAACCCATCTTACCAAGATCTGAAAAAAACAAACAAAAAAAAAATGTTAATAACTGCACTCACCCCCGCAATGGCCTCTGAAACCCAGGGCTATTGAAATATTTTAACAGTACTTGAGGTAGCAATATTCATCAAGCTGGAAGCCTGTAGAGTTCTGAAGTACCTTGTGTAGCTTGGCCCATAAACTTTCTTGAAAATATAGCTTAACCTTACAGCTATTGCCCACAAGACAAATCTAAGGCAGATTGAGGTAAAGGGTTTTAATCTGCTCCCAAGCAAGTTTGAGATAAAACTCTCATTGGCTTGAATAAGATGCAGTCTTGGCTAGTGGATAGAGCAATGCATGCAAAAGGTAAGGAGTCTGTTCCTGGCATTCTCGCAAGTTTTCTGAGTGATGTTGGGCAAGTCGTCTTGCCCTTCTGTGCCTCCTGGAGGAAAATTAGACAGTATGAAGCTGGCCATTTTTGTGTCAGTTTCCTTCCTGAGCGCTGCAGATGACTGGCTGAAGCCCTAAAACATAAAATTTGTGGATAAGCACTGTTTTAATGGAGAACTGCATGTTATGAGCATGTTGGAGGTTGCACGGACAGTCTGTTCTCTCTGGGGCCTCAAAGGAAGAAGGAGAAGCCAGGGGGCTCTCAGATTCACATATTCCAAAGCTACAGGGGATTGTCTGTGTGTATTTTGATCACAGAATTTCTCCCAGAAACATATCTTTGAAACAGACACTTATTTTCACTTTAAAGACTCCAAGCAAAGATATGTGCACTTAGGAGATCAGCTCTTAAGCAGCTCATTCAAAGTTGTGGAGGGAGAGGGAGATTTTCAGAGGCACAAAGAGGCCCACATCTTTGTACTGAAAGTCAAATCTTGGTGTTGTTGAGTGCCTGCCTACATAGCTGTCCAAAGCAGGGTGATCGCAATTGCATTACTCCCAGGGCAACTCTTAGTTGTACTACACTCTTTTTTTCATAAGACCACATTTCATTTTGAAGTAGACAGAGCCATTAAGTTGTTTAACATAAGTATTCCAATATTTGCTCTATGTGATTTGTTACGTAAAACTCATAGCCAATTAAAGTGTGCAGCTTGCTTTGCAGGTTTCATTATTTCTATAATTCCTATAACATTTGCCAGTTTGCCACTTGGTGATGCTCTGTGTTTTGGACACATTATTATTTTTCAGAGTGGTATATCTCACATGCACCCAGCAGATGGCATTGTCTTTGCAGTTACAGCATTTCCTGTACTGAAAGGCAGACAGGAAGGTTGGTATTTTATTTCTATTTTTTTCATATTTATGGAAATTGCTGAATGTAAAATCAAACAAGCTGAAGCAAGTTGGTCAAGAAAGTGACAAAATAAGATTGAACTTTTTCTTCACTCTGGAAGTTACTGATGACCTTTTGTGCTTTTAAATTTCAGTTTAATGATAGGATAAGTTATGCAAAATCAAGCAAGGCAAACAGATGATTTTGATATTTAGGATGATACAATGTCACAATGGGTCATTATAGTGGGTAAATGAATATCTTTTATTGCTTTCAAATTAGAACTAAAATATAAAAATAACCAATAAAAATTAGCATTAGCTTTGTTTTAGCTTTATTTAGGAGCAGAGGGTCCATCTGACAAGGAAAAGGCAAGCAAGTAGTCTGCTAGCCATTCTATTATACTTGTCTTAGCTATTTCTGACACTTTGACCTTCTCTTTCTCCTAAGTGGAATGCATAATACAGTGAAATGACAGCACTGCTCAAAAGAGAGCAGTGAAACAAAACACTCCTGGCTCACGCTGTTGAGTCAATCTGTCCTAAAAGGAGGGGAAGTTGTAGCTATCTTTTTACAAGAAAAGATATGCTTCCTCCCGTCTTCCCCACCCCACTGAATAAGCTTGACTATTTTGCAGATCGACTGCTTTGCAATCGTTATTTACCATGTCAGCTCCATTCCTGAGCTGCCCACACGTGGTCCTTTCCATCAAAACACAATACTGTGTTCCCCCTGCATATGCAGGGGGTGGACTCAGAAGTCCTTTCAGTCTACAGTATCCACAATCCTGCCCCATTTATCAGGAGCACTTAGTATCCAGCCACCCATAGCATTTTTCAAGGAGTCTTTGGCTGTCTGACTCCCACCAAAATGAGGGGGTGTGTTGTAATTATAATGAAGCAATAGCTTTAGTGTTTTTCTGTCACAATGCCATTGACTGAGCGGCCAGTTTACACTGTGTGTGCATTTTCATTATACATTCTGTATAGGGCCAGGTCTTTAGTTAGTATACATCTGTAGACCTACATCCACGAAGTTACAACAGTTACCAACAGCTGGTCCTCTAAAAGCAGAGATGACCCACTGTATTTTAGGGTTCATCTTATAACTTTTTAGGCTTTTGAGTCTTAACTGAATGTTCCCAGTATAATTATTCCAGTAGACACAGGACTGCATTTGGGCTATCGTTCAGGGGCAGGGAAATGATTCCATTTTATTCACAAGAGGCAGAAGGGGGACACTGAAGCCAAAATCCTTTTCTTGGAGCCTGTGAATAGCTTCCCCAAAATTCAGGGAACAGTTATAGCAACAAACTGCATCCTGGAGGCTTCTAGAATCTGATCTGTCACATGGTGCTATGTACTGCTTTCTGGAAAGTTTATTTTTGTCTTTTAATTTAATTGATTGTTGTATCCAGAGAAGCCAGGCCTCAAAAGAACTTCTTGGTTCTTCTCCCCAGCAACAGCACAGCGAGAAGACAATTGTCAGCACATTGCAATTATACACAGGGTGTGAAGTAGTTAAAATAAACCTAATAGCCTAAAAGTGATTCCTTCTCTCTCCCCCCAACACCCATCTATTCTGATCCTAGACTACTGTTTCTCCTATTTTTCATTCCTACCTAGTAATTGCATTCTTTCATCCTCTCTTTGACTAGGGACAGAAATTACACATAAACCAGTATAAGTGACTGGAAACTGGTTTGGATTGGTAACACAACAGAAATTCAGTGCACATAAACCGCTTTCAGAATGGCTAAATCATTTCTAAGCTAAACTTGGTTGGATGTAGTCAGACTTAACTGATTTAGGTTAAATCAGTTTATTGAATTTCTGTCCCAGATCCCCACCACATTAAAGTTAATTCACGATCCCCCAGCATCCCAGGATTTTATAAATTGTAAGGGGCTGGAAGGGACCTTGCAAGATTATCGGGTCCAGCCCCCCTGCACTGGGCAGGAAAGACAACTGGGGTTGGGTGACCCCAGTGAGGTGACCATCCAGTCTCCTCTAGAAGATCTCTGGGGTAGGTGATTACACCACTTCTGAGGTGGGTTTATTCCACAGTCTGGACACCCTGACTGTGAAGAAGTTTGTCCTAGAGTTAAGCCTAAAATGGCCTTCCAGGAGTTTGTGGCCATTATTCCTGGTTTTCCCCAAAGGTGCCCTGGTGAACAGTTGTTTGCAAAGCCCTTGATGTACTCCCTTTGTTGCCGCCGGGACATGACTAGCTGTTCTTGGGCCGCTCTTCGCCTTGGGATTGGTGTTGCCCCTTGCCGGCGTTCCCACCGTTGGCCGAGCGGATGTTCTCTGCCCGACTCCTTGACCTTGTTCCCGCCTGCCACGACTTGATGTTACCAGTGTTTGGGGTCAGTCGTCGTCCATGCCCATGGCCCAGGGTTCTCCGGTGGTCACTCTCGGGGCTCCACCACCCCTACACCCCGGCCTCACGCCTCCTTACGGTGTTGCCAAGCTGTTAGTCATCTTGCTCTTGGATTATTACTAAAATTGGAGTGCCAGCTTCCCTCACTGCAACCGAGACTATGCCTACTACCGGTCTAATGTCCCCTGGTCTCCCCTAGAACTCAGGGAAAAGACAAGCCTAACACAAAACACGAAAAAAAGGCTCAACCCAAACTGGGCGTCTCACCCCTATAATTGCCCCCCCACACACCTTACAGTAGCCCCGTCTGCTTCATGCCTAGGCATTCAATCTTTGCCCATTCCCCGGTACCTCACAGTCCAGCGGCAGCATGTCCTCCGGAGGCACCTCTCTCTGGGCTTCCCTATAGGCACTCCTTCTCTGGCTGCCTTCATCTGGGATATCCTCTGTGGTAACACAGGGGCGATTCTGGGTCTCCCTACCAGTCGCCTCTGCAACGATGCTCCCGCGGCATCCCTGTCTCTTCTCACCCCCGTCCGGGATGTTTCTCCCCTCGTGCTCTGCTGCTCTTGCCTGTCCGAGGGGCAAGGGCGTTGGAAGCAGCGTCTCTCCCTTTTCCCCTGCTCCTGTGGCGTGTGCCGCCATTTTTATTCATGCCGGCTGGCACTCTGCGCTTGTGTCACTGGCTGGCTGCAGCTGAATAAACAAGTAGCTGATGAGCTGCACGGGTTTCACCTCCTGTTCTCCATTCCCCAGCTCAGGAGTTGCTGGTAAGTACCTTTGCATCCCGGGACACCCTTGATGTAGCAATAAGTTGCTACCAAGTCCCCTCTCAGAAGTGGTGATGCATAGGGGTAGCATGTGGGTGCACGTGCACCTCACGAGAGTGCCGGTGCACCCCCTGTCAGGCCATACTCCCCATTTAGCTGGTGGCAGGGAGGCAGGTGGGAGCACCAGTGCCACCCCTGCAATCCCCCACTGCGAGTGGCCATGGGGCTTCTGGAAGTGGTGTGGCGGCTTTCACAGTGAATGAGATCAGGCGTGGGGAACCCCCTGGTTAGTGTGATTGTCCCCCTTTGGGACACGTGCCCCCCCCGATTCAAGAGGCATCCATCACCCCTGCCTCCCAGCCTTCTCTTCTTTAGGCTGAAGAGGCCCAAGTCCCTCAGCCTTTTTCTTGTATGGCGTGCCTTGCAAGTCTCTGATCATATGGGTGGCTTTCCTCTGGACTCTGTCTAGCTTGTCTACATCCTTGTTATAGTGTGGTGCCCAGAACTGGATGCAGTACTCCACCTGTATTCTCACCAATGCTGAGTAAAGCAGATGAAGCACTTCCTTGGTTTTGCTTGGGATGCATCGTTTGATGCATGCCAGAGTATTATAGTAACAAACTGCATTTGCCCTGCTGGCTACAGCATTGCACTGATAGCATGTTCATACTATGGCCTATTATTATCCCTAGGTTCCTTTCATTCATGGTGCTAGTCAGTTTGGCATCAATGAGCCAGTAATAATGGAGCACTTTACACTTCTCAATGTTGAGCTTCATCTGGTTCCGATCTGCCCAACTTGCCAACCTGTCTAGGTCTGTCTGTATCTGCAACCTATTTTCAAATGTGACCATGCTCCCTGATAACTTGGTGTCATCTGCGAACTTGGCCAGTGTAATCTTTACTCCCACATCCAAATCACTGATAAATATGTTGAAAAGCATTGGACCAAGCACAGACCCCTGAGGGACACCATTGGCCACTTCTCACCAGGACGACACAAATCTGTTCATTAGAACTCTCTGGGTCCTACCCCGCAGCCAGTTTCCTACCCACCTAGCTGTCAAGCAGTTAAGCCAGCCATCCTCCAATTTTCCCTTGAGAATGTCATGGGATACCAGATCAAAGGTCTTTTGGAAGTCTAGGTATACAATGTTGTCCTCCTTTCTCTTATCCAGGTGGCGAGTTACCTGGCTGTAGAACGTGATGAGATTGGTAAGACAAGGGCTGCCCATGATGAAGCCATGCTGGCTGTCATTCAGAATCCTACCTTCTGCAATCACATCACACATAGACTCCTTGATGATTTTTTCCAGGATTTTCCCTTGGATAGAAGTTAGGCTAATTGGCCTATAGTCGCCTGGGTCCTCTCTCCTCCCCTTCTTGAGAGCACAACATTGGCCCTCCTCTAGTCTTCGGGGATGTCCCCCAAGTGCCACAAGTTTTGGAAGAGTTTCACCAGAGGTCTCAGGATGACTTCAGCCAACTCCTTTAGCACTCTGAGGTGAAGTTCATTAGGTCCTGCTGACATATAAATATCTAACTTTTCTAACTGATCATGCACCAGCTCAGTGTCAATGGTAGGAAGGCAGTCATTCCCACCATGCCCCTTCTGAACCTTATCTTATAGCATGATTTTCCCCTTAGTCTGGTAAAATACTGAAGCAAAGTAGTCATTCAGGAGTGCAGTTTTCTCCTGAGTGTTGGTAACCATCTGTCCTGAGTTGTTAAGCAGTGGCCCCATGCTTCTGTTTGTTTTCTTCCTGTTCCCTACATACCCAAAGAAGGACTTCTTATTGTCCTTGATTCTCATTGTTAGCTTAAATTCAGCTGCCACTTTAGCCTTTCTAATCTTCTTCCTACAAGTGTAGGTCATTGTATAGGTCTCCTTGAGGACTGCCCCAAGCTTCCACTGTCTGTATGCCTCTTTCTTCTTTTTCAAGAGGACCACAATATCCCTATTAAGCCAGGAGGGCTTACCAGCCCTTTTGCTACCTTTCCTCTGCACGGAAATGGTTTTCTTTTGTGCTTTGGGGATCGTGTCCTTGAGGCATGACCACCGTTCATGCACTCCTTTCACTGTCAGTCCCTGGTCCCACAGCACTTCCCCTGCTATTGCCCTGAGCCTGTTGAAATTCACTTTTTTCAAGCCCAAAACTTCAACCCTGCTAGCTGATTTGCCTGCCTTGTGGCGGACAGTGAACATGATGATCTCATGGTTGCTGTTGCCCAGGCTATCCTCTATATTCAGGTTGCTCACCAGATTGTCTCCTTTGTCCAAGACCAAGTCTAGGAGAGAGTTACCTCTGGTTAGCCCATGCACTTCCTGCTTTGCACCTCCCCCACAACACCCCCTCTCATAGTGTGTGAAACTAGCCTTGGCCCAAGCTGTCTCCTCCAGCCCAGCAGGGAGGAATGCTCTAGCTCCCCTTGCCTTCTGGCCTGGCCCACTGCAGGCATGTCACTGCATTTCCAGAATCAAAAGTGAATGTCTGTTCACTTGTTTATCAGTTCAATCTACGCAGTTTAAACTAACCTGTGAAGATTGAATTGATTCAGCCTCAGGCTGACTGCCTGTACTCAGACTTTTTGTCTCTTTTGAGAAGCATGGCAGAGGGATTCACCTGCAACTGTGTTATAGCCCCATTGACTTCAACAGTGATTTATGGAGGTCTGCCCTCCTGGATCTTCTGAGATCATAGAATCTATGAGCTCAGAATCAATGAAGTCATAGAATCTATCATAAAATTCTATGAAGTCATAGACTCTATTCTATGTTGAGGTCATAGAATCATAGAAAAATAGGGTTGGAAGGGACCTCAGGAGGTCATCTAGTCCTGCTCAAAGCAGGACCTTGACCACCTATATCATCCCATCCAAAGCTTTGTCTAGCCAGGCTTTAAATTCTCTAAGGATGTAGCATTCACAACCTCTCTGAATAAGCTGTTTTAGTGCTTTACTACCTTTCTAGTGAGAGTTTTTCCTAGTATATAATCTAAACTTCCCTCACTGTAACTTGAGACCATTGCTCCTTGTTCTGCCATCAACCACCACTAAGAATGATGGCTTCAACCTCCTTGGGTCCACCCTTCAGGTAGTTGAAAGCTGCTTTTAAAGTCCATCTGCTTTCTCTTCTCTAGACTAAATATGCCCAGTTCCCTCAGCCTCTCCTCAGAAGACATGTGTCCCAAGCCCCTAAACATTTTCGTTGCCCACTGGATTCTCTCCAATTTGTCCACATTCTTTCTGTAGTGGGCATAGGCTCTGTCTTCGGTTTTTGCTGTTGGGTGCCTTTGTACGGGGGTATTCGTGCACTGAGTCCTGTGCATACCCAGATGAGGGAGGTATCCAGGTTGTAGCTGTACTGGTCTAGAGGAAAAAGCAGTCAAGACTCATAGTAGAGGTGATATTTTCTATTAGACCAACAAGATTTTTGCAAAAAAAATTTCTTTAATTGCAAGCTTTCAGGCACAAACACCCTTCATAAAGCATCAGAGAAAAGACTGTAAACATTCTCCTGGGTAGAAATGCAAGTTCATATTTTATAGGCTTTCACAGAGGAGTCAATAGATAGAAAATTCCTCTGGGCATACAGTTCATAGCTGGTATGGAGTCCTTCATGTCTATGTGAGGTTCTGTGATGATGCAAATTACCTTGAAACAAAGGCAGGGGTGGTGTCTCAGGTTTCAGGTGGCCACAGTTGCCTTCTGCTTTTTTAAATGAAATCTTCATATTTTCCAAAGCAGATTCGAAGAAGATTTGTACTAGAGATAATGATATCATTTCTACTACAAGTTCAGGAAAGGCAGTGGATTTCTTCAACCCAGCTTGTCCGACGTGACTCATGGATGCTGAGCACCCGCTAATTTATTTCAGTGGGTTATTGAGACCTGGAGCACCCATGGAGTAGGGGCTCCAAAACTGGCATTTCCCTTGAACTGCTGGCACACCCCTACTAATGCAGCCTAGTGTGCCATTAGCCCTCTTCACAAGGACACACTGTTGGCTTATATTCAGCTTATTGTTCACTATAAGCCCCAGATCCTCAGTACCTGGCAGAACTAAGCCTATAAAATGCAAGAAACTGATCTGAAAATGAGTTCCACATAGTCAAACTGCACTGAAAGAGTTATGGTGAAGATTTATGGCTATGTGTAGTTTATTGTAGAAGCAAGCCTAAATTGTCATCACGTGGGAGTGCAGACTTCTGGTTGCTATACAATATGTAAATTCCCGCTAACTCGTTACAGTTACAATAGCATTGATGTGGTATGTTCTTTCAATTACACATTCAGACTTGTTAATTTAGTTCAGCCTTTATATATCTCTTTTTCCAAATTAACAACAGATTAACTTCTATTTTGTGCTATTGGCAGATGAAATTAGATTATACAAGTCAAATGATAAATGTAACCAAGGGCTTTTTGAACAACTAATAAGTGTAGTTTATCAACAAATGTAAATAACTTGTAGAGTTCATTTATTTGAACTTAATCAGTTTAATTTTATGCAATTAAAATTCCAGATAATATGAGTTTGTGTGTATGTATATAAACTCATATTCTCTAGAATTAGAGGAATGTGTGAGTGTAATGCACACCCATATGTATGCATATAATTCCAGAGATTATAATATAAAAGTAATGTAAAAATTAGCAAAATAAAGCCATTAACATCATTAAAATTTAGTTTCCTTCACTTTCATGTTAAAGGCTTTTTCCATGTAAAGCATTTTTGTGACAATTTTGCAAGACTGCATCTTGCTGCAACCAAAATGTTGAAGAAGCTGTGCTAGACAATCTAAAAAGGGTACTGCACCTTCTACAAAGTGCCAGTCTAAGGTTTGGCTCAGACACAGTCACTTTCCACTGAAGTTGCAGGATTTTGTTGTCCTGGACAAGCGAGGTTTCCAGCCCTGGAAAGAGGAAGGAAAAAAGGGAAGAAATTCTGAGTTGGGCCTTTAGCATAACTGAATTTTAACACAAGTGAGGGGGTGAGGGGTAACTAACACAGCAGCATCAAGCACCACCTTTGTGGGGAAGGTGCAAAAATACCCACTGTCACAGCAGCAGCTGAACATGCTCCTGTGATCAGTACCGTATCATCTGGCACTGCCCCCTGCATCATGGGTCCAGAACTGACCTGCTACACCTCTGAGTTGGGCCCTAAACTGGGAGCTTAACCCTTCTTTTGAAGTGATGTACTTCCTCTCTTCCAGTTCACTAAAATTGACATTGAGGGCCCTTTGCTGCTTGTGAGATCAACAGCATCAATGAGCTTTTCATACTTGGACAGAAGCTTACTGGGTCAAGCTTACAAACCTATACAAGCTGATAGATCATCATGAACTGTTGTTATTGTTATCAAATGTTTGTTTTGCGACAGTGAGTAGGGCCAGTCAGGTTGGGCCTCATTGTCCTAAGTAGTGCACAAATGTATAGTCCAAGAATTATCTCTATGGTTTTGTGATCTATGAGGTAAGAATGATGGATGAAGGAGTTAAACAAGTGAATTGAGGCTAGGGAGACAGAAGTAACAAGGGACAGCACCTTTTTCCTGATGGCATTGTAAACTCCTGGGGCCTAATTCTGTTCTCATTATCCTCTGTTTATATGTGCATAACTATTGATTGGAGTTGAACTTATGAGGATGAAGAGTCACACCCTGTAACAGGGCACTGGTATTGGACCCTGTTATGATCCATATTTTCCAGCTAGGCCAAAGCCAAACAAAACTTACCTCAAGCCTGAGCAATCATGCCACAGATGCCAGAGATGAATGGCCTACCCCTGGAAACTAGCCAAACCTGAAGTGGTCAGCCCACCTGCATACCACCACATGTGGCAATATACATATACTACCACTGGGAGTCCTGTGGGAAGTTTAAGGGAGCAACTGGCCAGCAGGAGACTCCTTCACTCCCCAGAGAGGGGGAAGCACAGCGCCTCCAGGGAGAGGACGGTGCACTCTGTGCAGAGGCACAGAACAGAATGGGCTGCATCATGAACCTCAGACACTGGTCCAGGGGCAAAGGAAGCCAGGAGCAGAGTGAGAGTGGTGGATGGAATGCCGGGCAAGACACAATCTACTGGAGCAGAAGAAAATGGCAGCCACACAGGTCCCGGTGGTGATGGCGAGCAGGGAGAGGATAAGTCCCTCCATGAGGCAGGCTACCCTGGGGATTTTTGCAAAAAGGGCTAACTGAATTGTTAAGTTGGCAAACAAAAGGCTTAGATGTGGTGACCCTAAACTTGATTAATTGATGGGTGGAACTGGTGAGGGAGCTCCTCATGAAGTGACCTGTCTTAGATAAGTGAGTGGGGATAAACTGGTGCCTGACTAACTCATTAACTGATTAAATATAAAGCAAGGATTAATTGAGTGATTATAAACTCATTCATTCATGAACTATAAATATGGAGTGAGTGCTGATAAACATACTAATTAATGAAGTATAAATAAGAATTAACTGAGTGATGATGAACTCATTACTTGATGGAGTATAAATAAGAATTAATAGAATGATGCTAAACTCATCCATTAGTGTAGTATAAAAAGGGCCAATTAATTGGGCAAAAGAACAGTGAGAGACTGGCTAACAAGTGAATTATAAAATAATAAATTACTTGAATAGGTTGGCAAGGGTTGGGCTGCTAACTGACATCTCCTGCAGGCAAGTGACAGGAATGACTGAGCTGTAGCCTGACACCACACAGTGTGTTTACTGTGAGGACAAGATATCAACAGAAATCACAGGCCTAAGTTTGGGCAGGTGTGGTAAGGGTGGAGTGTAGGGGAGGTAGAGCCCTATGAAGAAAAATCTTGCCCTTAAATCCCACCACTGACTGTGATGAACATCTTACCTCCTTTCTTTTCTCTTTTTTAACTGCTTGAACATCAAGGCATGGCAGCTGAGTAACAAGGCAGATTCTGAAGCGGGAGAAAAAGTGAGCAAGCCAGATGTCCTACACAACCATAGTGTTTGGAGTGTATGACTTAATACTCTGAAATAATTAAATGCTTGTCCACTCTCTGGATGAGTTAATCATGGTCTGGGTTTTTATAGAAGAAGAAGGTCTTTTAAGATGGAGAGGATCTAATCATAGATGAAGAATAAGTGTTTGGAGTTAGAATCATAGGACAACCAGGGACCTTCTGGCTCATTGAATCCTATCCCAAACATCGAACCCAAGCAGGCAGAGGAGATTCTGGTGGACAGAAGAAAGAATTTTGAAGTGTTTGTAGTCTTATTTGATGGAATGTGCCCCAACTGGTTAATTCAGCATGCAGTGTAAAAGTATTTCAGGTTCCTCACTGACACTGGGTTCTCACACATCTCTGAGTAATGCTTTCTGCCACCTCCATTTGTTCAGGGACTCGTTTCCATCCTGGTCATCTGGTCTTGTTTGATTGTGCTTTCATTATCTCTCAGCTGGACTACAGCATAAAACCCAGCCCTCAGGGGAAAGCCACAATACGAAAGAATTCTGCAGCACACCTCTTCAGCACATCAGCTAACACATCAACCTGCCTGCTGTGCTATGTGATGCCCTTATAATATTGAATTAAAATGAAAGTGACAGCCCACATCTTTAAAGCAATCAATGGACTGCACCCAGGATAGCTAAAAGATTAACTAGTTTTTCAGGATGAAGACAGTTTTCACTTCTCAGACACAATGGAACTTTCTACAGTTAAGCTAAAGCTCTTCTGTGCAGAAGATGGAGATTCCTTCAGAGCTGGCTTGAAAATGTAGAATGAGTTCTCCCAAAATCTAAAGAGTGTCACAAGTTTGATCATCTCCTGGTCTAAGTGCTAGGCACAGTTCCTTAACCCTTGCCTTCTCTAACATGAATAGATAACTACATGTATGTAGCAACATATATGCCAAAACAAACCCTCCACTACACAAACTTCTCCCCTGGGAAGAGGAGAGAAAACAAATGCATGACAGATATTAGCCATACTGCAGATTATTGACATATTATTGAGAGACAGAAGTTACATTTGTTGTGTGACTGGCCCCTTGAAATCTCTCTATAGCCGTGCCCGGACAGAAGTGCAAGGCTTCAAGGCACATTAAAAGTCCCCAGTCACATGACAAATGAACCCTCATTATATGAAGGTTCTGACAATGCTACTCTAAAATGGAGCACCTTCACTATACTTCTGTCTGCTCAGATGCCTGGGCTGATGCAGCCCAGCCCTGCTCTCAGTGCTGTCTACATGGTTGGGGGAGGGAAGGGAGCTCTGCTTGGGGTTTACCAGTTTGCTCTGGAGTAGGTGGGGGTGTATTAGAGCCCTCATCTCAGGAGGAGGCTCTGATTCACCCACCCCCATTCCAAGCTCCCTCCCTTCCCTTCTTGCCCCCTCTCATCATACAGACAATCCCAGAGCTGGGAGGTGGTGGAGCAAAGGGAGAGAATCTGCAGACATGCAGCTTCTCAGCTGAAATGGCTCCAAAGTGGAGCTCCAAGGTGAATGTCTGTTGGGTCAGGAGGGTTGGTCTAATTCATGGCACATCTATTAGTCCCGTGGGACTTTCATCAGTCCCGTGGGATGCCCATGCCTGCTGTGGGACAGGGAGATCC
>NW_017728910.1:3960577-4001799 GCF_001723895.1 Crocodylus porosus | reverse complement strand
CTGACTTCCTGCCCTTTGGGCAGGGGGCTGGACTCGATGATCTCCCGAGGTCCCTTCCAGCCCTAATGTCTATGAAATCTGTGAAATCTATTAGCACCCTGGGTAACCAATGTAAAGTAAAAAAATGTTTGCAGGGACTGATGGCTCTGGATATCTGCAAATATTTCTACTACTCCCACTAAGGCTCACCAGGATGTGCAGAATGTACAAATTACAGATTTGTACAGATTACACAATTAACTGACTGTTCTGTAGTTAGTAATCTTGCCTGCTACCTTTCCCACAAATGAATCTGAAAGCCCCAGAAAGACCATACAGATTTTAGGGGCTTTCCCCTGGGTGTAGATCTTTGCAAAGTCATAGAAAATGCTGTGTTCATCTCTGGACTACATATGCCTCTGATGTGAAAGGTGCCTGAGTCCAGCTTCATACACTGTCCTACTGAAAGTAGATGCAGGATTATAACTTCCTGAGTTAGAATGTGACCAGGAGACTGGAATGAGCGCTGCAGTTGATGAGAAAATGCCTTGGGGTCCCTAATGAAAACATGTCAGAACCTCAGATTTACATCTCACCCTGATTCTGCCCTGTTGGGATCAGCCATTCACAATTGGCCAACAATTGTACTCTAACTCATGATATAATGTGGCCAGAGCATAGCTCAGTGTAATGTAGCTGGGGAGACTATGTAATAGTATGCTATCTCAAATAATCAGCAGTAACTGAAGAACAGCACAGCTGATCTCATACCTCATGCAAAGGCTATTCAATTTTTGAGTGACTGGGGGCTGCAGCCTCTCTGGTCACATGTGGAGTGGGTCACAGGTGAGACTGCACAGGCATCTCCCCTCCCTGCTGCAGATACCCCCACCCCCACTGCACAATTCCAACATCCCCTCTACTGTGCCATGTAGTCCCCCTTTTACCATGTGGTGGGTGCTCCCCACCTGCACCATGCTGGTGCTTCCATACTGTTTGGGGTTCAGAAATCCACCCCTCCCCCAGGACTCCTGGCCCTGAGCTCCCTCTGCCCCATGGGCTGCATTGCATTGCCCCTAGATTTCAGTGTCCTTGTGGATTGGCTTTGGCCCAAGGGCTGGCAATTGAACATCTCTACCTCACACCTTGCCGTAATGTTTACCTCCTAATTATGCTCATGGTTGCTATCTTCATTTGTTTTTCAAACTTGCATTTTTCTGTTTTATAAAATATTTCTCCACCAAAATAAAATGGCTTATGCTACATTGAGTCATCTGAAATGTGCTACATTCACATTGGAAACTGACATAACATATATCTTGTTTTTCTGGAGAGCAAATAGCTGTGTAGTGCCTCATGCTAACACAGTCTAACAATTTTATTTTGAGTGTGTTGTTTAGATTTGCACCAAGATTTATGTACCAGCAGATACTGAAGATGCTGTACTCTCACATGTACTTGAGAGGTCCAGGTTCACAAAATGATAAATTTTAAGGCCCAAAAAGCATATGACTTCTGACTTCCTGAATAATACATAGAACTTTACCCACAATTCCAACATCAGAACCATAATGTCTGATAGAGCGCGAGCATATCTTTTTGAAGGATGTGCATTCTTGAGTTAAGAACTTTAAGTGATGGAAAATATGTTACATCCGTTGGAAAGTAATTACCTCCACAATTAAATATATACATCCTACTTTTAGTTTGAAATGGTCTAGATAGAACTTTTCAGCCATTGAATTATTTTGCCTTTGTTTTGTATGTTAAAGAAAGCTCTGCTACAGCTGCTGTCTCTAATCCTGGAAGTGTTACAGGTTATGATCAAACTACCCTTTAATCTTTTCTTTGTTAGGCTAAATAGATTGAGCTGCTTAAGCATTCAGCTATAAAGAAAGTGTGAGAGACCCTGAATCCTAGTAACTCAATATCATTTCTGATGGGTGGGTACCAGAACTGGGGACAATATTCCAGTAAATGTTCTGACTAATTTTGTTATCCTTACTTATATTCTTACTTATATTCCCCTGTTTAGATGTTTATTCAGACTGGCTGTTCTTAAAATGTCCTGTGAGCTTAGGGATCAGTCAGCCCAGTTCTCTTGATCAGACTGATAGTGTATTAATTTATGTTGTTCCACTTGATTCAGCATAATGCTGTGGAGGTCAAGCACTGAGCAATAAACCTAAGTAGAAGCACTCATTAATCACTTTGGTAATTCATTCCTAACAGTGCTTCAAGGGTCTGGTTCCATGATTACTCAGATTACTTTAGTGCATGATAGCTGATTGTTTTTTATTTTTTTGCTTTACTATGAGTAGCAAGATCAATAACTGATGAAAGATATTGAAAAACCTCAGGGCATTTGTAGTTTGGTTAATAACAGTTCTTGGAATGTGTACACTTGCCCTTTGCTCAAGTTGCTAAGACTGTTAGATATAGAAAAACAATACATGAATTGTATATTCAGGAAAGAGTTGATCAGGAAGAAACATTTAGTCCACCTAAGTCTTGTCCACACTAAGAAATGAACCCAGTTGGCAGGTTCTAATAGAAAGCTTTGGGATTGGAGCTTCTATAAAATTTACCATACTATGGTCTATAAATGTTAGGAGCCATAACAGTTGCCATCATTACCAAGCTAGTCAAACATCCAAGTATATGAGCTCTATAGGGACCCAGTCTAGATTATCTTTAAGGCTAAGTACAGACAGTCAAAAAGCCCAAGGCTGAATTGGTTCAGTCTTTGCAGGTTAGTCTAAGCTGCAGAGATTGAATCAATAAGCAAATAAACACATATTTCTTTTACTTTGGGAAATGTAGACACATGCCTGCAGTGGCTCAAGCCAGCAGCCGGGCAGGTGCTAGGGCATGCTTGCCAACCACTGCCAAATGGGAGGGAAGAGAGAAAGCCCTCCAAGACTTTTCCTCACTCCCTGCTGGAGCAGAGCAGGTATGGCCAGGCCTCAGCCCATGCTCTGCCTTGGGTAAGAGGGGTGGGGAGAGTATTGGCATTGAATTCATAAAAGTTTGAAGAAGAATAGCTCTTTCTCTGAAAAACTATGAAATGAAGAACTATAAATACAGCATGGGCTGTGTGTTTGATTACTCTTCCTGCTGCCCCTAAAGTCTCTGGGATTTGCAGTCCAGAATCTGAGCTGCAGAACTCTGCTATGTGTAAAGTTCGGCAGAGCAGGGTTGCTCATCACTTCCTTTTCCTGCTTCCAAGTGCCTCTGAGATTTATAGTCCACAGTCACAGCCAGCAGGGCAGGGCAGCTCTATACTCAGCGGAAGGTGAGTTTAACCCCCCGCCCCCGCCCCAGACCCCAGATGGGGTTTGCTTGGGGAGCAGGGGTGCAGTGAGCCAGCCCTCACTGCTCCAGCTAGGGAGCAGAGGAGTGCGGCCAGCCCTGCTCTCTGGTGCAGACAGCACAGCCCAGGGCTGAAAAGCATGCTGAGTGACTGATTTGACTTAAACTAGGAAGAGGTCTGGGACAGAAGTTTCATAAACTGGTTTGATGCACATGAGTTAAGTCTGATACTATATTCAACCAGGTTATCTTAAACCAGTTTTAGCCATTTTGAAACTGGTTTATGTGCACTGAAATTCTGTTCTGTTACATGTTTAAACCAGTTTCTGATGACTTAAAATGGTTTATGTGTAACTTCTGTCCCTAGCCTAAGTTAATATGAGTTAAAGGAGCCAGACCTTTGGTCCATATGAGTTCCAGTCTTGTTTCTGTTGAAATCAGTAAAAGTTTTGCTAGTTTGGAAGCAGGCTTAGATCTTAAGGTCTCTCAACAGCTGCAGAAAGGCCACTTGCCCATAAAATGAAACACATCCTGTTACGTATGTATGCTGCCATATGTTTAATACATATTTCATTTTAGTACCTTGCATGCAAACTAACTCTAGTATTTGTGTATATTTTATGGATCTCTTGGATATCTTAGCAGCTTATTGCTACAGAGGAAGGTCAGCCTTTAAAACAAAGACCTCAAGAAGCAATTTTATAAGCAATGGTAACAGGTGCTAACTCTCAACAGAGAATGCTAGGGTCAAAGTACTATATTTTTATGTTATTGCAAATTGATTGGCCTTTTAATTCCAGAGTGTAAAAATAGCAATACTATTTGGCAATTAGATTTTATTGTGTCTCTTATCTGATGCACTGTGCTCTTTATCTTCCTCCAGGTAGAAAAAAAATGCTTGAAGTTTTCCCTGACCTAATCTCTGACATACCTTTCTCCAGCCAGTGTCCATTTCAGCAGTTGTAGTGCCTGCTTTAATATCCTCAAATGAAAGACTAGATCCCTCTGTCATGATGGCCAAAGTGGTCCTTGAACGTAGCAAGAGTAACTTAGTAGCAAAATGCTACCACCTGTAACAGTCTTTACATTAGTATCATTTTCAAAATACCATAGCATTCTTCTGTGGTAAATGACTTGGAGTTAATGCTGTGAATATGACACGTAATTGTGTGTCACCCCACTCATTACAAAATAGCTCTTTTGTCTCTGTACAATTGCAGCAGCTTTTCTTCTGCTGGAGAGTGATGCTCATAAGGAGAAAGTCAAAACTAAAATCATTGTCCTAGATGCAGCAGCAATTTCCAGTCTTTGGAAGATGAACAACTTCATTCAGGTTTTTTATGTCAAAGGGCAGCAATATGTAGCCCAGCTACTGCTTCACCTGAATTCTTCTTTAAAGGGTGCTGCAAGATAAACAACACGCAAAGGGCTGTATTTCCCTCTGATTGTAGCCAGATGCATCTCAGTTGATTTCTAAATATTGTTTCTCATTTACCCGGCTGAAAATACAAAATGAAGTAGGCGCAAACCATTTGGAGCAGAAGTGCGAGAAACAATCCACTACTTTCACAAGCTGAGTATTCAGAGCCCACATCTGTTGTCTTTTCCCCCTGGCGTCTGCAAACTGCATGCAGGGTAAATTCTCTGTTTATGTCAATTAGCACAGTTTTTTGTGATGAAAATATCAAAATCTCAAGTCTGCTCCAGAGGAAAATTTGCCAGTTCAGAAAAGAAAGGTTTCTTTCTTTCCAGAAAAGAATGAAAAATGTCGCTCTGGCAAACTGAGAAAATCAAGGAGCCAAGCTGACAGTGACATAAATGAGGCTGTAAATTGCATGTTATTATGTTTCTGTAATTTACATGATAAGAACTGTAGGCTGTAGGAAGGGAGGCTTTGGGAGGAAAAATTCACTTTTCTGCAGCATGATTCTTTGCAGGAACAAAGGTATCTGGTACTGTCTTATTACATGCAGGTGCTTAACCCTTAGAGAGCTGAGCTTTCTTGCTTCAAAACAGTAGGGAAAAAAACCCTTATTGGGTCATGTAGTCTCTTTTTCTTCATCTGGGAATTGTTCCTGGTTTGGGGCTAGATTGTGACACAATTGCCTTCAGCTATCACATAATAAATCTGTTTTGTTAAAGTTAGTTCCAAAGAGCTGGAGCCTCAAAGTTCAAGCTGATCTCAAACTTCGGAGACTTAAAATTTTGTTTTAAGCCAACTTCTAGACGGTTGAAATGGGAATGGATATTAGGCCAATTAGTCCCTCTGCAGTGGATAGTATCAGTGAAAGCTGATATCTCAATAAACATGGGTTATCAGCTGGCAAAAATAAGGACTGCATTTTTATACCATATCCATCTGTGCATCTAGTATAAGATTCAGAGGAGCAAAGCCAGCTCCTCATTTTTGGAAATGAACAACAGCACCATTAACATGTCTTGTTCTAAAGGCAGACTGAGGCAGTGCCATCCTTTGATGGGACAAGACATTCAGTGATGACCTTTATTATTCCCACCCAATGTAGGTGGACAGGTCAGGTCTGAGTGACTGGCCAGAAAGTTCAGTGAAACCAGCTCAAACCCAGTGAAGTACTATTTCCTCTCAGTGAAGTGCCGGTTTGAGGGAAGCACATGCACAAATTCATGGAGAATGATTGAATAGCTGTTTCTACCTGTGACGTTGCAGCTTCATGCCTGAATAACCAAATTACCTTAGGTATAGAGGGTTCACGTAAGCTCAGTTTGAATTTTGTTTTAAAAACCGTTCACTTAACTAGGTATCCTGAAGCTACCTGCTGGAAATGTAGTCCACTCTCTATGGTGTCTGGGAATAATTCAAAAAAAAAAAGATTTGGTCCATTATTTTCTGAAAAGGCAATCTGTGGCAGCTCCCCACCACCGCTCCAGCTACTGGGGAAAAGAAGTGATAATTAAATACAATAAGAAAATGTTTGGAAGCATGAATGAAGCTATCAAATATTGCCTCCTATTCACTGCCCACCCCTAACATTGGGCTGCCAAAAGGTGACACAGCACTCCAAATCCACCTTTAGTCACATTGTGTTTGAACTGTTGTCACAATATCAAACTGCTAAAGCCTACTAATGTTGGGTCAACCAGACCTGTGACTATTTGTTGCTGTGTCTAGGGCTAGGTAGCCAGCATCACCTACATTTTCCCATCTGATTTTTATTCAGTATAACCAGTGCCAATAGCAATGGGAGTTTTCTTTGCTGCTGCAACTCTACTGGAAGGCACTATTTTTTACCCTCTTTTCCCTGCTTTGAACTTTTGTTTGGTGGGGGAGTGATAGAACTTATTTGTCAGGTCCTCCACCCCACTCAGAATAAACTGCTGTAGAAGGACAGACCGCTGGTTACTAGGGGTGTGCAAAATGGGCTGTATTCAATTTGGATTTGCTGTGAATTGGGGACAGTGATTTGATTCATTGATTCAGATCACTGCCCCTGATTTGATTTGGCCAAATCTGAATCTGAAGATCTGATGCTGATTCAGAGAATCAGTGATTCAGCCAGAGACACAACTTTAAATGTTTTTTCTACATACTTTGAGGTACCAGGTGTGGCTCGTGAACACTGCAATGATGGGATGGATGGAGCATCCCACAGGATCGTGGAGGGGGGCCTCCCGCATGCTCAGCGGTGAACCCGGAAGTAGATTGGAAGTACTTCTGGTCCACTTCTGGGTCTGCCAGGCACCACACTAGTTTATATATTGTATTATGTACTTTTTATGTACAGTTTTTAATGAAATTGACAGATATAACCACATGTTTTGATTGCACTAATTGCTTGCACAATACATGTTTGCAGTATGGTCAACTAGCTTTTAATTATAGATAGTTCTCAGTCAGATGCTTGTAGGTATGAGTTCAGGGACAGTCTGCAAGTAATGGACCAAATCGATGTGAACAGAAGTAAGCTAGTTCCAAAATGAGTTCAACTAATTTGATAACTCTTTATTGATAGCTTTGCTGAAAGCTTAAAGAGTTTATGTTTTCTGACTTGGACAGGGTTAGATCTCTAATGAAAGCTGTTGCCACTGACATGCTAAATGAATGAGTAACCTACAGACATGGGAAAATGAAGCCAACTTAATTGCACAAAACAATTCAGTGAACTAAACAAATCCTTAGCAAAACCACCGTTCTTAAATGTCAGTCCATTTGGGGGCATATATTCGGGATGTTCTTTTTTCCCTCCACATGAGCAGTATTTGAGTTACAAGCAGATAGTTGCTAGCAAGTAGCAGTACTTAAGGAGCTGTAAGAATCTCAATCCTCTCTCTGCTGTAGAAGTCATTTTTCAGAGAAGATTTACTGTGAATCTAAAAATTAGGGTGTTTTTGTATTGGAAGTCCTATTCTGTAGGACTTCTGTGGGGGACAGACTTGGACCTATAGTTCACCCTTTCTCTGGTACTAGTGGCCCAGCCATAATTTATTCTTCCTTTTTTAAAATAAAATGCAACTTGAAAGCTGAGGCAGCCTCTCCTGCTGGAATCTTCCCACTTCGTGGCTTTTGTTTGTGCTGCTTACCTCAAACTAAAGCATTTCAAGCTGAACTCTCTTCCCTGCAGGTGGTTGCTGATTTACATACCTCAGTGTATCATCTCTGTGAAGAAGCTCACTGGTGGATAAAATGAAGATGAGAAAAATGTGCAGCTACTGCTTCATTTGGATTAGGGAACAACGGGTATACCTCTGGCATTTGAGATTTTGGGAGGTGTTGGTACTGGCAAAGAGTATCTGCATGTGTTTCTGTCTAGCCAGCATCAGTAGTCTGTAGTCAGAGTTAGTTCGGAATCTGTGTTAAACAAGACAAGATAATAGGAGCTTGGGTCATCTGTACCTTGAGACCGCTTCTTCTTTTCAGCTGGGCTGTGATAATCTAACTCCTTTAACACCTCCATTGAGTCCAGTGCTGTAAGGTGCCATTAACTGTTGACAAGCGCACCATCGTCCTGCTCTTTGTAATTTTTACAAACCTTCAAGGTTGCAGTCCTAAGATTCGGGGTGTTCTAAGGAAAGGGACTTTTGGCGCAGAGCTAGTTTGGGTGACATTTAAAACAGTTGGAGATTCCTACTTAGATTTTTTCTGATGGGGGAATTGTTGAGGAGCCAGGCTGAGTTTAGTTTTTAGTCTTGATGATCCTGGAAATGCTTTACTAGCTGAGAATGGCTCACACTGATTTTATCACTGTCTCTATTTAAGGCTAAATACAGACAGTTAAAAAGCCCAAGGCTGAATTGATTCAGCCTTTGCAGGCTAGTCTGAACTACAGAGATTAAACTGAAAAACAACTGGACAGATGTTCACTTTTGATTCAGGCAATTCAGCCATGTTCCTGCAGTCTGGCCAGAAGCCCCTGGCCAGAAGCCGAGGGGCACTAGAGCATGGCTCTCTGGCACAGCCAGCATGGGCTGTGTGTTCATTTCCTCTTCCTGCTGCTCCCAAGGTCTCTGGGCTTTGCAGAGATACAAAATACTTGTACAAAAAATAGTGTAAAATTTACCTTGGATTTCTGGGCAGTGCTCCAGTATCTCCCCGATTGGCCTTGGCTTATTTAAAGCATTATGCCTGGAAATACTTTTGACTATACATTTAAGATTTAGGAAGTGATATGTAATGAAACCAGATTTCTCAGGCAACAGAAAGTGGTTAAGTTGTACAGTGAATGA
This sequence comes from Crocodylus porosus, assembly GCF_001723895.1. Lineage (NCBI taxonomy): Eukaryota > Metazoa > Chordata > Crocodylia > Crocodylidae > Crocodylus > Crocodylus porosus. Next base: position 3,992,808 of record NW_017728910.1, on the reverse strand, counting down.
GGCCAGAATATGCAACAGGTCGATGCTGCTTTTTTTATACCAAGGTGTCAAATACTGGATAAATTCATTGGAAAGAAATTTTCAGATATCCAGAAGCTGAAGTAGATGGCAAATGAAGCAGAGGTGTGAAGAACAGAAATACATTTTGGGTGGCTGTTTGCAGAGAGGTGATATAACTGTAATTGAATTCGGAAAAGAGGTGACCAAAGTAAATGAATGCACGTATAAACGATAAGCCAAGGATGAAACCTTTAAGGGAAAGAAATGTGAAGAGCTCCTGTGAGAGTGGAATATTTCACTGCCATTCACAAATCAGAAGCTGTTCCAAAAGGGCTCTGAGGTGAGGAGATTTCGCTTTGCTTGTGTGAAATAGCTCTGGTATTATCAATCTGAGTTTCTCTTTTTCACTGTAAGTATCAAGGGACAGAAATGCACATTATGGGATATTAGTTTGTTGTCTCTTGGGTATTATTACCAATATCTGCTAATTTTATCCCATATCTGCTAATTTGATTCTAATTGTCATCAGGGAAAAAAAAATCTTTGGCAGCATTAGGAAATGAGCATATAAAATACATGGAAAAACAGACTCTTAGCAGCACATTGTTTCCATTATTAGAGCCCTGTTTATTCACCATGGTTGTAACTTCAGGCAGTAAATCTGGCAGTTTTCTGTACAGTTAGGTGCTGCATGCTGAGTTCATGGAAATGCTGAAGAGAATCAACATATTTATACATGCCTTGAACTGCTGTGAAACCTTTCAGAGCATTTAAATGTATGACAAAATAAAATATATACATGTTGCAGTAAGAGTGACATCTCCACAGACCCTTATTGTTATTTTAAGGCCTTTGGTACAAACATTTTATTTGATATGTTTTACAGGGCATATCTATAAATGTTTCTCTGACAGTAATGTTCAGAGAAGGAAAGATTTCAGCGTGGTTAATTAGTTTGCAAGCTGTGATGAAAGATGTGTTCTGATTGTCAGTGCTTGTTAAATGTCAAGTATCTCACCTTGGAATGATAAGTGTTATGTTTCTTTTATAAAGGCCAAGATTTTGCCTTTGCTTGTGTGAGATAATCGTAGCCACTCATGGCTGAGATGTGGGCCTGGAGCTGAGGCAACATATTTATTCTTCAGTTTATTGTCTTGTCTTATACCTGCCAATAAAAATGTGTGAGCATGAAGATAGTATGCCCATTAGCACTAGGTCTGCTCTAAAACATAAGGCCAGAATTTTCAAGCACCTTCGGCTCCCAGAATTACCCCTTTGGTACCCAACTGTGCATTCAGGTGGAAGGTGTGTCTATCTGAGATGCGTGACAGGCTTCTCTTATATGGCCTGTAACTGATTTGGGCACCCAAGACAGGTTATCTTTTTGGACTTCTTCTCCCAGTTAAAATCATATGGAGTCACTTCCATCCCATTGGTGAGTCCTAATATATCTGTGGTGACTCCTGAAATTACCTAGCAGGAGATGTATTCAGGAGGTGATTTATAACTTTCTCTACTCTTGCTTTGAATCCTTTTCCTTTCATTTGGTCCTTGCTCTCCCTGCCTCCCTCACATGAATTTCTGGTTCTTGGCCCTGTGAATGGTTCCTTGCTACCTGATTCTTTTCTCCCTTTGCACTTGCTTTCCGTTCCCATAGTCATGATGCCCGGCATCTCCCTGTCTCCTATCTCTGTGGCCATACTCCCTGGTTGCCTGATCATGTTGTGGCTCTTCTGTTTTGGGTGGAGCATGCTGATTCAGCAGTGCTCTACATCCTGATTGCATAAGTATAAATGATAAGGCAATCTGCAAGATGAAAAATAGACCCTTACCCTCAGAGTCTCAGCTTCCTTATCTGTTAAACAGGGTGTGTCTGCACAAGAAGCTTAATGCACAGACTAACGCTACCGTGTATTAGCACATCACAGGGTAAGTGTGTTAATTTACTGAGCATTAGCATTAAAAGGCATGTGCTGGTTCTACTGCACAGTAGTGCCAGTTACTGCCCGTTGATTTAGTACCTGGTAATGCAGGTACTAAACTTGATGTGCAGTAATTATGGCACATTAATGGATGTGTAGAAGCACCCACTGAGTTGTAAATCCAGGTGAGTCATGAAGATTAATACTTACTGCTGTAAATGAAATGTGTCATATGTCATATAAGCGCTCAGTAGCATTGTTTTGGGGGTGAGATTGGCCTTAGAGTTTACCAACTCCCGCTGGAGCTCAGGCAGCAACTAGCACAGGGCAGTGGCTTGGAACCTTCTTTAGGCTGTGCAGCAGAATGGGGGCAGGTACTAGGACCTAGCCATTGCCTCCACTTTTCCTCCATAATGGCAAGGGGAGAGCTTCCACAGCGGGTGCTTGTCCCTCCAGCAGGTCCAGGAAAATGACTGCAGCTGAAGCTCCTTGTCACTGAATGCCATCAAAGCCCCATGTTGCAGCTGAATCCAATGGCTTTGTGAGCTGGATTTGGCCCATGGGTGGTATGTTGGTTGGTTGCTGACCCCTGAGATAACAGATTGATACAGTGGGCAGAAGAGGCACTGAAGGGAGGCTGCACAACAACAAGAGGCAGATAGTTTGCTGGAAATTTCACATTTTCTTCAGGTTAATACAATGGGCCCAATCCAATTCTATCCCTGAAGCTGCCACTGAAGTCAACTGAATTGTCTGCATGTACTTGAAAGCAGGATAGACCCCCAGCCTAAATCACATAAGTAAACCACAAAAGAGTGAGGCAGAAGTTTCAAAGCATTTAGTGTAATGCTGCCCAGTCCCATTTTGCTGCATTTAGTGGATATGGCAAAGTGACTTAACTCTTAGGTAATAGCATTGGATTAGATTGTGCTTTTTGGCACAACCCTGAACAAAAAAATGGTACATAATGTGCATCACCCCAGGAATAGCTCACTAAGACTTGAATACACCCCTCTGAGTCACAAATCTTTCTAGGTCTTAGGGTGTAGTAATTTCTTGCTGCACTTATTTCAGCATTTGTAATGACCCACACTGTGCTGCTTCAGCAGCTGTAGCCAGGCAGAAAGCAAAGCCAAGGCTCCAACCATTCCCTCACCTGCTCCTAGAAGGCAGCAAAAAATGTATAGCTTTGCTTGCTCCCATGTGTTTGGATCTGCTATTTCAGCAGCCCATGACCAATGGTAGTGCTGGGGGACACTTTTGGGGGCAGTATTTTTAAAAAGTTAGAAGCCTAACACATTCGCAAGTGAGTTAGAAGCCTAAACCTGATGCCAAATGTTTAATTGGACTTCAGTGATACTCCTAGATTTGCTTACTTCTAAGGCTCCGCTTACTTTGGAACTTAGGAAAATGTTGCCCTTTTGCCGGATGCAGGGATTTCCTCCGTGTCACAGTTCAGCTCTAAATACATGGTTGTTTCCTGTAAGCTTTGGTGTAAGTCAGTAGTTCTCAACATTTTTAGACTCGGGGTACCATCTGGAAAATTCCAGCTCCTCGTTTTCATTCACTTTCTGACCATGGGAAAATAATACAGCAGTTCTTCTGTTGCAAAGAATTCAGAAAAACACGATGGGTCAGAATTTTTTTAACTATGGGTTTCCATTTGAAATCTCTTGGTTTATCTTCTGAATCATGTGTACATATTTGCATGCCTAACAGTGCTACTGTTGTGTAGCACCCCACAGTACCCTTACAAGGATATCATGGTACTCCCTGGTCCCATGGTTCAGAATCAGACATCTAAGTGCACAGTCCTGTTTTTATTTGACCAAGCCAGAACAACCTGCTACCTCTTGCTTACAACATAACCAACGCTAGGCTAGTGAAACTTCAGTCATTTCATATTTTCTTGTTTATGTTTTGTATCTCATTGGCATTTTATGCAACTCCTTCCCCCCTCTACTCCTACTCCATTGTTTTAGATGAATGGGCTGTAATAAAGCTAGCTAAGATAATAAAAAAAGACCATGGCACATGGAGGGGAATCACAAAGAGAACACTGGCCTCAGCAACTTGTCTGGATACAGCTGTCATAGGTATAGAGGTTCTGCCTCATCAAACAGATCCTGCTGCTGCTACTGCTGGCCAGCATTTTGTTGGGCACTTTACATAAGAATAGTTTGCTTTCTTACTGCCAACATGAAAGAAATAACCTAACCACACTGAGCTCCACTGAGTGAGCTAAGACTGGGAAGTGTACAGCTAAGGGCCACTTTTCACAGACTGGTGGAGTGGAGGGTAGAGAATCGGGGATGTGCACTGAATCTACTGTGGAGAAAAAAAAAGGGAAGTTTTCTCCAGTAACTATATATGTCCCATTCAGACTGGCCTGTTGGCTAGCAAACGCATGCAATCAATCACCTGTTTTCAGGTGGCCTAGCTGCAGCTGTGCCACTGCCAATCCATCTTCAAAACAACCTTATGACAATTGCTTAACTGTAGGGATTACGTCTACTCTGGGGTACTTGGGTTCAGTTCCCTGAATCCATCACAAATGTCCTTTGTGACTCAGTCAAGTTACTTATCTGTTTGCCTCAGTTTCCCAGCTGTAAAATGGGGATAATAGCACATCCCTATCTCACAGCAGTATTGGGAGGATTAAGGATTGTGAGCCACTCAGGTACTGTGGTGATGGGGGCCATATCAGTACTCAAGATAAATGTATGGAGGGGAGTGAGAGGAATCCAATAGAGAGAGATACCTAAAATGCACTTACAGCTTATTTTCTCCTACTGTAATCACCTCTCTTTCAGGGTATTACTGGTCCCTTTCTGTAACCACAGAAGGACTTGGGTGGAGTGGCACTGGGGTAAAAATTCTGTGGTTCAAAGACTGATTAGGGAACACTGAGTTTGCAAGTCCAGCTCAGGGTTGTATTCTCTGTGTGCACTGCAGAAACAAGCTTCATGAAGTCTCTGTGTCCTTGGTCTGGTGATTCAGAGTTGGCAGTGGGCCCAACACAATGCAGGGACGTTGCTGCTGCTGCTTGGAAAGAGAAACACAGCAGTTGCCTCCACAGTGGCTTTGCTGCTGTTCCAGCATCAAGCCTGACTAACTGGCTGGGTACAGCAGAGGAGAATTTGGAAACTTGACCTTCAGCATCTTTTCTTTGCTATGCTGTACTGACACACGCTGACAAATGCAGTCAATTTTGTGGTAATTTCCTCAGGTGCCAAATAATCCATTTGCATTTATTTTTAAACTAGGACTAAACCATTTGAGTTTTCCTTTTGTTGGTTGTTCCAGACACTTTGGGGTTTTGGACTTTCTATACGTATGCTGTGCAGACAACACATTTTTATTCACTGCACATGCCTTACAATAAACACAAACACCACAGTACTCTTAGACAATATTGAGCACTAGGCTCATACTTTCAATTTATTATCAAAATGTTTTTATCAGATGACAAAATCAAAAAGCTAAAATTAACAGGTTTTTAAATATACCCATTACAGTCATCTGAGGTATCCAGTATATATATATATATATTGAAATCTCATTTTGCTTCTATATAAGAAGCAATAAGTTCCTTGGCAACCTGCAGAAGGGCATTTCCTATATTTTATAGAAGATTTAAAGCCTTTTGCTTATCCTGAGGATAGATCCAGTCTTGCCAGTGCTTGGATATCTCTATTTATGGGAGCAGTCCCATTAACTTCAAGGGGACTAGTTGATAAATTCCTGTAACAAAGCATTTTCAGGATCAGGCCCAAAAAATAGATCTCAAAAGTCACTGTTCTGTGTATCCCTTTTGAGATCTTTGGACTTCATCCTATAGTATCATACCAGGTTTAACTAAAATTTTCCATTTATGAAATCACTGATAAAATATATAACAGTTACTTCAAGTCATAAGTGTAGCTCAGAATTAAATATAAAACTATGTTTTATACATTACTACAAATCTTTAAAAAGACCAAGTTTGGAGAAACAAGAAAATGCTTAGAAAACTGTGATCACAACATTACTGATTATATGCTCAAAAATGAATAAATTATCTACATTTCTTAATTTGGCTGCAAAGCAATATTTACTAAAAGAAAATAGTGAATTAAACACTGGAATAATTACTAAGAAATGACATCAGTGTATTCTACCAGGTCTTTGGACTTTTGTTATAGAAATGGTCTCAAGTAAAATGAGAGCAAATATTTGGTAGAGCAGTTATCATGAGAGAAAAAAGTACAAAGTTTGATACATTTGATGTAAACTGTTGTCTCATTGTCACGTTTTGGTGTCCAAAATATTGTATTACTTAATATTTCTTTCTTCCATCTGATCAGCCATATACATTCGCAGAGAAGTAGGTGATTAAGTGTTCCCTTCTGAGAATAAAAAAATCTGTAGAGCAAATGGGAAATGGGAATAAACTAAGAGTGAAGCACTACATATGCAGGTAAGTGATTTACATTTTGCAAGGTTCAGTCAAAAGAAAAGCAGCTAATATACATTATATTTGCTGCCTTGGAGATAGTCTGTAAGTTGAAAAATCGACTATTTTGAAGTATCAGTTTAGCAGATGTGCATTCTTGATTTCTAACAATTACACTGACTTTTGCAGAACATTTATTCCTTAATTAATTCCCAATTTCTTTGTATCTGAGAAGCTCCTTTTTGGGATACATAGTTCTATCACCAAACCCGGCACTTTTTTACAGGATCCATGAAGTTTGTCTTGCTGCATGAAAAGGCCTCAGAAAACTCTAGGGAGTTCTGCAACGATCCTATTACCCTTTAAAACAAAACAAATACATGTTAGCATAATTAATTCCCTCTAACAACCAACTTACCACCCCCCCAAGGTATAGCACTTCTTGCACCTGAAAATATTGGGAAAACATCTATATTCTCAAGCTCTCTCAGGTTATTCCCTCATCTCTAAAATGGTCTCTACAGTTTTATTTTTGCAGTTTGCACATTTCCTATTGCAAGCCTACAAAAGCCTATACTCTATCATACTTCCACTGTTAACTGTGACAAAGCAACCCACCATTCACTTCATTAGAAACAGGATTATGACCTTGTATTAGTTTTAACTGAGAATTTTTTCACAGCTCCACTTCTTTAACAAGCCCTACGGAAAAGATTGATATGACCTATAAATAATGAAATACTGTAAAACTTTTCAAATTTATTTAAATTGTCAAACAAATTCAGTTTGACAATCATCATGAACTTTTTTTGTCATTTTTCACAGATTAGAACATTAACAGTAATGGTCACATAAACAGCAGATTTTAAAGTGAATTTTGGAAATTTTGGAATTGCAGCCAAAAGCAATTTTCAGATTTGTAATGGTGAGCATATTCCCCCATAACATCTTGTAAGAATTATACTTCTGTTATCAAGGAACAGGAGTATATCATGGGACTTTTACATTGAAAGAACCTCATCAAACACCAGCACCAAACTGATCATAAATCAAGAATTATCAGCAGCAATGATTCTTTAATTAATGATTACATTTAACAGAATCAAACTTTCCATGAAACTTTGGAGCTGAAAAAGAGCTGATGTGTTGTTCATTGATTTACATTTGTAACAAATGACTTGACCAGGCCTCTAATCAAAAGAGAGATCACTTGGCAAGTTTTCACAGGCAGTCAGAACATCATAAAAAGAAATAAAAAAGGCTTCTATTATATAATCCAACAAAGCTTCAATACTTTCAGAGCTGCAATGGATTTTGAAATCAGATTTTGCCAAAAACAAAGATAAAAATATTTGGGGCATAACATAAACCTGCTTCATCTGTTGGGTTTTGGAGTTAGTGGCAATGTAAGGCAAATCCTGGTTCCTTTACTCATGTCTCTAGTACAGGCGAGGTGAGTTCCATGAACAGGGCTTGGTTTTTATCCACTGTTATATTTTTACATATTAGTGGACTATTAATAGTCAACTGCAAGTTATCTGAAAAATTACTTGTTTTTTCCTCCTCCAAATCCGTGGCTTAAGTTTGTTTATGGTTGTCTATCTAGTATTCAGAGCACCAGTTCCATAATCTAAAACCATGTACTGTAAGCAAGAATACAAATAAATAATATGCCTACCCAGCATGGACAGAGAAGTAAATATTTTCCAGTAGATATAAATAAAATAAAATAAACCTAAACATTTGAGGCCATACAGTGTTTTGATACTGGATCATCAGTCTACCTGTAGTTTTATACATTGATTATAATACATGCAAAGGTGCTTTTTATTTTGCAGGTCTATTCTGTGCAAATTGTTACTCTCAGTGAAATCAGTAAGTTTTCCTATGTAAGCCTGTGTAAGTTGGGAAAAGTGCAGGACTACTTCACATGTTTGCAGCCATCTCCATAAGAATATAAAAACAGCAGTGATAGCTAATTAAACACAAGTGTATGCAAATATAAATGCACATAGATATTGAGCTAGTTTTATGTTCCAGGAGCTAATGAATCACACAAATTAAAACAAAAAGATGAAGCAAAGTTCTGAAGTACTGTGGCGGAAACATTCTGTCTGAATTCAGTTGATTGAAAGATTTTTAAATATAATTGTCTTGGGAAGAGATACATAGATGACAAAGAAAACCACTCACACCAAAAATGCCTATTTAATAGCAACCATAGGAACAGCCACTGCTTTTATGAAATAGTTGAATATGTGGGATAAGCAATAATTCTCTAGTAAAGAGAAAGGTTGGGAAAGAAAGCCCTTTGGAAATGATGAAGTGTTGAATGACATTAGGAGATAATTTGATCAGTGAACATATAAGCGCTACAGGAAAAAACAACATTTTGTGGCTCTCAGACAGGTATGGTAATATCATCTGCAATGCTCTGTGCTGTTCTGGGACTTAACCAAGTGCATTTATTAGATCAAACACATTGCTTTTATACTACTCATAAGCACTGTGGTAGTGGCATAAGTTAACATTTAAGGACTCTAATTAGCCCACAAAATTTTCAGCTTCTGGATACACAAACCTCAAAGGTATATGCCTTTACTGGCACCAAATCAATTTGTTCCTGGGTAAGCTGACCTATACTAGGTTGAAAAACAAGCAAATCCCACAGTAATTTGAGATACAAAAATGTGTAGGACTGTCACTAGCTGAAGGAATCTCATTGTTCCTCTCTTTCTTCACTCTTGGAGGGACCAGGATAGCATTAGAGCAGTATAAACTGTGCAACTGCATAGAGCTCCCAAGGTGGTCATCATGAGCCCCCATGCATTGTGGTTAGGTTCTAGTGTGGATGTGCAAGGAAGAGTACGAGATGGAAACTGAGCCTTTTTAGAGCTGTGAGACTTCATAGGGAGCAAACAGTGTCAGAATTACTCCAATTTTACTTGCCATGTACAGTGTCAGGTACAATGTAGCCCCAGACTTGCCACAGTACAATATGTATAGTCCTAAGGCTAATGTCAGTGAAGGGAGATAGCCAGACTCAATCCAGTCTGATGTGAGGATGTTCTTAAGTTCTGCCTGGAGCTGCCCGCTTCCACTTGGGTGCAATTCCCTCATATCCTTAGGCAAAGAGTCTCAAAATAGAGAGAGGCCTATCATCCTCCTGTCCCATGCTCTCCGTTGGTGAGGAGATCATTTATTTTCTTCATCTCTACCAGGCAGAGCTTTCTCCTTTCTGCTGCTTTTGGGTAGGGCATGGTGAGTGAAATTCTGGCTGAGAGGCAGTTCATATGGATTTTGCCTCTGACTTCAAGGAAGTCGGGATTTTACCCATGGCATTTGGGTCACACCGCCTGTTTGTCATTTCTCTCTCTCTATTGTAATCTATTTGGAAATAACCTTAGGCAAGCTAGCTCTTGCTAACAGGTAAATGTTATCATGTGAGGCGAGGTAGCCTTGATGAAAGACCTCTGTACTAGAAACATGCAGCTGGGGCTTTAAATTCTACATTACTGATGGCTGAAGAGTCCTATCATATCTCTGGACCTATTTTTCCACACCCATTAAAGATAGATAACACGTACCTTCTTGACAAGAGTTCTTTGAGAGTTACAGTGAAGCTTATTACAGCTAAGAATTACGTTGACTGTTTTCATAAGTACTGACCTGAATTTGCCTGGGCTATGTACATCAGTTTTAATGGAGTTAACAGCATATTCTGGCCTGTATGTTCCACACCAGACCTAGAAACATAAGAAAAAGAAAACAATGTTTTTGTGAACAAGTTTTTTGCAGGAGTAGTGCTACTTTAGGTAAGCTATGAAACATTTAATGCTATGGGAATAAACTTCAGATTGGGTTGGAACGCAATAATGTGAATTCTATTAAGAAAAGTATACTGTAGTGCACTTTCAAAGGCACTTGGGCACAGGAAATTGTGCCTACTAGACTTATTCCTAGCTAAATTCATAAATTTAGCTAGGATTAATGTTATCTGGCAGGATACTCCCTTTTCTACTCTGCCATGAATACTGTTCAGCTAAAGCAATTCTGTTAGCTCTGATTAAAATGAGAAAAGTCTGCCTACTGTTTCCAACTTACTGTAAAAATGATTTTCATAACCTTCAATCAAGAAGTGTAAAATACCTGTGCAAAGTTCAGGAAGAACAACTGCTTATGGTTCATGTCAAGCCCAGGAAGCAGTTTTTCATTTCCATTCTTTTTAACATAGTTTTCGTAAGCCTGCAAAATTAATAGAACAGAAATGTGAATTCCATTTTGATAAAATGTGGAAAACTAAGACAAGAAACAACATGGGCTACTTCACATTTTCAGGTGGGAGTGCCTTAGGCACCCTGTCAAACTGCAGACCACAGGGGCAGAGAAAAGAGCAAAGGAAAAAGATCAACAATGGTCTGAGTGACACCATTTAGTTCTCCTCTCAGATCAGATTTACACTGGTGCAGCTCCACTGAGTCCAGCAAAGCTACTCTTTGTTTATCTGGAGATCAGTAAGAGGAGAAACAGGCCCAAAGACTTCAATTTTCCAAATGGAAGACAGGGATAAGACAGTCGTTATCTTAGTAAGAAAGGTGTCCTTGCCAGCCAGCTCAGAAAGTTGTGTGGTATGTATCTTTTTAAAGGAATGATAAGGAACATATAGGTGAATGACTGGTGCTTTGTATAAGTAAAACTGTAGAGCTGCTGCCATGCCACTCAGCTTTACAAATCCCATTTTGTTGCTACATCCTATCTCTGCAGTTCCTTTCCCAACACAACTGATTACTTAGAGCGGTGCCTTTATAGATTTGGGGCACAAGCTCCATAACTATTTTTCAATTTGGCAGAACCCCAGTTAAGAACCACAGTTGTGCTGCATCAGCTTACCTCTGTGGCTCTCAACCAGGGTGCTGCCACCACAGGTGGAACTGCCCTATATACCTTGTACACAGTCAGATCAGCCTACTGTAGGCAGGAGCACATGCTCTTGCTGCAGCAATTCCTGGTCCTGCTGCAACAGAGGCACATGGGACTGTTCCAGCTATCATATCTGCCTTTGTTTCTGGGAGGACCATGGAGGGTTGAAACTGCGAAGGGCTGCAGCAGGACTGCGCACTGCAGGCTGCTCTACGTTTACAAGATTACCTTAATGAAGGCAGGAGTGTGCACTACTACTGCAGCCCTACTGAGTCAGGCTGTGCTCTAGGTGCACAGGGCAGTTCCACCTGCCCATGCCCATGTTGCAGAACCCTGGTTGAGAACCATAGAGCCATGCTCAAAACTATGGGAGGGTCTTTTTGGGGTGGATATGCCTAAGAGTTTCCCTCCTATCATGGGGTGAGGTTGTTGGGGACAGTGTCAAGGATTACTATTTTATGGTTGGTGGTAGACCATCTCCCCTTACACAGGGGATCTGTCTCTCAGGCTCTATCAGGGCCACAGTGATAGGATCTGACATACCAGAGCCATTCTAGATACTACATGAAGAAGTTAATGGTTATACACTAAGAACCTTGTCTTGTCTTCTGTAAGTACAGCCCACAAGATGATACTATAAGGATAATGTTTATTTTTTCCACTTATTCTTTCTCTTGGACAATCCTGTCTGTCTTGCCTGTTTCCATAATGGACTCCAATATGATAGTGACGGCTTTGTCAGATGGATGTGTGAGCCGGGGCCCCTGAATATGTTCCATGTCTCAGCTCAAGAGATCACAAATTATCCAAGACCATTAGTGTAAGAACAAAGGATTTAGTTTCCTGTTTACTTGGCTTCTCCTACCTTGATTCTTTCCATGCTATTACATTTAAACATGTAGGACAACATAGTTCAGTGACAGTGAAAATGATCATCTATGGTTTTTACAAAAGCTGACAAATATGCTGTTCTGTTCCCAGATTGTTTTCTCCATGAATGTTAGATATTTAAATTTATTTACTTTGTTTTTTTATCTGTTATTGCCACAGAAATTGTGGTGGGTGTTTTAGTTACAAAATCTCTCAGGTCAGAATCTGGTCTGACATACATGGCATTAATGTAGGCTTATTCCACAGTCATATGGTAGGGGAGCAGAATACAAGTGTTCATACAATTTGCTAATCTAAAGATGATTTTGCAGTAAAAACGGTAAGATTTCTGTCTAAAAAAAGGAAAACTCCCTTAGGATTGTTTTTGTGAAAAATATGTTGTCTCTTCTTCCCACTTCCCCTCCCCTGGTGGCCATTAAGCTTATTTGTTTATTGGCATGACTGGCTAGCTCTTGCCCTGACTGACTTGTATTGGGTAGGATTTTTTTTTTGTATATTTATGCTGCCATGGTTATACACTAAGAACCTAGAAGCTGGGACTTGGAGTGATGCAGTGCAGCATAAGCACCTCTTTCAGGCTCCCACCTTGTTATTCAGAATTTAAGTTTTCAGTTATTAAAAAAAAGAAGAAAACTTTGGAGTGATATGTGTGTGTGCAGACCTTGAAGCAGTAACTTTGAAAGGTATGATTTGGCCCAGTGGGTACTCAGATGCAGAATGTTAATATTTTACATGTCTACATTGTTAAATATTTCAATACAGCTCAAAACAAATGGAAATGAGAAGGGAAATCACACTGGAAAATCCATAACTTCACATGAAGTTTCTACCTTCTTTTGGCACTATCAGTGACTGATAACAGAGACCAAACAACAACTACGCACTAGAATGAATGCACACCGGAAATCTGTCAAAGACAGGAATACCCAGTTACTGATGGGGGCACATATCTCACAAGAAAACCACTCTCTCTCCTATCTCTCAGTCCTGATCCTAAAAGGGAACTTACAAAGCACTTCTCAGAGACAAGCCTATGAACTTCACTTCACCACCCTACTGGATACAAAAAATCATGGACTAAATACAGACATTGGCTTTATGACACATTATAACCTGCCTGACTCCCCGGGTACCTCTCTACTATTTACCTGCTACATTCATTCCCCTCCTCCTCCCACCCCAGCCTGTCTCACACCTACTGACTCCTCAGTTTACATCTTCACTGACTGCCTATCTTGCATGTAGACAGACCAGCCTCTGGCTTCTTTACTATTCATTCCGTCTGGGGAGAGCACACACCGACTGCAGAAACTGCTTCAGCCTGATGAAGGTTTTTAAATCTGAAAGCTGGTTAGAGTTTTTTTCCCCCAACTATTTAGTTGGTATAATAAAAGATATCAGATTTACCCAAAGAGCCTTGTCTGTTCTGTAAACTGTGGTTCTTACCTGCTTTTTGTTCCCCCTCAAAAGCTGAAAATGAATCTTTTTTAACTGTAACAATCTCAACTGAGAAGACTAAGAGAAAATGGCTGTTTCTCACCTTATATGCTTGTCTAACACCACCATTATCAGCAATATTTTCTCCCAGAGTATTGATTCCACTCAGCTACAAAAAAAAAAAACAAATGCAAAAGTTATGGTTTTCTCGCACAAAGTATTTCTTCCTCAGATTCACAATATTAGCTTTTTCTCAATTTTTCCTGATTATTCAGTCACTGGAGTCTGGAGGTCACACATCCCTAAGTAGTGATAAGTCACTGGCAAAAGCCCCCTGAACTTGAATGTTTAATAAAAGATTGTGTAACCTTACCTAAATTTTCTCTGCCTCCCTTATTTCAGAACCCAAACAAATCCTCCTCCATCCCTAACCGCCCCTCTCCATGCTTCTGGCTTTTCTCTTTCTTCCTATTCTTCTTCTTTGTGTTTGTGGCTCCCAGATTCTTATGAGTCTCTAACCAATCCCCGTACTTCTATCACAACGCCAGTTGCAGGTCTGCCAGTTGTAACCATGGATAAAGCACTTCGGTTTCTGTAGCCAATGGCACTCAAAGGAATTATATTATAGGCATCGTATTCAGCTGTCTTGACTCTCCAGCCCCAATAAGCTGGTATACATTTACAACCAGGTTAGAGGTGGCCTTTGGTGTGAGTCTGGACTGAGGCTCACATTCACAACTTTGGAGACCTCAAATGTCCTAAGCACTGTACCCCACCTATGTTAATAAATAATGCTCAAATCCAATTTTGAGGCCACATACTCAGATGGTGTAAATTAGCGTAGTAAGAGAGAAAACAATAGAGCTATGCCAATGAAGACTGTATCTTTTTATTTTTACTGAATAGTTTCTGTCAGTCCTCATCCCAAGAACGCACATCATCTGAAGCTGTAGATTCAGTTCCTTTGGTAGATAAATATCACAAGAGTAACAACTATTTTGCAATACAATTTCCCAAATTGATTTTAAACGCATTTTGGTGCCCTTGTCAGGGACTTTGTCCCTTCTGTATTCTGTGTGGCAACAAACACATTGTCAGTTTTCAACAGACCATAACAGCCAAGGATATAACCCCCTGGGAGCAACTCCATTCATCACATGCAGCAGGAGGTTTAAACCCACTGAAATTCTGCCTTTTGTACAAATAGCTTATAGCACAGCTGAACACTGCATGCAGTTTTCTAAAGTCCAAAATAAATATGACAGTTGTTTTAAGGAGTTCAGTGGAATTGGGTGCTATTATAGTAAACTCCTTTCACTTAGTTATTTTGCAACAGTGATTCAGGGGATGATACTCACTTGCTGTGTGACCTGCTTTGTGAAAGAAACAGGAACTCAAACTAAACAGTGCAGTGTAAATTTTTATATGCTGCCCATGGAGAACATACAAAAAAAACCTTGAAGCCTCAGGTAAAAGAGCATTGTGACTTGTACTGTGAAGTATGTGAAATACAAGCTTGGAACTGCAAAGACAGTTAAAGTCACCTTTAGCTCTTGTGCTATGTCCCCATAATCTCTACGGCTTTTACACCCTTCATTTCTTTGCTCCAATTGGCTGTTAAATGCTTTATTTCCCACTGCAGTTTAGTTTAATTTTGGGGCCAGCAAAAACACACAAAATGGTTCTAGCAAGCAGATTCATATAGCTGTTCAACCTGAGTTTGGAAGAGTTCACAACTCTGCCCAGAACCTAAGAAATTCTGATTAAAGGATTAAATGAGACTAGCAGTAAAAGGGAAAGGGTTCCAATATAGGTCTTAATTTGTAGGAGTAATAGAAATACCCAGACCTAACTGCGTACCATTTTCTTTTAAACGAAAGTTTTGCAGGTTGGGTTCGATATAAGCTGAGCTAATATTCCATAAAACAAAAGTAATACAGGTAATCACCTGTTTTTGTGAGTTAATATTATACTGAATTTACACAAACAGGACAAAGACCTGATCCTGCAAAGTATGTACTTATGAAGCTAGCTTTTTTCAGGACACAGATGCCGTGGTGAGGTGCATATATATTACCATGGGTACAGCCCCACATGGCTTGATCATGTCCTTGCTATCTGATGACCTGCTCCTCTCTGTACTGTTGCCAGTTCTCTCCAGACCCTTTGGAAGCCACTCTCTCTGGTCTGGGGTGTGTGCTGGCAAATAGAAAGATACCATAAGCCAGGGAAAGAAGAAGATAGGATGATTTAAGACTGGAATGTTCATCATCCTCATTTACAGCTCCATGGAAAAGAAACTAAAATCTAGAAGCTGATCTTTCCTGTTCCAGCAGAGAATTGAAAAGGGCTCTTCAAGGGCCAAAGACACTGCAGATGCATAGAACTGGGGGAGGTCACACCATGATCTTTCATAAAAGAAGTGAATCCTGCCTCCTGCCAGGACAGATAATTTGGAGACTTTTTATAAGAGTTTCCTTTCACCAGTTTTTCTTTGGGAGAGAATGATGTTGGCCTGAAATTACAATCACACTGTTTATGTGTATTAGTTTGCAAGATCAGGCCCTGCATGTTAATTATTTTAAATGACAAGGGTTACATCCGTGGTTTTGAAACTGGGGTATGCATACCTTTTGGAGTATATCTTGCTTTACCAAAGGGTATGTGCCTACATTTTAATAATGATGGTGGAGCTTCTGATTGGTCAAGGTGTAGTGAGTAATGATGCTGTTGTGTATTGATGTCAGTGAACATACAGAGCCACATTGAGTGTAGGAGGTATGAGCAGTGATATTTTGCAAGTAAAGGAGTACACAGCCAAAAAGTCTGAAAACCATTGGGTTAGGCAGAAACTATGAATCACTTACATGTTGTCCACCTGCTAGATCCCATGAAAAGTTTCCATATTGGTACACCATACACTGAGACTGTTGCTTAAAATTCTGTGCTGATTCTTGAGTCCACCAGTCTATGAGGTCCCCATTTGCATTAAAATTTCTACCTGAAATTATGCATGCAAGAAAGAAATAGCTGTAGTAAAGAAGGATAACTTACATTCTCAGTTAGAAGAAAACATACTGAAGTGCAAACACTCATGTGATTGAATATTCCTATAATGAAGCAATCACATGAATACTGCCCTTTTCTTTTGTCAAAAAGTCTGTATTCTAGTCAGGAAAGAATGATCATTGTTAACTATAACCTAAGGCATTCTCTGTACTACCATGTGTCTCTGGGTGGCCCATGGGAAGAGTAAGGGACCTGCAACTATATCTAAAGTCCTTGTAGTGGGAGAACATTTGTGCTGCAAAACTGTTAGAACCCTGAGGCTACGGTACCATCTGTGGTGTACTTTGATTATTGCTCCTGGGAATCATTGCAGAGAATGCCAGTGCCAAGCTTGACCAAACAGGATTTGGACTTGCAAATGGAAACTGCATCTTCATTTTATCTGCTCTTTGGAATGATTAAGCTAAACAGTATATGCAAAAAGTAATGGGATGTCTATAAAAAAGACGTAGGCATTAGAAGCTCTTACCGTTGTCATCAAAACCATGGGTGATTTCATGACCAATGACCATGCCAATGCCACCATAATTCAAGGATTTGGGCTGGGATGCACTGAAGAAAGGTGGCTGCAAAATGCCAGCAGGGAAGACTGCAAATAATATTCCATGTACACAATGTTAATACGTAAGACATTTATGTGGGATCACTTTCAAGAACTGAACTTTTATTATAGAATCATTTATATGCACTTCTGGGAGAAAGTCAAACTTTTTTCTCTAGCCTCAAATACAGCAGCCCTGGTAAATAAATGTGTATATGGAAATGACTGAGGGGAAATGAAGCTAAAAGAACAAAATAAAAAAATGGAGCAGGAGGGTTGGGGGCAAAAGGGAACATCCCTTCAAACTTTTGTTCACAGGATCCTAATTGGACTTTACCAGGGATCTCCGCTATTATTTTGCAGCACACAAAAACAATTATATTTAACCATTTAATTGCATTTAGCACCTTCAGACCTCAACACATCTGGTGAGATAGGGTACTCTAACAGGAGAATAATTGAGCTGTATGACAAGTCAAATCAAGAGTCATTGTCAGTGATAAGAAGATACTCTCCCACTGAAAATATAAGTAATACTCATTAGTGATTAGGTCATATTTGGCAATGTAGGACTTGGGCTACAGATTTCCTTTCACCCAGTTCTGTGCTTGGTCCTCTAGTTCATTAACAAGAGAATGGGCACAAAAACCCACATTGCAACTATGACATTTTCCTTTGAGAATGAAGAATTATATATAGTCAACTTTCCCCCACAAATTCTGCTCAATTTTGTATTTCATGTAGGTCTTGTCTTGTATTATGCACATTTTAATGATATCCCAGAATAAGAGTATTAATTCCTGTCATGAATTCATGTCTCTAGTGAGCATGAGCCATCATTTTCTCATATCACTGCACCTTTAATGTAAAGAGAATGTCCAAATGCTAATTATTGTCCATGCTAATTAATTTCAGGAGCTATTGAGAGTAATGACAAAAATGTACTATCACTATAGATACTTTCCACATCAGATGAATATACCCCTATGGGGAGGAGGCCACTGCTATTGCTCAGATCTACACATAGATGGCTTGAGAACTGTATTAGTAATTTTTTTTTTTACTTATCCAAATCCAGGACTACAACTGAGATCTCCTGAGTTGCAGGCTGCCCTGTGTATAAACCACAAGACTATCCTGCCTTTCTAAAACAGCATTTTTATATTGGGACTAGGCAGGAGAAATTGAGCACAAAGCTCTCTGCAGGTTTAGCTGGTGAGTTCATGCTCCCTGCCAGATTCCTGCTCAGCTCAGGATACTGCTGCCCTCAGGGCCTTCACAGTTCAGTTTATTTAACATTCTGCCACCACGTCTACTCACATACTAAACTGTATTCATTATTTGTTTTTTTAATCTTCCCCTTCCTAAGAGAGTAATTGATACCATGACTGCTATCACATAACAAAAGTCCATACTTAAGTACTCTGTACTTACTAGTACAGGAATGAGGTCTGATTAGAGTATATGCAGCTGTTTATGGGCATAAAGAAGATGTGTATATGCTTCAGTGATGTGCTGTCCAGAGATGCCTCCCTAGGCTAGCTTGGATACTAAAAGCAGTATGACTGTTTAAGCTTCCTCCTTTGTTCAGTTAAATTAGCTCTGCTACTCTAATAAGCCTGAGCAGAGGGCCATGCTATTGCAGCTATATTACTTCTATATCCTGAATTTGCTCATTCAGAGCTAGTTCGGATACTCCTGCATGATGGAGCATTTTGCCAGGTAGATGTCTCCTAAGAGCTGGACTCTGCTGAGCTGTGTGCATGCAAGATGGGAGAAGGTAGCAGGTATTGCTTCACATGCTATGCAGCCCTGCAGAAGGGCAGACCACAGCTATAGTTCCTGTATTCGGAGACTCACAGGAATGGCTTTGTCCAGACATTTGTATGATGCAAGATATTCCCTAAAAGGAATGGTCATGGGTTTACCCGCTTCTGCCAGAAGAGAAGTCTGGGCATGTAAGAGGTTCTATGGAGCCTCACCTGAAGACTTGTAGTCTGGCCCAGGATTCCCCCTGGAAATGTGGCAAATTAGGGCGAATTCTCTTGGAGGCAGAGTGCCTCCTATGGTCCTGATGTGGTAGTGCAGATCAACAAGGAGCAATGATCTCAAGTTGTAGCAAGGAACGTTTAGGTTAGATACTACCAAAAACTCTCACAAGGATGGTATTAAAGCACTGAAAC
The DNA here is from genome assembly GCF_001723895.1 of Crocodylus porosus. NCBI lineage: Eukaryota > Metazoa > Chordata > Crocodylia > Crocodylidae > Crocodylus > Crocodylus porosus. Next base: position 3,973,410 of record NW_017728910.1, on the reverse strand, counting down.
TGGCTACCAAGAGAAGTTGTTGAATCTGTATCCTTGGAGGATTTTAAGACTGGGATAGACAAAGCCTTTTTTTGGATAATCTAGGTATAGATAGTCATGATTTGAGCAGGGGGTCGGGTTGACCTCCTGAGGTCCCTTCCAACCTTAATTTTCTATGGTTCTATGATTCTAACATACTGTGGTGCAGAGCTGTATGGAAGTGTTAGTTGTTACTAATCTACTTCAAACCTCAACTTTAAAGATCATGCTGCTTTAATTATCCTGTGACATGCCATTGCTGAAGGATGAGGTAAGAATTTATGGCTCATATTAACCTCCAGTCATCAGCTTCAACCTTCCAAATTATGATTCCTGTTCCACTCATTACTTAGCAAAGCTATTTTAAACAAAGCTTTGTGAGCAGATTTTTATGCTGAATGTTGAAATGCACTTTCAAAAGGTTTGTTTGGCCTCATCACCCTTACAAAGCAGAGACCTTATCCTGCACTCCTTACTCAGGCACAATTGTACTGGTCAGTGAAGTCAATCAGCTTCTGTCTGAATTAGGCACACCCTATCATTACATCATATTGCTCAGTGGTTACAATAATGTTTTGAGGAGCTCTCATATTCATTGCTACGTAATCATGATGTGGTAGTTTTGCATTCCTGATGTTTGGGTGATCATTTACCTTGGTGTTAATCTGTGTACATTTAAACTTCATCCCTGCATATTTTATTTACTAATGAATCTAAGTGGAACTCACTCAGAACAATGCAAAACTGCAAATCCCATATGATTTTGATGCCAGAAATGGGCTTAGATTCACTGGGCAAGTTTGAAAGCTTCAGTGAGCATCAAACAAGTTTTGAGTGTGGGGTGAAATGTAAAAACAGCCAAGTTCTGTGTGCTTTTGAGCTCTCATGCAAACTGGTCAAATGAAGATGGCCCTTCACTCAGCTGTAGGGCAGTAGGAGCCTTCCTTCACTTCCCATCATGCTTGCCTCCTCTGTACCAGAGCTAACAACATTAAAACTATTGCCCTCTAGTGCTTATGACTGCAATTCTCATAAAAAGATGGGGAATAGTGTGGAAGCTGGGATTACATTTACAGGGTTATAGTCAAAGTATTATCTGTTTTAATCAAAACTCAAGCTCTGGAAGAACAAGGGGCTCCTTAAAGACTATCTAAAAAGGTCTAACTTCTTACTGGGAAGAACAAATTTCTTTTTAAATAATCTAATCAATTTAGAAACATGCTTGGAAAAAATGACAATTCCAGTTCTCTTTCATTCTAAGTCTGATCCTGTACTTTTAAAATCAATGGAAAAAGAAACAGGGCATATATGATCAAGGACACTAAATTAAGTTTTATTTTACTTTGGATACAAGATACCTGGTAGACCACTTCTCACCCTGATTGAATATTTAATTTGGAAAACAGAAGTAGGATTATAAAAGAAGATGTAAGGGTTTTTTTTTCCAATGGTCAGTTATCCCTGGAAATGAAAACCATAGTATGTCACTAACACATTTTCCATAAAAAGTTTTATCCATAAACAACTTATTTCTTTGTTGTTCATGGACTGCAGGATTAGTTCCATTTCTTTTCCAAACATGGTACAGATTTGTTTTCAGGTAATATTAAGAATTATACATGGACTATGGTATGTCCAGGAGAGAGCGGGAAAAACAGAGTCTGTCTGGGACCGTTCTTTCTATTTTGGAATTCCATAAGAAGCAAGCGATTGAATGGTGTCACTGAGATGGAAAGGTAGAAATCAGGCTTGAATCAAAATACGTATGGAGGTCCAGATTCTCTGCTGTACTCAGATAGACACAGCAGTATGGAAGAGGGTTTCTTAGGTAAGCAGCTATGATTCCCTAATTCTTTGTTCAAGTCCAGTCACAGCGCCATCAGGACAAAAGGTAGAGCAGGATGGAACTGTTTTAACTTGTGTCAGTTAGCTCTAGTTGGAGGGCTACTTCCAGGCCTTTTCCTGACTGGTTACTCCTGACATGTCTCCATGCAACAGAGGCACACGTTTGGAAAAAAGACATATGTTTAATCTCTGCTTCTACTGGAACTCCTCAGCCAGAGAGAATTCCCAGCAGAAGCTTTGCAAATAGTTTCTTATATAATACAAAAGGAAGCAGAATATTCTGTCCCAAGCTCCTCCATTTAAGAAGTAAAAAAATTCATAGCACCTTGGAGCATGGCTTCTGGCCGGGGTCTGGTGAGTTATACCTGTCATGAATGCCTGAGTGACTGAGAGAAAATCCCTTTAGTCCTCTGTGCTTCCATTTCTCCAGTTATAAAAATATATCTTTGAGAGGTGGAGTTAGAGACATAACTGGATAAAGAATCTGTTGGCTGTCTGTGTACTGTGAATGGAACCCATAGTACATCACCTACTGAATCTACCTTGTAGGGATATTGCAGGCCTAAAGCAATATCTTTGAAGTGCTTTATGATCCTAGGATGAAAGAGCCTGCATTGGTATTAATTATGCTGTTGTTATAAGGAGGAGGGAAACCTCACACATTTTCTGAATTACTATCATATTTTAATCTTCAGATCTAACATTTCCAAATTTCTTAAAAATATGATTCCTCACTTATTCCCAAATTATTTGTAACCATGGATAGTCCTGCATAGGCTGAGCCTATACCCTAAAGCAAGGGTACTTGAGATGGCCCTAGGGGGTACAGGTGGGTGGGTGAGGATGGAGCGCTGCTGCTGCCACACAACATCCCACGCTGTGGCACAGGTGCCACCTGCCCAGCAGGACGCGGGGGGGAGGGGCAGGGGAAGGTTGCACATATATGTGGATGCGCCACCCCCCCATACTCAGCATCTGGCCACATGTCATCCCTGTCCCCGCCCCCCACAGCGTCCGAGGGTACACTGCTCTGCGTCCAGCCGCTGGGGGTACAATGATCTAAAAAGTTTGAAAACCCCTGCCCTAAAGCATTGCTGAAGTTATTTGCTTTTTTCCTCTTTCCCACTGGTATTTTTTTCTTAGTCTTATCTGCCTGACTGACCTTTTATTTTTTCCAATACAAGGGAAACTAGTATTAATAGAAATGAAACATTGGAGAGAACATGAGCTTCAAGTCACTTGACAGATGACGTGTTTCACTGGAATGGGTTCAAAGGTCTCACATTCAACAAGACATTACAGAGCCACACTTAAGAAAATGCATTGGGTAGTAAAGTTTGAGATGAACAGTGTTGAATTGTTCCAACCACACTGAAAGTACTGAATCCCCAGCCTTGGGACAGGCCATCTGAAGGGCCCATATTGAAACCAGGACCCCCAGATATGAATCTCTTCCAGAGCTGGGGACCTTGAAAGCCAGTGGAAGAAGGGAAACTGTAAAATGAGGATAGGTTAACTCAGAAAAGTAAAATGAAGTACGTTGCAGCATTAATTGGGAGCCATATTTTATTACCCCAACAAAAGGGTCCCTCCCACAGCTGTACCCTAAGTCTGCTTCTCTTAAGCAAAGGGTCCCTTGTTCTACCGTACTGGGGCCTTCTGCAGTCTTCAGGCTACTGGACATGCTTCAGCTTTCAGTTTAAAAAATATAACCATGTCATAAAGGAATTTAATAAACCTTACCTATCTGATTTCTGCTTGCAGAATAAAAGGCATTGACTACAGCAGCTCCACTTATCCACCTAAAGAATATACAGAAGAAATCTAGTTAGCAAAAGTTTTTCACAACAAGATTGACTGAACACTAGAACAGAATTAGAGAGAGAACCTCCTCTTCACTATGCATAACCAGTTAGAGATGATAGATTTCCTTTTTCTGACACTAACATTTCACAGGCAAAATTTCCAACTTGCAAAAAGCCTTCATAAATTCAGACTGTATACTATAAAATAATGACAGATAGCAGAGTAGATTATTATGTTTTCTCAATGTTTGGGATTCATAAAACTTTTATTTATTGCATGACATCAATATTTTCAGAATCTGCTATTAAAAATAACTGCATGAAGCTGGAGATAGAACTTGATTTTATGGTCATTACCCGAACAAACCTAATCAAACCAACAAGAATTTTCTTAAGTCAGTCAACAGCATTGAGTTCCATTTACTATTCCTCAAATGTACCAGTTATTATAAATCCTGAGAACTCGCTCATCATCAGGAGTGAAAGTTGTTCCACATATTTTATTTATAAGCATCTCAGCATCAGTAATTCCCATCATATCACAAATATTAATGAAGTATAAGTGGAATGGAGGAAATTATTATGACCTCCTTTTTCCAGAAATGGAGACGCAGACACAAGGACACATCAGCTGTCTGCAGCAGAGCCAAGAATTCTTGAATTCTGCAAGCCAATATCTTCTCCCCTGCCAGAGGTTAGGGTGTTCAGCACATTTATAGGGCCATGTCCTTGCACAGGAAATACCTGAAACATCTTTGCCTTCCTTATAGGTGTACATTTCCTGCTGCCTTTCACTGGTAGTCAGTTTAGGAAGCTTTCCTAGTTTGACCCCTTCAGTAAGGATTTTTCTACATTATGACTAGTGAATGCAGTCAGAAAAGGCTGGAAAAGCTTTGTAAGAGTGGTACAATGAACAGTCCTGAAAAATGAAGAGGCTTAGATTAAATGATCCAAATAGTAATTTCTGGCCTTTTGCTTTATGAACAAAATTCACTTCTACAAGCCTGTTTAACCAAGCACAGGAGTAACAGGGATTTGGGAAATGCAGCCAAATGCTTTTCTAAATAAGTGCCTGAGCCAGTTTTCAAAAGGTGCAAAAAAAGTTGCAGTATTGAGACCTAAGGATGAAATTCACACTTGCAAAGGGTGGAAAAAATCTTACACACCAATTAAGTCCTACAAAACCTCAAGATAGTATTTAAGGAGGCATCAAGCAGTACTGTCCACACAGGGTTTATTTCACTGTCAAAGATTTATTTAGAGAAGTACCTTGGAAGATACCTTTATTCTAATACTTTCAGATGACGATAAAGCAGCCATGGTGGACATTTTGGCAGGCGATGCCTAAGAATTCACTGCAGTCAGATTAGCAGAAAGAGTGTGTCTACCATTATTTTGGGATTTATGCTACATGAGGTCGACGTCATAAAGATGCCTGAAAACTTTGTGTTTTGAATCACTGGGAAAATTTAATATACAGAACCATGACAGAAGCAAAATATATTCAGGGTGCATTTACGTGAGACATTTACTGTGCAGTAGACTAGCTGAACAGTAAATGTCGCACATCTGTCCATGCCTCATCATGCTACTTATGGAGTATAATCTTACAGACAAGGAGCTTAAGAAACCACAGTCTGGTTTGACATGAGAAAACATCAGCCACTAAGTCACAATCTTTGAATCAACTCAACAAAATGTATGTTCTTTCCATCCTGGTATACATCAGCCTTGAACATTTTCTCAAGAGCTGGAAACAGAAAAAGCTTTATAATTTCATTTTTTCAAGCTTTCAATTTCAGGATATCCTAGTGAAAGAAGAGCTGCACGCAGTTCAGAGAATCAAAGTGGGGAATGAGGCACTGTACTGTAAGAGCAGAGTTTCAATAACACTGCATAAGGCCAGTGGGTAACAAAGCAGTGTAAAAAAGGATTGCCTAGGGAGATGTGCAGAAGGTTAGCAGCTAGGTTAATGCATTCATATTTGCAACTGGACAGAAGAAAAAGCTTGATCAATTGTTTCAGGGCTGCAACAGTAAGATGCTATGTCATTAAAGTAAGTGACCTAAACAAATGTCAGAGGAACGTTTTAGGCTTAAAGCAGGCTAGTTAGGGCTATTCTTCTACACACTAGTTTAGCATCCTTATACTAAAATGCTTCTCTAACTTGACATATGTAATCAATTTTATCAACGTCTTATTTTACACAATCTATGTGATAGACAGATCTTGCAGATCTCCCTCTGGCTACATCGTTCCTCTCACTGGATTTGTATTTCAAGGATAAACGCGTCTGAAGTGAATTAAATTTCTTCAGTCTCTCTAGTCAGCAATTCATTGTTATTCTCACCTCTATACTTTACAAGATTAAGCCCCCAAAGAACCCAATAATATACATTCTCAATTGTTCTTGTTTTTTCATTGTATACTATGTAAATAAGTAATAATCCTTCCTATCCTGATGAACACTCATGCACCTTTTCCTTCTTGAATTCTTATCAACCTTAAAAAAACAATCATGAAAACACATTGGAGGAACACCTGTCTCCAAGAATTTCTGCCCTGACTTAGACTTCAATCCCGCATGTGGTTGAATGTGAAAAGTCAGAATGATATTATTCTGCTTCCAGTGTTTAATCAACCGGTGTGTAAAACATCCTACTCACGTAAAACCTGCCAACACATCCCCAACACTCCCACAATAACTACACCCCACAACAGAATAATCATTCCTGGATCTTATACCTGCACCTCCAGAAATGCAATATATCTCATCTAATGCACTAAATGTCCTGATGTAGGAGAAACCAAACAACAACTACATAACAGAATGAATGCACACTGAAAATCTATCAGAGACAAAAATACCCAATTACCTATGGCGGCACACTTCTCACAAGACAACCACTCTCTCTCCAATCTCACAGTTCTAATCCTCAAAGCGAATTTACAAAAAACCCTTCATAGATGAGCCTATGAACTTCATTTCATAAATCTACTGGCTATAAAAAATAATGGACTAAATATAGACATTGGATTTATGACACATTATAACCTTCCTGACATCTAATAACCTTAGATAACCTCTCCACATTTTACCAGCTACATTCTGTCAACAGATCACCCTTCCACACCCCCACCTCCACACACACCTACCTGTCCCACACCTTTTGTCTGCCATTTTCACAGACCTGCATTTTATGTATTGGCTTCTATTCCACCCAGAAGAACACAGAACACCAGCAGATTCTCCTTGTGTTTGTGCCCAAAAGCTTGCAAAGAACATTTTTTCTAACTATTTAGTTGGTTTAATAAAAAATATCACATTTACCCAAGGAACCTTGTCTGCCTATGTCCTTAGACCAACACCACTGCAACCACCTCAAAAATCCTACTCTCACACTTGGGAGAAATATACACTGTGCTCAACAATGGTAGCAATTTTTTACAGCCACTAGAGAACTGGAGAGATGACAATAGTAGGTACAAACTGGCAACCCGTTGTTGCTCACTTTAAACATGAAGTAGTTGAAAAAATAGAAATTTCAAATACATACTCTTCCTTGTCCACATTTTCTTTGAGCTTCTTCAGACGTTTCTTTTGGTTAAATAACAGATTTTGAATGATGTTCTCAAAGTACTGATCTTCTTGGTAGTTCAGCTAAAAAGAGAGAATGTAATTAGTTATATTTAATTGCTACAGAAAGAAGGAATGGGGTTTGAAAGCCATAGGCTAAGCCTGGTTTGCAGTGTTGTGTCACATCACTCAGTTGGTATAATGGCTAGATCAAAATAAAACATTACTGCATGGCCTGCTGCAGATTTAGGACCTGATTCTGTCCTACTTGGAACTGAATCTTACTCTTGGAATTACCTTAACTGAAATGAGCCCCTCTGGTAAGGTTTTATTTCATATGAGGAAGCATGTTAGAATCTGGTCTCTTGATTATTTTGAGAGGATATTTTAAATGGTGCTATCTCACATCAAACGTATTAATTCCAATAAAATAGCACTTCTAACTGATATCTCAACATGTTTTATACATGTTACTTCTGCAATTTATCTGTGAGGTGGAAGGGTATTTTTGTCCAGATTTTGCTATTGAAAAAATAGTGATACATTTTAGGTTTGGCGACTTACACAAGTCACCGATTCAACCCTCATATAAATGGACAAAACTTATTTTGGTTCCATAGAGCTAAGACACAGAGTCAGTGTTAAAATATGGCAGATTAGGAAGTATCAGATCTTGCTGCTACTGTTAAGCACAGAAAACTATGTTGTTCCAGTTTCATGCTGTGTGACACTATTGGCATCTGCATATATGCACCATCTTTCCGGCATACTTTGACTGCTGCTGCAGGCAAATGACACCTAAGCCTCCACTGGAACATCTGTGTTACGCTATATATTATAGAGTATGAGACAGCTCCCCACACACTCCTTCCTCCTTTGCACAAGAACTCAGGATCTAGGTAACTCAGGTAGAAGCGGAGTCTTACTCCTTTGCATGACTTTGCATAGACAAAGGCCTGAGGCAGGGTACTGTGATACCTCCAAACCTTGCCTATGTCTACACCAACCACACACATAACCATAACCATAGTACAATAAAATATATCATTGAAAATTAGGTTTGGAAGAGACCTCAGGAGGTCATCTAGTCCAACCACCTGCTCAAAGTAGGACCATCCCCAACTGTATCATCCCAGCCAAGGCTTTGTCTAGCCAGGTCTTAAAAACTTCCGAAGATGGAGATTCAACAACCTCTCTGGGTAACCTGTTCCAGTGTTTTACGACCCTCCTAGTGAGAAAGTTATCACCCACAAGAATTCTTGCCTTTTGCATAGACAGGTATTTTAAGTCACAATCTACCTCTTAGGAACCACTTTTAATCATTGTTTACAGCATCTTTAAGGATACTTACTTCTTGATATTCACTATTCAGCTTATTATCATCTGTCAGGATTTCATCTGGGTAGCCAATCTTTTCTCTAATTGCTTTAGCCTAAATGAAAAGATAATATTTAGATTGGGTCTTCGCTACATGAAAATCCAAATCCAGCTATACTTTAGATGATTGGACACTGGGTAACATAACAGATGTTTACAGGTTCCTTTGTAGAAACAGTTGTGAAAGAGCCAGGAATTTGGTAGGTTGCATAGGCTTAAGGTTATATGTAATAAGTCTTCTATAGCATAGAGTATTCTGGGCCAGACTCATTACACTGTTGAACTGCTGATATATATCATAACTGATCAGTCCCTATGTATCTGGATGTACATATGATAAATGGAATTTTGCAGCCTATTACAATATAAGAAAACCTCCTCTGACCATACACCTTTTGGTTGTCACCTGCCATCCCACACTCAAACCAATAAGAAAGACCATTAAACAATTGAAGCTTATACTCAAGAAGAACCAGACCTTGAGAAAAATATTCCTAGACTCCTTCCCCTCCACTCCAGCCCCACCTCATGCTTGGTCTTCAAATAGCTCCCAATCTTGCCCAAATCATCAGAAACATACTCCCCGCTCATCAAATCTTTCCTCAGCAATAAATGTGAGATCTGTCATTTCATCTAAACTGTCATCAGGAAACCATGAGAACCCACAAGTCATGCATGTCTAACTAAGAATGTGGTATATCTCATCCAGCACACCAAATGTTATATTTTATAACGATGTGGGTAAAAACAGATAACAACTATGTACCAGAATGAATGATGGCACAAACAGATAAAGGACAGAGACACTAAAACCGTAGTTAGGAAAACAATTTTCACGGAATAATCACTCTGTTTGATCTTGCTGCTTGCAGATGTTAACCTCCCCCAAAAAACGGTACTTTATTTTAAACTCGGCATGCTCCCATATCTGTATAGACCAGCACATGCCAAGCACATGCTCAGAAAAGGCAGTGAATTAGTTGGACCTGGCTTGCCCAACTTCTGTATAGATTGAGCACTTCAGTGGGGCTTTTTGGCACTTTTGTCTAATAGCTGATTGAATCAGATTTAGTTTAAAGTGCCAAAAAGCTCTGCTTAAGAGCCTGATCTACGCAGATGCTGTGGAGCCAGCTTGAAGTAATGCACTGCTTCTTTCAGTAAAGTGCAGGGGGGGAGGCGGGTGTTAATGTCTGCAAACAGCCACACTTCTCGTGCACAAAGGGAATTTAGAACATACCTTCAAAAAGAGTAGACTGGGAACAAAAAGAGTAGACTGGGAACAAAAATTCATTAGCCTATTGTATGCTAAAAACAAAGACTTATAATGGACTGTAAAATTATTGTCTATGTTAATTGCTAAATTCTGCTCTTCACAGGTGAAAACAACCCTTCTAAACGATTCTTGCTCTCCACTCATCAGGTTTTTACTATATATCTCTTGTCCGTTGGCTACCTGATAACTTCTCCTATATCCAGTTTTTATTTCTATATACTAGCCAATTGCTTGTCAAGAATGACAGGCCCGGGCCCGCTCTCCCCTTCCCTCCTGCTGCTTGGGGGCCTGTTTCCCCCCCACTGCAGTGGTGGGGGCAGGGGAGGAGTGGGTCTGTGCCCGATGTGGGGGAGGACCAGGCCCAAGGATGGGGAGAAGTCAGGCCGCCACAGGAGGGGGAGTGGGGGGGACGGGAGCAGCGGGCCCAGACCAACCTGGTGGTGGGGTTGGCTTGGGGCTGACATGGGGGATGAAAGGTGGGGAAGGAGTGGGCCTGGGCCTGAGTGGGGCAGGAGGCCAACTCTTCCCCTCCATCAGGCACAGTTGTGTCGGACCGTGTTGGACCAGGCCTGCTGCTCCCCCCACCGCCGCACTGGGCCCACTCCCCGCCCCCCCCCCGCGTCAGGCCTGGGCTCACTCCTCCCCTTCCCCTACTGCCACTGCTGCTGCCTTGGTCGCTCCTCCCCATGCCCCACTGAGCCTACCCCTCCTCATAATGCCACTGAGTCAGCCCTGCAGGCAGTGAAGACAAAAGGGGAAAGGGGAGGGCCAAGGCCAGCACTGGTGGCCTCGCCCCACCCCTGCAGTGTCCCAACCTCACTGCCCCCCGCACTGCTGCCACCATCACCTCCAAGGAGCAGGGGGGTGGGGGACAAGGCCAAATCCAGTAGTCTCAGCACTCTTACTCCCGGTCCATCATCGCCACTTGCAGGGAGCAGGGTGGGGGGGAGGCCGAGGCCAGCACCGCTGGTCTCATCCTCGCCCCCGCACTCAGTTGGCTCCATTGCCATCACCCCCACTCTGTCCCCTGTGTCCTCACCATCATGGCAGTGTGTTGCCACCGAACACTTCTTCTCACCCTGACTGGCTTCTTCACTCAAACACTTCTTCACACTCAGCCAATTGAGCGTGAATAAAACATTACCGACAGACAGACAGACAAATTAAGGCTTTTATAATATTAGAATGTTTTATACAAGTCCTTGTTTCATCTAGTAATCAGCTCTGCTGCTCCTGTCTCTCCCAGAGACCTGAGGCTGAGTATTGTGATACCTAAAAGCTTTTCTAAATCTACCCCAACCATGAAGTTGATTCAATAAAATATATGAGCAACAAAAACGCAAATTCTGCATTTGTGTATCCATATAGGGCAAGCCATATAGACTGTATTCTAATATGCGAAAGGCACCAGTAAAATATATACCATTCCTGGCTTGAAAGTGGTGTGGAAACTGTTTGAAAGTCCTGGCCTTAATGTTGCAATAACTACTTTCTACTTTATACATTGTATAATTTAAGTCTGTCTGAAAAACCGTTAATGTTGCAGGATTTTTTAAAATTTGTTTTTAAAAGTTTTGAAAAACGTTGAATTCGCAACAAAACATTATGATTGTAAAAAAAAAAAAATCCAGAACTATAGCAGATTTTTACAAAAATTCCACAAGGTTTTTCTTTGTCTAAATTAGTATTTTTGGAAGAAAAGAAACAATAAAATGGTAACATCTGGAAAACTTTCAATCGGCTCTAGAATCTTATGAATTAGAGTTGGAAACTATTCTATGTGGTTGTTTGGGTCTACTGGTACAGCACTGTCTATCACACTTGTCTATTGAAATGTGCCATCTATCTCTTCCCTTAGAAGACTGTTTTGCATATTTCACTGTAAAGAAGTGAATATACAGCTGAATTACTTCCTTTCTTTATTCCATCTCAATAATACCTCAGCCATAAAAGCCCACTGAATCACCCTAAATAGTTCCTTTCTATCAGCTCTCATTACTTCCTTCAGATGTAGTATCTGTAGTGTGCTATAACTTGCCCTTTGCCCTTGGTACAGCCTGATAGTTCCCAAACTTTTCTATTAAATTATACCTTGGTCTATGTCAAGCTACTCTGGGATTGCCCTTTCCATCTAGCTAGGACCAAACAGACATTTCCCCTTCATTCAGCAATGGATGGTCAGTGTGGTTGTGACCTTTTGGTACCTGCTCACTACTGCCAGTTTCAGAACTCAGGAATTATTGAAATCACACATAGGAACCTATGACTGGAAGAGACTTCCAAGGCCACAGAGTCTAGTACCCTGCATTTGCAGTTAACCATTTGTTCAAAATGGTCCACAAGAACATTCACTCTAGTTTTTCTTGCACACCATAGGCACAAAGTACTTTATTAAAAACACAGACAACATGCTGCATGGGAAAAAGGATACCGCCTTGTAACAATGACTGGCCACTGCAGTCTTCTAAAGGTTAAAATAGAGTCATAGAATTATAGAAAATTAGGGTTGGAAGGGACCTCAGGAGGCCATCCAATCCAACCCCCTGCTTAAAGCAGGGTCGTCCCCAACTATAACATCTAAGCCAAGGCTTTGTCTAGCCAGGCTTTAAAAACCTCCAAGGATGAAGATTCTACCATCTTTCTGGGTAACCTGTTCCAGTGCTTCCCTAGGCTCCTTGTGAGAAAGTTCTTCCTAATAGCTATCTAAATTTCCCTTGCTGTTACTTGAGACCATTGCTCCTTGTTATCTGCCACCACTGAGAACAGTTTCTCTCCACCCTCTTTGGAATCACCTTCAGATAGTTGAAGGTTGTTATCAAAAAGGTTGTTATCAAACGTCTGTTCACCAGAGCGCCCCAAGGGATGACGAGGGCGAACGGTCACAAACTCCTGCAAGACCGTTTCAGGCTGGACATAAGGAAGAATTTCTTTACTGTCC
>NW_017728910.1:3913801-3960457 GCF_001723895.1 Crocodylus porosus | reverse complement strand
TGACTTCCTGCCCTTTGGGCAGGGGGCTGGACTCGATGATCTCCCGAGGTCCCTTCCAGCCCTAATGTCTATGAAATCTATGAAATTCTCCCTCCCCCTCTTTCTTCAGACTAAATAAGCCCAGTTCCCTCAGCCTCTCCTCAGAAGTCATGTACCCCAGCCCCCTAGCCATTATGCTACAATTGATCCTAGGGGAGCATTATTCTCCTATTTAAAAAAAGACAAAACTAACAACAACAAAGCTTGCCAATGCTCCTTGTCCATCCATTCCAGGAAAAATTCTTCCTTAGTTCCACATCTAGTAATTAGACCATGCATGCACGAGCTAAACCCAGCAGGTAGAAACCACTGAGGTGCCTAAGTATCTCTCTTACCCTTTCATCATCAATCATTCCTGGTTGATATGAAATCCTATTGTGACCCATGAAGACCCATCTGAGCCTAATGACCTATTTGGCTAGTATGGCTAAGGCACATATGAGAGTTGCCAAAATTATATCTTGACACCTTTGATCAGTACTTTTACATCTGGGTAAAATGGGGAGAGCAGCCTTTGGAAAGAGTCCAGACCCAGGGCTTGAACTCATGCTGCCAGAGAAATTGCTCTTGTCATCACACCCCTAACTCTGATATACAGAGCCTTAAAAACTAGATTTATTGTATGGATTTGTGATTGCTTCACCCTTAAGGTTTGGAGCATTCCATGTGGCAGAGTTTAAGTCTTATCAGTTGATTAGAAACTGACACTGGCCACATCTACATGAGATGCCAACTGTGCAATCATTCCTGCACATTCATTTAGTACTTGTATAAACAAGTACATCATTAAGTATAAACAAGTACTAAATGACTGCACAGTAAACCAAGTTACTACACAGTAGCACTGACAAATGGCTTTTTTCTGACACTACTGCACAGTAGCCCCGAGACTACTGTACAGTAGCACTGCGTCATGGGTTCTGATATGTGACACTACCATGCAGTAGATTTCATAGATTTCATAGACATTAGGGCTGGAAGGGACCTTGGAAGATCATCAAGTCCAGCCCCCTGCCCCAGGGGCAGGAAGTCAGCTGGGGTCATAGGATCCCAGAAAGATAAACATCCTAATTTCTCTTGAAGGTGTTCGAAGTAGGTGCTTGCATCACCTCCGGCAGCAGGCTATTCCAGACCTTGGGAGCTCGGACTGTAAAGAAGTTCTTTCTTATGTCCCACCTGAAATGGTCCTGAAGAGTTTGTGACCATTTGACCTTGTCACCCCCTGGGGCACTCTGGTGATCAAACGTTCCCCCAGATCCTGGTGAGCACCCCGATAAACTTATAGGTGGCCACCAGATCATCCCTGAGCCTGTGCTTTTCCAGGCTGAAGAGTCCCATAGCTCTCAGCCTCTCATCATAAGGTCTGTTTTCCTGACCTCTGATCATGCGCGTGGCTCTCCTTTGTACTCTCTCAAGCTTCTCCACATCCTTTTTGAATGGTGGAGCCCAAAACTGGACGCAGTACTCCAGTTGTGACCTCATCATGGCCGAGCACAATGGGAGAATGATGTCATGGGATTTGCTTGAGAAGCATCTATGGATGCAAGCTAGCATTTTGCTCACTTTACTAGCCACAGCATCATATTGAAGGCTCATATTCACCTTGTGGTCAATCATGACCCCCAAGTCTCTTTCCTCCATAGTGCTAACCAGTGTAGCACTGCCAAGCCTATAAGCATGCTTCAGATTTTTCTTTGCCAGGTGGAGACCCTTGCATTTTTTGGTGTTAAACACCATCAGACTATTGTCCGCCCATTTCCTGAGCCTGTCAAGGTCAGCCTGGATTGCCCTCCTGTCCTTAGGTGTGGATGCTTTACCCCAGAATTCGGAGTCATCGGCGAACTTGGTCAGTCCACTTCTGATACCAATGTCTACATCATTAATGAAGATATTGAATAGCGCTGGCCCAAGGACAGAGCCTTGAGGGACCCCACTGGTCACAGTGCACCACAACAATTGACTTTTGTCAACCACCATCTTCTGGGTCCAACCATGGAGCCAATTCCCCAGCCAGCTGGGGTGTGTGCGGTGAAGCTGAGGCCACACTTGGCCAGTTTTGCTAAGAGGTGATCATGACCAGATCTAAGGCTTTTTTAAAGTCAAGATATATCAATCTCTTCTCCCTTGTCCAGGTGATAGGTCACTTGGTTGTAAAAGGAAATAAGATTGGTCAAGCAAGACCCACCCGCAACAAACCCGTGCTGGCTATCCCTTAGGATGTTGGCGTCGGCCAGTTCATTAAGGATGGCCTCTTTAATAAACTTTTCTAAGATCTTCTCTGGGATAGAAGTCAGCCTGATGGGGCTATAGTTAGCTGGATCCACTTTCCTCCCTTTCTTGAAGATAGGCACCACATTGGCCTTCTTCTAGCCTTCAGGCACTACACCAGAGCGCCAGGAGTTCTCGAAGATCCATGCCAGAGGCTGAGCTATGATGCCTGCCAGGTCCTTGAGTACCCTGAGGTGTAAACTGTCAGGGCCAGCTGACTTGAAGATATCCAGCCTCTCAAGGTGTTCCTTCACAAGGTCAGCATTGATGGAGGGTAAGGAATCACCCTCACCCAGGTGTTCCTGTCCTGGAATGGGCAGGGGCGCCCCTTGGGACTGGTGAAAAATCGTAGTCTCAAGCTACTGCACAATCAGCGTCTTGTGCAGACGTGGCCACTCAGAATGAAGTGGGGCTGTCTGTATCTCGAAAACAAGGAACCCCTGCATTACTCCAACTTGACTGTTGTGTTTTTGTTCTGTTCTAACTAAAGTCTTAGTGAATACATTGAAAAGCATGTTTGTCTGATTAGATTTTTCCAGGCCAAATATCAGTATGAGGACTGTTCTTATGGCAAGGTAATATAGCAAATAACCCTTACATTCACTTACTTTTTGTTCTGCTTTCTTTTTGGTTTCTGCATCCATCCAGCTAAGTTCATCTAATGTTTTTATAAAAACCTCACGGATATCAGCAATCATATTTTCAACCTTGAAAAAAGCACCGAAATATATAGTAAGACAACATAAAATGACCTAAACAATTGTCCATGGGTCACTACAGAGTTTGTCTTGTTACTTTAAACTATCACTCAAGATTGGCCCTAACCTGACCCCTGTCCTCCTGTCCTAGCTCAAATTAAGTAGTGTTTTATCCAGAACTAACTGGCCTGTTGTTGAGGTTGGAAGTATAAGAAGGACAAATGCTTGAATAACTGCTGACTTTGGAGCTAGTAATGAAGTAGGAACTGCGGCAGTTCAAACTACAATAACTTAACAGACAATAACCCAATCACTCAGTACTGCTAATCAAATCACCCCTGGGCATATCTGCACTGCAGAGAAAGTTGTATTCTTAATTTGAACTAGTGGTAAAAGAGTAGTGAAGATGCAGGTTACCACTTGGAGATAACACCTATTGGGATGCTATGACTTGAATTTGAGTTGCTAATCCAAGTTAAAAGTTGAATTATAGTGCTTACCCTGTTCTTTTAACCTAAGCAAAGGATACTTTTCAAAACATATCAGTATAATATACTCTTGATGTAGCTTAAGGATTGTTTTCCAGTGTGGTCATTCTCACTCAAGAGTAGTTCAAGAGGAGTAACACAAGAATGCTCCCTTGATTTTCCTGTAGTAGCATAGACAAGCCCTAAATAGTTGTTGTTCTTGTTGTTGCTCAATAAAATATTAATTGAGCACCAAAATATAATCTTCAGGTCACCTTTGTCCACCAGTAGCAAAGTCCCCAAGTAGAAGAAATTAATCAAAATAATTATCTTTACTGTTTAAAGATCTATATATTTAAGCGGCAATTATTTACTGAAGCAAAGTTCAGTTGGGAAGATGAAGTCAATAAACATAAATAATAGATAAGGGAATTCATGTCTATACAATAGCCCCTATAATGATAAGTGAAAGAAAAAAAAACACATGTATTTTCAGAGCACCAGAAGT
The DNA here is from genome assembly GCF_001723895.1 of Crocodylus porosus. Lineage (NCBI taxonomy): Eukaryota > Metazoa > Chordata > Crocodylia > Crocodylidae > Crocodylus > Crocodylus porosus. The sequence goes on along the minus strand of NW_017728910.1, from coordinate 3,956,477 downwards.
AATAAGAACAGCATTTTAAATAAGCAAAATCACTCCGTTTTTACTGTAAAAAGATACCTGTTAACATAATTTAATATAAAAATGTGATCAGTTGACTGAAGTTAAACTGATGCAAAACAATTACTTTCAGCCAAGGCAATATGATTCATTGCCTCGCTCTGTAATCTCTATTTTAAAACTTCAGATGTAATCTGCAATGGCTTTTTCTCTTCAGTGACATCCTCTCTTACTATCATTTGCTAATGGCTTGATGTACAGGCCTGCAAGAGGTATATAATTGCATCATCACTAGCTACTGACATTGGTGCTTTCCAACATAATGCTGAATAGTATTTTCTTTCCTATTCTTAAGTGAAGTTTAAAAAAGCATGTTCTGGGATTCTTTGCAATTCATATTTCTTTGTATACTGGAACTTCAGAAGAATTACAGCATTATAACGTACTGTACTTTGTAGTAATTCAAAAGTATTCATTTATGCCATCAAGATGGTATCTCTTTGTCTGAGCTATCCCTTGGTTAGTGTAGAGAATGGAACAAAGCTAATTTCCAGAGACAAATTGTGATGCTGGATGCCTTAATGGTACCCTTCACTTCATTGTCAATCTGAGCACCCTGTAAACATCTCAAACCAGAATTTGCTTTAAAATTAGGCATCCGAGCTCATACCAAAATTAAATCACCAATAAATGGGTTTCTACAACTGTAAAATAAAGTCAATATTTACTAAATCATCATCTTGTAAACTTAACTCCTTAGATGGCACATAAAAAAATTGAGTTAAAAACATTACCACGTGTTTACTCTCTCCAGCAAATGCTTCCTGTACATATAATCGTCCTGCAGCGTTTTCCATATTACTATTGACATAGTTTGCACAGCGACGCCAAACAGCAGTTTCCGATGTTGTGCCATACAGTGCCTGTTAAATATAAGATAAAGAAATGACATCTGAGTAAACATAAGGAGGAGGAGGAGAAGGGTGGCTGATTTCCAGACTGTCAATTTTGGAGGCAGCAACTCTAGTCTCAGTGTGTGCATTTAATTCTCACTGGTCTAAATAGGAGTTAGGTGTATTCACTATATAAACTTAACATCTATCACAGGCTGAGCAAATGTATGAGGGCCATTAACAACATACTACATATCTCCAAGATGTGGAAAGGGCTAGGGAGGAAAATACAAGCAGCCAATACAGGAAGAGATTCAGATGTCATTTGTGCCTGGAACTGAACTGTATCTCCTTATTCTGATAAGGGCCACCGAGATTGGGAGTAGAATCATTTCCAGAGGAGGAAGTTGTTTTTTTCAATGTGGCTTTGACAGCAGCTTCATAGAAACACTACCAGTGGTGTCAGATTAGGGAATGCACCTTGCTAATGCATACCCTAGGTGAGCTACACTGCCCATCCAGACCACTTTTGGGATAGCCTTGACTGCTTGCAGCCCCTACTGCAGATTACTGGAGGTGCAATGATCTCTTGTGCCATCAATTGCACGATTGATGCTATTTAGCTGCAATTATTCTGTCATAATAGTTCATAAAAATTGAGGCTGTGAAGATGGCATGCAATGCTGTCCCCTTGTAATACAAAGATCATAGCACAAAGAGCATGTTACATTGGAGCCATTTGGTCACTCCCTGGCTTCTCTGTCTTCAAGGCTGCAGACCTGCGACTTAACGTACAGAGAGCTACAGTTACACTTTGGCCTGAAATGCTGGTACTGGAAAGAAAAACTGCTGATATGTTCCTCTTCACCCTAATAATAGTAGAAAGAATTAGGAGAGGAAAGACCTTTCAAAAGTGTTATCAGTATAACACAGTAAAAAACTGTCTACAGGGTTCCCTGAAGACCTACATTGTTGGAGCTATTCCATGACTCTGTGATCAGCATGGCTAAGAATAGCTGAATAGAAAACAGAATCCTATTTCTAATGTGCTTCTTCCCATTCCAGACCTGCTGCACACATACATAAGATGGAATATGCTTGTAATGCAATATAGACGCTACAGAGTGGAGCATTGTTAATTTTTAACCACCAAGAACAGGACAGAGAGAAAACAAATCCAACTCCCTCTGCAAAGCAAAACTCAAAACCAGAGCAAAATAAAATCATTGTGACTATGTAATTGTACAGATGATACACTATAACATCAGAGAGATGCTATAGAAGAAGCATCAGGAATCGGGATTCAGCAGATAAGCCAAGATATGCCCAGCACAAGTTTGATGGGAGATCAGGGAAGGTGGTACATTGCTGCTTAGGTGTACATCAGCTTCCCATGACCCAAAGGGGTTGTTGCTGGAGCTGTTTATCAGGCCACAGGTGGCAGCCCAGTACTTGGCTGGCTAGGAGGGTTTATGCTGGTTCTATGCCAGCCAAAGATTCATCTGCAACAGAAGAACCCACAAGTCACCCCCATTAAGCCTGATTTGCTTTGCCAGTTGCTGCATCATTTACTGAATCTGCCCCTAGAAATCCATTAGGTTTCATATAACAATGGAAACACATCTGCTTTGCCTATCACTACAAATGGCATCAAACTGCAATCAATTACTATAGATTCATTCACTGAATGATTTCCAGACTTAATTCAGATGCATTAGAAACAAACCACTGAAATTCATTAAGTTATTATGCATAAATTCTCAATCCCAATGTTACATTACTACAACTTTTCCTATTATTATTTAAAATAGAGAACATAAATTTTAAAGGGAAGGTGCCAGTGCGTTTCTTTCAAGAGAAAAGTAATTCACAGAGTTTTATATTCCTGTAGAATTAAGAACTAATTAGGATCACCAGGCTATATCAAATGCTTTTTCAATGTTTTTGTAAGCTTCTCTCTGCTGCAATGGCAGTTTTCAGCGACTGTTACGCTTCAGAGAAACAACTTGTTCCCTAGGAGCAGAAAGTAATGCCAGTGAGCCAGGGACTGCGTCCTGTCTTTCTAACAGCAGTAGTCCTATTTGAATATATAATCTAATAATCTGTAGGGGCTTTTTTTGGCTGAGATCTTCAAAGTAGTGGTAACAGGTCTAATGATCTTTCTGCTAGGGCTTTGGGACTCTCAATTGCATATATCAAGTACTCTAAATCTGAGCTCCAGACATATGACATCTTGAAAGAGTAAGTGACTAAATTGTCAAACTTTCCAAGATATATGGTAGGGATGATTCAGGGGAAGAAATAAGTGTTCTGAAGTGTTTATGTCTGAAGACACTCTAGTGAAGCAAATCCTAATCAAGTGACACTCCATTTGAAACTTCAGTTTTAGAAGTGCATGCGTGTGTGTGCGCATGTGGTGTGTGTAGCATCATACCAATTACTTTTAGCAAATTAGTAGGGAAAAAAAAAATATATATATATATATTTACATGTAAAGTATATTTTTAAAGCCTAGAATTTTGTTAATTCTAAATCAAATTTCTTCAGGGATGTCTTAGATACTTGTCCTCCATGGGCACATCTACATATGCAATGAATGCAGCTGAATAAGCTCTGGCACAGTTCGCATAGGAGTTTATTGCTCCTGGGTGCCATGTTTGCATGTACGCCCAGGATCACAGCACATTGAGCTAGGATGGAGCAGCCCCAGTTGGCAGGGGGCCCAGGAGGTCATCTTGCCAGCCCAGGGCTGTTCTGCCCCAGCTCAACATGCTGTAGAGGGGCTGGCTAGCTGGCAGTCAGCCCCTGCACTGAAGCACTCTTGTGCTTCGGCCAGCTACCTCAGCATCTACACATTTTGTGGCAGAGTAAATAACTCCACCGTAGGATAGTATTTGTGTCTGGCAGTACTATTCTATGGCAGAGTTAATGAGTTTTCTCCATCCTAATAGCACCACATGTGTAGATGGTGACATTTTACTGTGGAGCTATTGAGTCAACTCTGCTGTAAACATCTCATGTAGACAAACCCAGTGATGACTAAAACTAGAGCAATGTCTTACACTAAAAAAGGCTTATACTATAATAATTTATAAGAGTACAAGTAGCTGAATAATTCATGAAACCTATTATATTCAGAACTGCCCCAAATGATCAACTAGAATGTTACTCCTCTCTTCCCCATACTTCACTACTGTGCTAAGAATAATCAGAATATTTACTTCCTGTGCCAAAGTGATTCTTTTTCCAGAAAACAGCGAGGGGTGTGTGTGTACGCACAAGTGCTTTCTCTACCATGGCCATTGGTCACTAATAAACTAAGACCACAAACCAAGTTTGTTTCCTTTTTATGAACACAAATCTTAAACAGTAGTAAAGTTTGCTTGGAAGGTTTTGAGGACCCTCGACTCCCATCTAAAACAGAGAGGTGAAAGTGTTTAGCACCTACCAGAAGCACTCAGATCTAATAGGACTGAACCATTTAATGACAGCAATATTGGATCTATAATGTTTGGCTCCAGCATCCGATATTGTTAGGTACTCAACAACTTGTAGCAAGTCAATTAGAAGTAAGGAGCCATATATATTTGCATTAAAATAGTCCTGTGCTGTCAGAAAACGTTCATAAAACCAGCTGATTAACTCAGACTCAGAACAACATAGACACAGATGTCAGGACGATATTTCTCAGGCTTGCTTTCCAATAATCAAGGATACATCATATAAATTATAAACACATCCTAGCAGGAGCATCAGCAAACATCTGGAGCTTAGTACTTTGCAAAGTTCACATTGCACTTAAAACAGGTATTTGGTATAGTATAGTCAATATTTTGTGAATGTTAAAAAATCATCTTTAAAATTTAAAGACACACTGATTTCTGCACCTTACGAAAAGCATTCCTTGTGTCCTTGTAGTTACGGCTGAGACTGTTTACAAGGTCCATTATGAATCGCCAAACCATGTAATTTTGAATCTCTCTGTATAATAAAACAACAATAAGAAGTTGATGATTTTTTAGGCTTTCAGAATTTATTCGTGATAAAATGAAAATTCTAAAATCATGCCCATCATACCTACCTAGGAGTATACTGGTTAAGAATAGACTTGAGTTTGATTAGATATTCTGGAGCGTAAACAACCACAGGCTCTATATTCTCAACATTAATTTGCACAGTTGACATGATATTATTTATGAATTTTGACCAGTTGAATTCCTGGAAAAATATACAGTTTAAGTATAAGCATTATTAAGAAATAATGTGATTATTACTATTTTTTTCTGGCCACTGCTTTTACGATTCAAATACATTTGAAACAAATGTTTCAGACCAAAAGTTAGTGTTTTTCTTTGGAAACCACATTGTTGTAACAAATGAAACAATTACGGAATTATGCACAGATTACCCGATAATATTTATGCAAGTTATCATTAAAAACAGAAAAGGCAAAAAAGTAGAACAGAAATGTGAACAGCGGGTTCATGCCTGCACAAACTATATGGGTACAGTGTAACTCTCTAGCAAGGCCATCTAGAGCAGTGGTCTCCAAACTTTTTTGATTGTGCACCCCTATCAGTAAAACATTTTTGAGCACGCACCCCCAATTATATAAATAAATAGAAGTTCTAATATTTTCTTCCCACACCCCAATGGATTGTCTTGCGCACCCCCTTGGGGTGCGTGCACCCCACTTTGGAGACCACTGATCTAGAACACAGGCTTCACTCATTCTGACTTTCATAAAATGTATCCACACAAATTCCACATGTCTTCTACATATGATAACAGATTGCACCTCTGCAATATGGGGGTGATTACACCCTTAAGATCAGAGTAAAGTAGATTTCCCCCTGCTCTCCTGATCAATAACTCCATATCTTTAGGCATGCACAATTGAAGAGACCTACATAGCTTTTGTGGGCTAATATCTATCAAAATTACTTTCTGTTAAATAAGGATTTTATTCTATGAAGCCCCTCCAGGCTGCATAACGCATTGTTTTAAAATGTGAACTCCCTAAAATTGAAACTCTAACTGAAAAATCCTTGACTAGGAAAAATATTATTGTTCACGGTTATATTTTGGTCACTATCTTTTGCTCTAGAAAATAGATGGATTGCTGGATTGGTAAGAGTATATAGAGTATTTCACCATTAGGTCACTCAGTACTGATGGAATTTGACCCACATGCAGCAGTAGTTACCTAAAGTTGTTGACAGCTGGAGCGTGCACAATGGGTTATGTGGAATGAGTTCCGTGTCTCGTTCTAGTATGCAGCAGGAATGTATTTGTACTTTAAGGCCAACAGTCTCTACATCTGATAATAATATGTCACTTTTCTTTATAGTTTCAATAAAGGCCAAGGCATGGGTGAGAATGAAGAATTTATTACCACCTAAAGGTGTTCTCTCTCAGTTGGTATTACAAAATATTGGCAGGGTATTTGGGGAAAATTTGCAATGAGATCACCCAATTTCCTTGCCTGTTTCAAAAACAGTGAGTTTCATTTTCTAATGCAGTTAATGTGACCCTTTCATGTATATTGACTCATCCTTTTTTGACCTTAGCCTGTGTGTTACTGATTACCAGCTAAGAAGTATTTAACTCCTTCAATTATTTGAAATCTGAATTGATGTTCAAGGTACTCAAGACCATGCAGAATTGAAACATATGATAAAAATCTTCATTCATCTCTTCACTGTTGGTTGATGGCATGCCAATTTTTATTACAAAAACAGTGGACATATACTGCTTCATACAAAATTTCACGTGGCCTGTTAAAACATCCACATTGGCCTCAAATTCTGTATTTCCTTCTGTTTAGTATTCATGATTACAAGCAGCCTACAGAGTACCTGTGGGCTGCTATGAAGACTGAGAAGGTGGAAATTGGAGAAATTGAAAATGTTTTGGGAAAATATGTATGCCAAAAGAATTATTCAATATTTTCATCAAATCTATTAAATCTGTTCTTTAAATAATGGAAAAGAAGTTACTGTGTCTATGAAATACAAATAATCTATTAAATATAACACCTAAAGAAGAGCAGACATTTTTCAGTCAACAAGATCTGCCACTTATTTTGGGAAGTAGGGAAGTAGATTGTTCTCAATCGGTGCCTTTCAAAGTATTTGTGGATAGACTTGCAGCAAGTAGGCTGTTGTTCATCTGCAGAATTCCCCAGGAATTAAAAATAAGCAAGCTAATCTTGTTTTCTGAACAAACAAAATAATTTCCTGATAACAAGGCTCCTGTGGGGTAACTGTACAAATAAGATCTCTGGGTGTAAGCAACTCCTACGACATGGAAATAAGATAAGTTGAGCTAAATTTAACTTCTATGTAATTTTAAGTTTTGGCAATTTAAGGTCAGTAAAAATGTTAAACATTAAGAAAGATGTTACATAATATATATATACACTGATGGGACTCACAGTAATTCAGAGTATATTGCCAACATGGAAGGAATTAGTAATACTTCTAACAAATGATGCCACAGGCCCAAGTTCTTTTCTAGTGACACACTAACTAACATAACGATAGCATTTTTTATCATTTACTGTGTGCTACATACAAGAGAGTTACTTGTATGACAGTGATATGGGGAACTTTATTTTTGATGAAGGAACATCCATATTGACACCTCCTGGAAAGTCTTTGGCTGGGCTATGTGGTAATGTTGCTGGAGGCTCTGTTTTGCAAAGTTAACGTGGCCAAAATAAGAGATAGTATGGAGTTCTACCACTCCGAAGGAGCTAGCAGGGATATATCTTGCTGAGCCCTAGCTGTTACTTCCTTTGCTTCTCCCTGCTTGATGTAAGCACATTTCCTTTTGAGATGGAAGGTGAGTGGGAGAAAATTAAAAGTTTAAAGCTGTTTTTCCACAAAATCTGCAAAGGGCTAGTGCCTTCTCTTCCACCAGGATTAAGTTGGTACACAGTTTTCAGATATCAGCTTTGATGACGAAGACCTACACACCTTTTTAATGAGAAATGTCCTATGCCTCTGACTCTGACAGTGCAGTGGTAGGAGCAAGGCCAGTCACAATCTGTGCTGTTTTTAGCTATCAAATAACTTTCCAATAATTTTGAGCTAAGGTTTCAAGATAGGACCTTTATTTTTAATTCAGGCACTCCAAAGTTTTTAAAGGAAAGCTCTGTAATGTTACATAGTTTCATTTTTCAAGAACAGATATTGAAAAGCATTGGATTATTGATCACTCACCATACTATTGACTTGCAAAGTGAAGTTCTTTTGGAGTTGTGTCACTGTCATTTTATTATATAACAGAATTGGATCATTTCTGTCTTCAGGTTTAGTTGTAGCCTATGAATGATAATTACAGAAAATGACTGTATAAATGGAAGCATTTTATAGGAGCCACAGGAAAAGAAATTAAAAACAATATATAAAAAGGACTGATGGATGTTTGATCTGATACATTAATACATACGTGTGCTTTGTGCATAGTACACAATGGGTACAACTACAAGTTCCTTAATGCATTGTAAATATTGCACATTAAATTTAGTACTTGGATAACCAAGTACTAAATCAATGCGCAGTAGCTTGCAGTACTGTGCAGTAGCACCGGTGTATGGGTTTTTAGTGATGCTTACTGTACAGTAACTTATTACTACTGCAGAGTAGCATATTAGCATGGTTTTTGCCTGGCATGCTACTGCACAGGGTTATTAGGCTACTGTGCAGATAGTGTCTCATGTAGATGCGCCCAATGTAGCTAAGCACCTTGCATGTATACATGGCAGTATATGTTATAAGCATGACTCCAAAAAGAAACAAATTATATGGACTAAATCTTTATTAATACTACACATTAATATTACTCTATTAATACTTCTCCGTTTTCAACTGGCTTTGCATCATTGTGCCAATATTATAGCATCTTCCAAATACTCCCTTAACCTATTTAGATACCTTCAACCCCTTTTCTCACACAATAAATATCCTTAGTCCAGGTCCTTCAACAGCCATCTAGCACACAGTCTGTCCCCAATGGTTCCTTTCTTCCCGTAGCATATTATGGGATGGTAGCTGGGACACCAGCCCCGAACACTGATTTAGAGGAGGAGGGTTTCAAAATGGTGGCAGCAGCATCCAGAATGAAGAAATCCTATGCAAGGCAGTCAGGGCGTTTGAGATCCCATACTGAGCTAATGGTCAGGTAAGTCCTTCCAGTGCCTGGCACACCTTTTCCCTCCTCCTCCCCATCTCTGCTTAGGGTACCAAAATGCAGTATCAAGAGGGAGTGAAAAAATAATAAAAAAGAAATCAGCTATACCTCTGTTCTCTTCACTCCTATATTTTCACCTGCCCATACAGAAATCCTTTGTATTGATTTAAAAGGCAGGACAGAAACTAGTAGGCAGGCACTGCCCCTCTCCATCTCTCCAACATAGCCAAGTGCCTACCCAGTTGCAGCACTGAACAAGGAGGTGCTGTTTCTCTGCCCTTTGGCCTTCAGGGTGCTATAATATTGCTGACCCTCTGCCTCTTGTTATTGATGCTTCTGCTATTGCATTTCAATCAGCAAAGAAGTATCGTCTGGCACGATCAGGACCCTGCCTCCCTTTCTTATTTGGCTATTGGAACGGTGAGATGACAAAATAGAAAACAGAGAGAACAGTGGGAACAGAGTGGTCTCACTAAAGGGATTATTTTATACAGGGTAGTACTTTCTACCACTTTCTGCGCTCAGTTTAGGATGTATGCTGCTATCAGCACAGCTAATTTGGGTAGAGAAGGAATGGCAAACTTTATCTATGCCATCATTTTTTAAATTAGAAACACATTCTCTCCCATCCCTGAGACTTTAAAATGATTTCCTTTTTACTGATTTTTTCACTCCCTTTTCTTGCTGCATTCCTTACTCTTGCTTACTCATTTGATATTTTTCTCTGCATTTTCTTTTTCACTTGTTTCCTCCAATGCAGTGCAGTGAAGACTCCCTTGTTTTCACGTTCAGTCTGTACACTTTTCAAATTTAAGTGAAGCAGGTTCAAAATTAGGCAACAGTAGCTTGCCCATCACTAAGTGTGACCTATGCCAGTAGTGAGTGTTACATGTTTCAGATGTAGTTTTGCTTCTGATATTTCTTTTCACACCCTCAAACCTTTCCTCAGTAAATTTTTTTTCATTGAACATTTTTCCAACTTTGTTCTCAGCCCAAACCTGTGTTTGTCTGGAAAGTTAGAAAACAATCAAAATCTTCTGTTTATTTATGCAAAGGGGGAGAAGTCATAGTCTGACTAGGAAACACATACCCTTATTCACTGGTATAACGAAAAGATGCTGAAATTACAAAACTCAGCCCTGAGAGATCTGATAATCTGTAAGGGCCAAAAACTACTGCATGTTATATGACAGGGACAAGAACTGGTAACTGACTCTTCTGACAACCAGAAGTTAAGGAAGATGGCAGAAAAATGAGTGACCCTACAAACTGCTTTTTCTTAAACAGGTTATATGTAGGGGGTCTACTTTATTTGCAGTCTTGTGGTTTTCGCAGAAACCATGAAAAATAGTGTTGTCTGCAATTGCCAGAAAATATTGTGGTGACCGTTTCCCACAAAATCTACCTAAAAAAAACCTTTAAAAATTAGTTTTAGAATGTGTTAATGCTTACTGTAAGGCAAAGACAATGTGACAATCATTGCAGCCACAGATTAAGTTAGTTTATGTCACTAACAGACCAGAACTGAAGGAGTCAATCAGTGAAGTGAAAATGTTTTTGTGCCATCTTTTAAGTTTAAACATGATACCAATGTCCCTTTGCCAGTCAGCAGCAAGAGGTAGGGCTGGCAGGAAATGCCAGCTCACTGCACTGGGACCAACCTGTGAAAACTGCTTTGTCTCACTGTGAGTTAAGTAGACCCCTAGTTACGTGAGAACCAAGTCTCCCTCTCTTTCTCTACAAAAGCTATGATGGGTTGAAGTAAACACCCTGCTGGTTGGGAGCAAACAGATAGCTTATTTTTGTTTTCTTTTCTCAATAATAAGCACCTCCAAGGATATGGGAACCACATTTGAGTGTTGGGCTCCTGTACTGTGAAACAGAATTTGTCTGCATACTATCACCTTAGCTTTCACAGTTAAGGTAACCTGACAGTAAAGATAACTTGACAACTTGATGTGTAACTTGCTTTCCTGCATATCCCTGCATAGTCCCGTCACTCCAGAAGGAAGTCCGTTACTTAACTTCACAATAAAGAAATATTTCCTTACATTGGCAATTTCTTTCTCCAGCTGCATAACTCTTTCCATTTCTTTGGAAATCTGTAACTCATTGATGGGATAATTTCTTTCCTGAAGAATCAGCTTAGCTACAGAAATCATGAAAGCAACATAGGCTGAACACGCCTGCAGGGAGAAATAATAAATACTTTCAAGACAAACCTCTTCAGAGTACAGCATATCTTATGTGGGATATTTTAAAACTCTAATTTTGATTTGAATTAGTGTTCTGGACTCCTTTTTTTAGCCGCATTTATACAAATTCACTCTGAAAGACTCTTTACATAACAATGAAAAATTAACCTTAAATTGTTTCCTTTATTGAAATTGTTATATAGTTGCTTGCAATTAGGGGAAGCGTTCTAAAACTGTATGTTCTGCTTTTATTACTTAAAATGATATATTTACTAGTCCATACTTAAATCCTACCACCCCATAATCTCCATAAATTCTCTGAAATTTCCTAAGCAGATTATTTTAGTTAAAATTTCTGGGAAAGGTGATCCCAGAAACATGAAAATATGAATCCTAATGCTCTTTTATTCCTGTACTGGTGCTTTTTGGATATCATTTCCAAAAACAATGATTCATTGTAGTCAAATATCTACTATATCTTTCATGGGAATTTTATAGACCCCTGTGTGCTCAATAGTTTCCTCAGTCTACAGTGATACTTTCTAGCCCATTCTTTGGTATAGCTAACCACTATGTATTCATTATTCATGCATGCACATATTTCATATGAGCCCACAGACTCAGAGAATATTTTATATCATTTGCATAGAAACTATTCAACCAACAGTTTTGCAGCTCCTATTGGATTTACTTCATGGATGAGTCCTAAGGAATTCGGCAGAAAATGATAACCTTTCCATTGGTCTTTTTGGATCATTCAGCACAATTTAATAGCAATTAATAAAGATATCTTTAAAGCAGCTATAAATATATAAATAATGTGATTCTATAGTACTAAACTTTTATAGAATCCTGTTCTATAGAACTATTCCTATTAATTTTGGAGGCCTATTCCATAAAGGAACATGAGGTAGAAATGACATTACCATATGCTTTCTGGCAATTCCCATCCCTGATGAGAAACCCGGTTGCTACATGAGCCCTTTATGAAACCATGCCTCTGCTATTGCCATCTTCCCTGGGCCAATAATCCAGTACTGGCACCAGCTGTTATGCAATCTGGGCCTCAACCTGCAAAGTACTTCATGCATCCTGTATAGCATTGACCATTGAATCCACTGAGAACTGGTGACAGCACCTCTCAGGATTGGGCTATCAAAGATACTTCTTCTCAGTATCTTGAGCTGTATGAGAACACTTCAACAGAGAGGAAATGGGCTGAAGTTCCTGATCACTAAAATGACAAGTAACAAAGAGGGTCCCTGTCAAACCTATGAATACTTCAAGAGTATCAGCATCTGTCCACAGACTGTTAAACTTTCCATGGGGCGTAATTCAAAATCCACTGAAATTAGTAGGAGCCTGCTGATTCTGTAACTTGGAGATCACTGCATACACCTCCCTGGGTCAATCAGAACAGCCAAAAGATAAAATCAACTGATCTCTAGATATAACTCATAAATAGGTCCTAGTTATTGTGCAGTCATCTCAAAGGCCATGCAGGGGTCAAAATCACTGCATCAACAATTATTAATTAACAATTTATGAGCAGCAATTTTTTAAAAATAAAAAACCCTCACACACATACTTATAGCATGAGAAATATTCCTGATACAGATGAAAACATTCAGGTTAAAGTATAGTAGACAGATGTCTTCTTTGCTACATAAAGCTCAAGGATAGAAGTAAAATGACACAGCAGGAATCAGAGCCAAGAAACGGCTGCTAGCAAAGAAGAGGTTCTGCAGTAGGAAGAGACTCCTTCTTTTGAAGCATTCATGCCTGTGGCAATATTTATTTTAGACTCTGTCTTCTCAGCGCGTGGTTTTGGCACCATTAAGAGACTTGCTTTTAAAAGAAACTTTCTCCACTCTCTAGTGTTAAGATGCTTAAAGTCTTGGATGAACTTTGTTTCTTAGTTCATTTTTAAGTTGACCCCATGTAATTTGCTTATTAAGTTCAATATCATGACTTAAATTCTAAAACCAAGTAACTTAGAAGCATAAGTCCTAACAAATGTTTTTAGTGTATTGATTGTCATGATGCAAATATATTTTTGGTTAATATTTCAGGAATTTGGGTTACATATTAACAAAAGACCACTGTAAAAATTGATGTTTTTCAAATCTGATGAATCAGTGGTCCTTCTTATCCTCTTTCTTGCAAATAATGGTCAGTTCCAGTGAAGCCAATAGCACTACACAAGTGTAAAATCTTTGTAAAATCCGAGAAAGGCTTGTAGAGAAAGAGATCATATGAAAATTCTAGTAACAGTCATCATTCTATACAAAGTCATCAACAGTCAACAACCATTTCTTCACATAAATTACTTTCTGATAGGCCAGAAGATTGTGATATTGGTGTAAAAACCATGTTTTTTGTGCTATATTTGTACAATTCTTAGCATAATGGGGCCTGGGATTCCTAAATGCTATGGTAAATAATAATATTATCCAATTTTTGACTGGAGTTCCTAAGCACTGTGGTAGTATAATAAAAGGTAAACCAAAAGGTTAAGGTGTTAGTGGTTATCTTTATAGGTATGTAAACTGTAATTAAAACTAATCAGTATAAATCATGGCATTAACCATTAGCATGTCAGCAAAATACCAACCAAACAAATACACAATAACATGTTTCTCATGACTTCTGCATTCAATTACAAGGTAGAAAACTGGCTAATTAAAGACACAATGTTAGCTTTTAGTAAATGCCTATACTTAACCTTGTGAAGATTCTCCTAATGCACACCTATTGTTGACAGTGAGAGATATACAGTTCCAGTACTAAGATGTTAATTGAAGTATGCTAGCATGATAAGTAAACATGAATTAAAGAAGATCAGATGGAACTATGGTTTAGCGTCTAAGCTTCAGTTTACCAGATAGCCAGGGAATCTACGATAATTTCAGAACCTCTCCAGAGAAATTATGCGTTGGAATAGCTCTGAGTGGTTTCCTTTTGTTTTCTCCTCTTTATCCCAGTGGTTCTCAACTATTTTTAACTTAAGACTATGTTAGAATCATGGCACCCATTGGAATATACCAGCTCTTAGCTTCAACTCATCTCTTGAATACGGAAAAAGTAACAGAGCAAGTAGTTTGCTACAAAGAACTCAAAAAGACCACAACAGATCAAAATGGTTTTAACATTACTGATCCCTGTTTGAAATCTCTGGGGTTATTTTGTGAATCATGTAGGTGTTTGCACATCTAACAGTGCTAATATTGTGCAGCACCTCACAGCACCCATAAAGGATCTCAACCAAGGGCACACTGAGAATCACAGCTTTATCCAATTCAGCATGCCAGGTAATACTGAAGCTTTCAATAATTTTTCGAAGTGGTAAAATGATACCTGTGTTCTTAATAACCCTATGTTCAAAATTCAGCACAAATAATTCACAAATTCTAAGAAGCTGGTAGCACAGCCATTACATCTAACCTCTACTGACACCCTAGATTCATTCCAACCTGGGTTCATCTCATATGTTGTAATTCAGAAATGGCCTATGTTGCTCTGATGAGACAACCTCCTTATAATGGAGAAGAGGTATTACAACAACACTGATGCTTAATCTTACTGCATTAGGTGCTTTTGGTCCCCCCCAGTTATGAATAACCCCACTTCATTTATGAGTCCTGGAATAACAACCTAAGTTGGTTATATTAATTTAGGCACTGGGCTATAAATATATTAGGGGTGTGCACCAGGAACTGGGAGAATGTCTATTCACCAGGGCGCCCCAAAGTCTAACAGTACAAACTCCAGGAAGACTGCTTTAGACTGGACATAAGGAAAAACTTCTTTACCATCCAAGTTTCCAAAGTCTGGAACAGAAGCAGCTACTCGAGACACCTCTAAGGCACATCTGGATGCTTATCTTGCTGGGATCATTTGACCGCAGCTGACTTCCTGCACCTTGGGCGGGGGGCTGGACCCAATTATCTTGTGAGGTCCCTTCCAGCCCTAATGCCTATGAAATCTATGAATATTCCTCAAAGACTTCCAAAAGCATCATGTCAAGCAGCAGCTCTTTCTCCACAGGAGCTGACATATATACTCTCTACAAGGATTCACCCTGCTATAGCTCTTCTGTGATATTTATATTAGCTAGTTTTGGCAATCATGAAGCAATACTGGCCCTATATCTTTCCCTCCAGCAGAGATATCATTGTCTCAGTGACTTCCTAAGTCTGTATCAGGAACTGGAGCTTGAATTCCCAACTGCTGCCTATGAATACATGCAGAAAAATGGAAGCAAGTTAATAACCTTCACTGCACTCCTACTCTTCATCTTCACAGCCCTTTTTCCCACCCTCAACTCTTGTTTATTTCTATTTGTCTCTTACTTGCTAACCTGGCTCTGCAATACTCCTTTCATTTTCTACATTTGCTCTTGATTTAATTCTTTTCTTTATGCTTCTCTCTCCTTAGAAGAACAACTCTGTTCTCTCTGCCAAGTATTCTTACACTCTCTTCTCTTTCATGATAATACTGAGTTTTAAAATGAAATTGGTCTGAACTCCTTACACTGAGCTTCCTGCAAGTTATGTTTTTTTCTGGAGCTTAGGTCAGAAGCTCTTTGTGGCAGGGACTGTTCTCTCTTAAGTATTGTCTATGCACATCTTCATCATCCGATATATGTAGGGATCAATCAAAATTGCAGCAGAAGTGCGTTGTGCAGCAGCTCCTTTAATGTTGCAGTTTCCTGGACACGCTCCCTTCCCTCCCTCTCCACCACTGAGTATCCTTGCTGTTTGCTCCTATTCAGCACCCAAGTGAAAAACTTGGTTTTAAATAGGGTGTGGTTTTTGCCTCCCAGCTGGTCAGCAACAAACAGTGGGATCATTGAGGCCCCTTGGTCAATCAGTGGCAGGAGGCAAAAACCACACCGTATTTAAAATCCTGGGAAAATCCCTGCCAATCAGAAGTGAGTGGTGAGCAGTTAATGGTGGGGCTCCTCCACTGATGGTGGGGTGGGCGGGCATGGGGGAAACTGCAAGATTAATGGAGCTAGCATGCAGCGCACTTCCACCTCGATTTTGGTAGGTCCTTAGATATATGTGTGAACCTTGAGAGTTGAGGTCGGAGCTTAAGTTACAATTTACCAGCCACAGCTTACCTCCTTGTATGCTCCAGTGCATTCATAGTAGTCACGAGAAGGCAGGCCAAGCCCTGGTTGATCAATCTGTAGGAACATTTTAAAAAGTTAGCTGGCAGAGAAAATGGTGCAACACTGTGGAAAGCCAAAGTCCTGGAGAGCAGGGACTAAGAGTGCTAATCTCTGCTTCTGATCAATGAGAGTGAATTCTTGCTGATCATAACAAATTTGAAGGCTGACTCACAGGCTTTCTTGTTTTCTGTCCTATTTTTCTTCTTTATTTTTCCCCTTTGTCTCAGTAATTTCCTTCTGCTCCTGCCCTATGTACTGTCCAGTCCATTGTAACAGCATGTCTTTGCAAGTAAGTAGCCAATGCAATCAGTGGACAAACATAACTTCCACAGAGACACAAAAGTTACAGGGTGTTTTTTGTTAATGTGTGCAGAACAGACCACATTCACCCTCCTAGATGAAAGGCTGGATTCACCTGAGGGTGGCAGTGTGATCACCAAAGAAAGCTGGGCCATAGTGGGATTCACCTTTTATGCCATCAGCCTCCCTTGGATATTGTGCTGAGAGGGATCATCTTCATTTTATAGCAATGGCAAGCTGCATAGCATCGTGGATGCTGCCTTCAAATGTGCTCCAGGATCACCCCATAACCTGAATGCCTTGGCCAGCTTCCTCCTCTACCTGTCCTTGCCCACTTTCAGAGCTCTGTCGGCAGACTGCAGATCCATAATGGAGTAATACATACAGCTGTAACACCCTTCAGGCTGGGTGATCTGTCATGGGTTGGGCAGCCCTCATTAGGGTACTCTGTGGTGTGTGGTGAGCCAACAAGAAAATACATTGTTTTCATGCATATACAAATTACATCGGTGTCGTGTTCACTGTAGGTTTCAAAACCCCTCAGACAATGGGAAGTAGCAATTAATTGGTGCAAGAACTAAAGGATAAAGCTATATACTCTGAGAATGGAAAGACATGTCTGTTTCAGAACAAGAAACACTGTTAAATGTAAGGGCTACAGAAATTTATAATGATGTTTTGCTGCTGTTTAACTAGCTAAATTCAATTTCCTGACCAACTTTTTTATAGTAGTATTTTATTGCACTTGAAGGATCAGGAATGCCAGACCATTGAGACAAACTTACATGAATGATGTGCGTTGTGGAGTTCTTATCATCTGTCCCAACAAAAAAATTTATGAGGACCTTTTTCCCATACTTAGCATTTAGTTGTGCAATAGCTGTCTCAGCTGTCCAGTTTACACCTAAAGAATTGAACAATGAACTTAGTCTTGATACTTTTGGAAATAATGAAAAATACAATCAAGACGTTTTAACAGAAAGATAAATAGAAAAGCTTGTCCTACCATAGACAGCTTCCCAGTTAAGTGTTGCAACAGGCCATTCAAAGACGGTTGGCAATATATCAATTAAAGGTTTTCCACCTCTGTTATCAATAGCAGCTTTTGAAAATAATAGAAGTTGGTTAAATATTAGTTATATGAATATTTTAACCATGTAAACACTATGCTGCCTTTTATAAAGTAAAGTTCCCTGTTTCTGTGACTGCACCTGAAAAACTTTCCCTGCAACCAAGCATCCATCCTCACCATCTCCAGTGCTGGAGGACAGTAGTCCAGAATCAATGGGCACCTATACATGTTCATTGAGGCTGTTCCAAAGTGCTGGAATTGATTGAGTCTGCTGAAGCATGATAATTACCATGCCCCTCTTCCACCCCCCTGGGAACATGTGTATAAACATCCTAAGATTTTATATTTAAAACTACTTCTCATGATTGCAAACAATGCCCAACCCCTTAAAAAGGCGAAACAATGTCAATTTAAGTAGTGTTGTCTTCCTGAGTCTGCCTAGAGCTTTAAACAATTGTTCCAAGTCACACTACTTAGCTCAGGAAACTCTGAAATCTAATGATGACAATTCATATGATAATATAACTAACTTTCCCTGCCCGTTATTTTAGCATTATTCCAAACTCTCCCCCCGACCCAATGTCTTCTGTATATCCAAAGTCCCAACTGTCCTGAAGCTACTAATTTGCATGGTACAATTTTTATTTGCCAGAATAAAAGTCTGCAGCATCCTGAATACTGAAAAGGAAAGACCAGAGGGAAACAACTCATTTAATGCCAAAATTAATAATACAAGAACTACTGTGTACTGATTTGCATTATTTATATGCATATTTAATTCTACAAAACCTACGTATTTTAGTTTACAGGAAGTTGAGTCAGAACTTCCCAGCTGCTTCAGAAAAATACCACATAAGCCAATGGAGTCTTTGTAGTAGAATTTAGGAACAGATGAATTAGATGTATTACATTTATAAATCTTATGTGTAGTAATTTGTGGATAAACTTACTTTCATTTATACACGATCTATACAGAGTTTTTGCTTTCTGCACTGCTGCTATGTTGTTATTGCTTGGCTTGTCAAGGACATCTAAAACAAACAGAGAATAATTACATGCAATACCTTACAGCATCAGATCTGCATGCAAGGAGACTAGAAGAAACTATGGAGGAAGTCAGCTGGGGGCACAGAAAATGGAGGATCTATAGCTCTGCACCATGCCCCTTGTTCTTCTCAAGTCTCTTTACTTCAGGTCCAAAGGAACAAGGCTCCGGAGGTACCATGTTTGAGTGGGGAGGTGCTTTGGATCACCTCTCCCCAGCCCACAGGTGTTTCCAATCATGTTTATATGCTATAGAGTTGCACAACAACCCCAGCCTGACTGCTGAGGGACTGTTTGCAGAGATTAAAGATTCTGGGTAGGTAGGTTTAGAGATGAAGCCTGAGGAACAGTATAGAGGCACTGAGTGTCTGTGAAAATAAACCTGATTCACACAGATGCTATGAGGTATGCAAACATGGCAAGTCTTAATTCCAGGATGCTTTGTGCAGGGGAGGACAGGATGTAGCTCCCAAAGAAAGGATTGGAAGAACATGCCCCTGTTCAAACTCAGGGAGTTTCTTAACTCTCATGCATTTTTCCTTTCGTGGGAGATGATATGGCCCACAATCCTGAATTTGCTCTTGGTACTTTGTGATACATTGTGAAAACGGAATGGTGATATGCCTTTGGTCTTAGTAGCTAAAATGTGTCTGCTTGTTAGGCAATAGCTGAAGGAATACAGACATGCAGATTGTAAGGCTGGCAAAGAGCAACTTCCAGCATGTGGAAGAGTTCCGATTAGCTTGGCTACAAGGAGACTCCTTTTTTCGTCATTTAGTACAGCTGCCACCTGTAGCTCATGAGGGTAATGATTTGGTTTCAGCTGTTGTAATATCCAGATAGATACAAAAAGAGTACAGTCATCATAGGGGTCAGGTCTGGACAAACATGCTCCAGTGCTCAAAAGCATAACTCCTAAAGCTCAAATTATTATCCAAGCAAATAGTTCAGGGATAAGAACTGAATACAGAAGACATTTGATTTCTCAGTTAGATAACAGGTTTTGTTATGATTACATATACGCCATGGAAGAAGCTTTATATAGTCCATAGAAATAAACTCCACTGACCTTTCAGAACAACTTCTAGTTCATCTCTTAAAATGTCAAAGTTACTATAACGGGAGCTTGTCTCTGGAATGACCTTCCTCTTTAGCCATCCTCCACAGGCATATTGGTAAAAATCTTTACAAGGCTCTGCAGTGGTGTCCATGTTTTCAATGATTCGGGCTGCTGTAGGGTGAAACAGAGCAACACATGAAAAAACCACAGGTAAAAGAAATATATAATAAATATGGAATTCTAATTTGGAAAGGAACCAATAAACCTCCTGTGGTAAAGATACTCTCAAAACAATTCTCCCCTCCCCTAAATATCCAAAACATCTTTTTTGCATCAAATGAAAGCTAGGAAGTCTTAATACTTAATATACAGAAAACAGCTAAGTCATCCATACGAAAGCTTGTGGGGAGGTGAAAATGATTATTTCCATTTTATCAATAGGGACTCTTAGATACAGCTTATTCATGGCCAAATTATGAGTCTGCAACCCTCTTCCCTCCCCACTTCTGCACAAATTCCCAAGCTTGGGCACATCCCTTGAGACCATACACAGAAATGTATGCTCCATTTCATGATTTATACTCTAATTCACTAAATAGAAATTATCTGATGTTATTTTTCACAGAAAGGTGTTTTATACTAAAAGAGAAATGGGAAAGAATCCACACTGTTGGGAGAAAACAGTCTAAAGCAGCACTCTAGTACTTAAAGAAATTTAAAAAATTAGATAATGCTCATTAATGCTAATCAATTGAGAAAAATCAAAACAACATTTAGAAACCCCAGTTCTTTCAGTGTCATCTTTCACTAAGCCAAATACTGAAATAACAACATTTTAGTTGCCAATGGTTTCTAATGAGAAAACTGATACTTTCAGTCTAACTTAGCATTGTGATTAATTGTTCATTATTGCTTTAAATTATATTTAAAGTTCTTATGTTTCATTTACTGATTTACACTTTGTAATAAAATGTGGTTAGGGTAGCATTTAAAGTATGAAGGAATTTTCTCTTTAAAAGACAGAAAAACTCACCAGAGGAGTCTGGAGAATAAAGGAAAATGGAGATTGTACATACATGTCCAGTTCTTTAGAAAGGGAACTTCTTAGTTTATAGAATTAAAAGTTTTGCTAGAAATTTCAGTTGAGTGGGGGATTTGAGGGCCTTTCCATTTAAACACCAGGGTTGCCACCAGGATTGCCACGTTCTAATTTTATTCTAAATTTATTTTTATTTTTTTTACTGACAGTCTGCAAACTTTTTACAGACAAGAATTTTTTTTGACATATATTTTACTTAATGATATATAATGTAACCTGCAATAGTGCACACACACACACACACACACACACACATACAGAATCCAAAGGGGTCTCACCTCATGGAGGGGATGTACTGTAGGGGGTCTGTGAGGAAGTTGGTGTGAGCGCAAGATGAGGAGGCTCCGAGCCTCACCCCCTGTGCTTAGACACACACCACTAAGTCTTGGCAGGCCCCTTCCCCCTGAGAACAAGAGAAGAGGAAGCCTGCTTCCCACATGTGGATACCCAAGTGTTTCCTCTTTCTGAAGGTCCTGGTGGGGAGCACTGTGGGACAGAAGGTTTGCCAAGTCTTCATACATTTTAAAGATTTTGAAATATTTCTATGGACTTTAGGACAGGGGTTTTTAGCCACCTGTTTACAGACTGTCCATAAAATTTACGAATGGTTGGCTACCCTGATTACCAAATTACAGAACTTAACCACTTTGGTTAAATGAGAAATATGAGGTGATCATGATTGTTGGCTTTTTCATACATTTTTCTGTAGAGAAACATCAGATGTATACCTTGAAAGTATATTTTACTTGCTGCAATTATGGAAAGCCTTCTGCAACCAAAAACAGAAAGACAAAGCCAGTAGTAGAAGACATTATGCAGATGGAAAATATTCACTGGGCTTTTATGGAAGACAAATATTTGGGACTCAGGAAGAAAGAAAGATACATGTGCTGGAAATATACTGAAATATGTAAAAGGAAGAGAAATCAGTGTTTGAAGGAAAGATAGAAATAAAAATGAAAAGTCAAGGTTTTCTCAGCCTGACAGGTTTTTTTAAAGCAAAATGGTACAAGCCTTGTTTTTTCTATATGCCTGTAATGCTCTGTAGTAAATTATTACATCATTCTTACAAATAAATAAAAAATAAATCCTAGACTGTTGGCACTTGGATCCATTTTTTAAACTTCAGATGAGAGTATGTATCATGCACAGTCTGTTGCCTATTACCTTTAAAAAGCTCTATTTATATATTTTTTCATAAAAGCATAAAATGAAAAAATTATGTTCAACTATTTTATAATGTACTTCGAATAAACAACATACCCTGACAATCCCTACAACATTCAAAACAGCCCAAGATAAACACACACACAAACTTCAAAATTTAAAATACCAAATACAAAACCTGGCACTATGACTGCTGCTCCAAAGTGTTAAAAGTCTGCGATTAAAATCACAGTCTTCTAAGAAATATTTATTCACTTGAAGCCAATGTGACTATTTTTGCACCTAAAAATGAAGGATGTGTGTAGGTGTTTTGGTTAATAATATGCGTTGTTGTAATTGATATATATTCAGGTTGAATAGCCTCTATTTTGCAAGAATTCAGATTTAAATGATCAGAATAATTCCTCCCGTGTCCAGGGACATCAGCAGCTGGGTTAGATTGGCATAACTCCATGGACTATGTCAACTTATGCCAACTGAAGATCAGACACTATTATGACCCTCTTTCCAGGATTATTTCTGTTTTTTCATTGTGACCATTTAATATGATGCATATTAGCAGCTGTGGGTGCAGGACCTGGAACCCAGCACACCCCTTAGTCTTATGTGAATGCCCTAACCATTAGGCTCCAGAGTCTGGCTCTCTTTTTTTGTTCTCTCCACTAAGCCCCAAGAATCCATCATCCCTTTCTGTACAAATGTACCATTTTCAAAAGGAGGGCTGAAGAGTACCCTATACCCTGCCTAGCTTACAGCCTGGTATGTAGAAAATGCTCCTAGGAGGTAGATGTTATAGGTTTGTGCACTATGGGTATGTCCCGACGAGCCCAGCCATGCGGTATGTGGTGCCGCAAACAAGTCTGCAGAGCCACATACTGCAGAGTCAGGCATTCTCTGCACTGAAAGGGCACGCTGCTCACGTGTGCTCCGCTGTTTTTTTTCCCACATGGGTCAAAAAAACCCGGGGGGGGTGGGAAGGGGAACAGAGCAGCACACACAGACAATGTAAACCACTGAAAAGCAGAGCCGGGCTACCCGGAGCTGCACTGTGGCTGCCAACCAGGCTGTGGTGGCAGAATCTCCACTGCTGCAGCCCTGGGAGGCCCCCACGATCCCAAGTAAGGCTTCTGGAGCCAGCACAGTGCTGGACCCAGGCTTCCCTACTGTCCCTGGGGTAACTTGCAGCATGCCAATGTACAAGGTGCGCTGCTGCTACTTGTCCCTGGGGAACCAAACATCCACACTCATTTAGATGTGGCCTATGAGGCCATTGAACCTGGATCTTCTACTTCCTGGAAGAGTGCTTTAACCACAGCACATAAAAGTAGGCATCATCATTTTCTCCAGCAGCTGTTTTCGAAGTAAAGTTAGAAGTAAAGTTATTAAAACTTTGTCAGAGGCAAGGATTTTTGTGGGGTGATACATTTTATTGAACCAATAAAAGATAGTTTGGATATAGTTAGCTAAAATTTGGAATGTAAGGTGTTCTTCTTCAGGTCTGAAGAGGAAGGTAAGCAGAGCAATCATTATGAACAGTGGATAGAGCTGTAAAATTAGAGGGAGGGAGAAATTCCCAGAGGTAGCAAACAATTAGCAGAAGAAAAGAAGAATGATTACTGTAAGATCAAGACCTAGCAAAAGGGAGAAGGGTCATTACCACCTCTCTGTAGGAAAAAAATCAGGAATCAGGTAGATCACAGTGTGCCATAAAATCAATGTTGATGTTCCTTCGTCCTAGTACCCAGCCAGCTTATGAATTTTCATTCAAAAGCTTGGTTCCTAGTACCCAACCAGCTTATGAACTTTTATTCATAAGCTTGTCTTTTAAAAATGCTTGGTAGATTTCCCTTTAGCATGCAGATACAGAGGTCAGAACAAGAATATTTGTTCTATTAAAAACGTGCTTCTATTGACATATGTTTATCTGTGTCCTTTCTATATTTTTTCTGAGTGAGTTCATTCTGGTGCATAGTTACTGTTTAAGTTTCATCCACGTAGTTACCATGGGGGCATTTGGTGCACTGGATCAGATGTATCAGATTTGGGGAAAGTAAGAACCATGGGTTCTGATGGGTTGGGGGTTTTTTTGCTGAGGGGGCAGTGTTTTATAGTAGCAGTTGAGATGTATTGACTCTTGCTGAAGCAAATCTGTGTCCCACCTGATGTCTGTTGGGCACTGGGGATTTTGTTTCTGATGATGAGAGTTGGACATGGGCAGGGGATTGTTTGAAAGCCAGAAGTGGAGGGGCTGGGAATATTTCTCTCAAGGTATAATCTTAGTTGAGTATAGACAGTAATTTGATGATTCTTCTCTGGTTTCAGTGTGGGTGGTAGGTGACCACAAGTGGTGTGTAGTCACGGGGCATATTTCTCTACTGGAGTATCCTTGTTGTGTAAAAGTAGATGTTAGGCTGGCCAGGTGGACATCATGAATGTTCTCCTCCTAGCGTATGTGGAGATATCTGAGACCCTTGACTGTAGATTATAGCTTTTTGGTGTGCTTAGGATGATTACTGTTCTTGTGGACATAAGTATTGTGGTCTGTGGGGTTTTGGTATGTGTGGTTTGTAGGGTGCCATCCCAGATGTGGATCATGGTGTCTAGAAAATTGAGCATGTAAATGTCAGAGAGAAATTGATTGAGGGATGATAGTTATTAAACCTGTTGTAGAAGCCATTGAGTCCAGTCCAGTTGGGGAAAATATCCCATATGTAATGCAGTTTGACGGTGCAATATTCTAGAAAGTCTTCCTCCCGGTGTTTTTGAAGAGATTGGCATATTTGAAGGGCATCATTGTGCCCATAGCTGTGCTCACAGTTTGGAAGAAGTGTTGATTGTTGAAACTGAAGTTGTTGTGGGTGAAGATGAAATGGATGATTTGCAGAAAATGTTGCTGCTAATCTGAATGTACTCCATGTTCTTTATTTCTGGCAGGCAGTTGTGCCATCCTGGTGCGGTATATTAGTGTATGGGCTGGTGACATCCATGGCTGCAAGTATGGCCTTCTAGGGGATGTGGCTGATGTACTAGATTCTGTTGAGGAAGTTTGTTGTGTCTTCTAGAAAACTTGCTTTTTGATGGACAAGTGATTTCAGGACAGCTGCTGTGAATCTTGATAGGTCTTCAGCTGGATATATTGGATCTGCCAGAATTACTTTTTCTGTGAATCTTTGGGACCCCACAGAAAGTTCTTAGGGTAGGAGAATTGGGAATAAGTGAAAGAAGTTTTTTCTGAAGCTGGCGTGGGAAAGATTTTATGACATTTTCCAGTTCTAGAGTGAATGCTACTGTGGGGTCCTCCCCAAATATTAGGTGTCAGAGAGTTGGCTGTTGGCCTCATTGAAGTAGTTGTGATGGCTGAGGATGACTGTAGCTCCATCTCTGTCTGCTGATTTGATTTCTGTTTCATTATAGGACCTTATGGACAGTATGGGTTTTTTTTCTTAGGGAGAGAGTTTGTTGTGGTCTTAGCTTTTGTTGAGAATTTTATTGCTACTTTTCTTCCTGAAACAGTCAGTGTAGGAGTTTAAAGTGTGGTTATGTCTTTTGGGATGTATACAGTCCTATGCTTTATTATTGTTTGTTTTCTCAGTTGTGGAAGGAGGGTTGCTAGAGTTGTGTCCTACATTTTGTGAATGGCCTGATCCTGCTGATGTATGTTAGGTGTGCTCTGAGAATGCCTAATGGATCCCCTCCCGCCAAAGGATTTACACATTGCTCTGCCTGCTTTTGAGATCCCAGTCATCTTAAGTAGAAGCTAAGCACCCATTGTTCAGGCCAGAGCAGTTCTGTATTTCAGCAGAACTGCAACAGACAAACCTGGTGAATTTTCTGGTCAAAGAGGGAGGCAGTTTCATAGAAAATCAACTGTTAAGCAGGAGTTTTTTGGATTGCAATTTACGACTAATGCATCTAATGTCTGTCCTGTGTCCTTTTTAGGAGCCTGATTCTGTTCTCAAGAAGGTATTTTATTCTTCTTCACTTACAATGTGCCCATCCAAAAGTTGTATGTAGAGATGGACTCAAACTGAGGGTCTGGTTCCAGATAACCCAGTGAATTGAAAAATGGAATTTGGAAACAAATGCTGTGGTTGAGGCTTCTCTTATAATTTTAATGTAATTTAAGCACTAACCATATTGCATATTCATCTCAAACAAATGGCAACAAATCCTAATATTCTTATCTTAATTAAATTGCTTATCAGGGAAAGTCCTCCCATTATATCATCATCATAATTATATGTTCAAAATTACTTCTAGCAATAGTTATCTTCCATGCATTTCAATTTTGTAACATCTTATGGGTTACCTTACTTTCTCCCAGAATTGTTCTACTGCTTCTTGGGATCATCAGTAAGGACCCTTATGCTAAATGCTGATGGCATAGTTGTTATTCAAGTGGCTAGCTGAAGCCCTCATTGTCTTATATGCAGACCCTGGTCCATAGATAATAAGAGAAATCTTTCTTAACGTTCTCCGGTCCTGCCTGTAAACTTTCTGCACTCTTTCTTTTTGGTCTCTTCCTACCCATTTAAAAGAAAATTCATCATGAGAACCTGTGTTAGTGTATCTGCTCAGGGAAAGGAAGAATACAAGAGCATACGAACAACCTCTGTTTGCCAAAATGGAAAATATCTTCTAAATCCAGCTCTCTCTTCATCCATTATTTTTGCTAAATTATATGGCTGGTGTTTCCAGCTACTCCTCCCACTCCTAGTGACTCAAACATTTATAGGTTGTTTCTCCATTTCTTCCAGGCCTTTGCATGCCATTGGCAAGGAGAAGTGTGGGCAGACTCTTGTGTTTGTTTGCTCTTTTATTTTTCTGTTTTTGTGGGTTCTCTTATTGACTTAAAAGACACAAGCCTGAGGCCAACATCTGGTGTTTTCACAAAGTTCCTGTTTTTGGATGGTGAACAAATTTTGCATTATTGGGGCCTCTTAATTAGTGTAAAAAAATGTAGAAATCATCAGAAAGCACCTCATCATCCTGTCTCTGAACAGTCTCATTAGTATTGGATCTTCCATGTTCAGTGTACTCTATGTGGAACAAACACTCCAGTCACATTCATTTTCTGGGGGTTTATCAAGATTCTTGTAGCATTTACTCACTCTTTTGACAAGTCAGTATGGTTGGGGGGGGGGGGTGTTCTCCCTTTCTTTGTAATCTCCAGGAACCTTATTTTTGCTTAGTTCTCCCTTAAAATCAGTTCATTTAAGGTAATATGCATATTCTGAATTGTGCGCTTTACTCTTGTCAGAGCTCCAGCTGCTTGCTGTAAGCGTTGGCATTATATTTTTGCAAACGTTCAGTGCTGTTATTTCAATTTCTTCCATTTTTCTCATTCATATTTGCTGACTGGCATTCTATGTTTGGTAAAATCACTGTCTCTTCTCATTTTTGGCCTTGTGACCTGACTCTAACATTTTGTTGAGTTATCCTATTCCACAGCTTCTGTTTTAAGATTAGTTTAAAATAGTAAATAATTAAATATCAAATTCTTGTGTTTGAAACATGAGTTCCTGAGTTTCAGTTGCTGGCAGGAGATGTATCTAAAGGGCAAGCTCACCCCTGGCTAACTGGGGCTTGTGCTTGCTTCATCAGGCACCTCAGCCTTTGTTAGCCCAGTTTAATATGCAGAACTGACCATCAAAGCTGTTGGATTCCATAACATACCCCAACCACGCCAAAAAAAAAATTGTAGCTGAAAAATCTTCTGTTGCAAAGAAAAGCTGTTTCTTACCCATTCTGTGTTGCATTTGTAAAATGCAGTATAATCTATATCTTGCATATGTGCGGTAAATCATCAATAGTCTACATAGTATCAAAGCCTGTTTCACCCTTGGAATCAGACTCCTCTGCTCAATTCAGCATCTGCCTAGAATTTTACCATTTCCTGGCTAGTGAGATACACAATTAATTACCCATCACAACATTTCCTTTGAAAGGTCCATATTAGCTGATGTGTTAATCACTGAGCTGGGAACTGAAAGATCAAATGCATTTGACATATCTAAAACAGCCCCATTGTGGAAACCTCACTCTTTCATGCTCACAATAGGGCCATGTGTGCTTCTCCTCTCCGAAGACTGCCACCTATTACCTGGGTGATATCAAAGGCCTGTAATTTGTAATCTGAAATGTTACAGATTTATGTCCCTAACCAGCAAAGCACATGCTTAGTTTTAAGCATATGAATCGTTTTGTGTAAGCAAATGGGACTGCTGTACTTAAGTGGTAGACTGAACCCTGACCAAGTAGATCCTTCAGCTGTTCAAGGCCATTTGTAGACATGCTCACTGATTCACATCACATAGCTTGAATCAAATTTCAATTCAAATTAAGGGCTAAATAGACTATCATTGACCACCAGGGAGGATTTCATGCATTTCTCTACTAGAGATGGCAGGGGGCACCTGGTGGTGGGCATGAGCAACAACAAAGCCCTAGACTTCTGCCATGTATACATGCTAATTAATACAGTTTAAATTGCCTACTTCAGACTGCCCTAGTTTGCATTAACTTTAATCCTCATTCAATGAAGATTAGCTAATTCAGACTGGAGCCAATTTTAATTCAGACTACAGACGTCCACGTTTATCCAGTGATGACTATAGTCCAGATTAAAGCTAGAAAAACATAACATCTATAAACAGTGTATATTCAGGGTTGTATCTTCAGAGATATAGCTTGCTTGGCTTTGGAACTAAGTTTCACTAGTGTGAGGCTTCTGAGGCTCATGATGTTGCAAGTACTTCAACAAATGCATGGTTTACAAACTGCTTTTCACTAGCATCCTCAGCATTGCTTGCTGGACAAAGGGTTTGATATGGGTGGCAATATTAAACCCCTTCTGTGGTATTGTGTTGTGAACATGGAGTCACTATGCTTTGCATCATTCTGATGCTGCCTAGCACAATCCTTTGACAATAGACAAACTCTTATAATCCTCATCCAAAACCAGGACTCCTTTGTACCAGATGTTGTTCAATCTTTGAATAAAATAAGGTTCTAGCTTTGATTATTAATTAAGACAAACTGGTGTAACACAAAGAGGGAAAAGGGTGAATGAGTGAAACGTATTTAAGTAAGAATATGTATGCATGCAGGTCAATTTATGGTTAATATCTAAGGGCATGTGTAGATGAAACAGGGGCCCCTACATTGAAGTGGTGGGTTTTAAAAAACACTGCTTTAATTTAGGTCTGATTAAACCCCCGTGATGTGTACACACCCTGCTGACTTACCTGCTTCTCTGGCGAGGAGGGGTCCCTGGGCTGCAGGGGGGCTGGTGCTTCCCTCTGCGGCAGTGGCGGCCTCCCCCAGGTGGCACCCGCCTGCAAGCACCCAGCTCAGGCAGTCCCGGAGGGCACTGCAGCCGTGGAGGGAAGCACCGAGCCCCCATGCAGCTCAGGCAGGCTTCAAGATGGGGGGAAAAATAAAAGACCAGGCTTGCTGCTTTTCTTAGGCAGAGCTACTTTCCCAGGCTGCTGTCAAGCTGCCTGCATGGAGATGCATAGGGCCCGGTGCTTCGCTCTGCAGCTGTAGGGGCAGCTTGAACTCCTTGAAGGAGTTTTAGTTTGTTGCACCCCAAGTCATTTAAGGTGCACTATGCCACTGAATTTCCTGCAGCGGCTGGAATTAATGTGTAATACACTGCCGAAGCATGCAAACACTAACACCATTAAAGAGGTGCAAAAGCACTAGCCATTATACTATACATATATTCTTTCTAAGCCCATAGCATTTATCAAACAGGATTAGAGCATACTCAAAACAGGTTCCGTGATATTGATAGAGACAATCTGATATTAGCATATATTCTCTCAAAATCTACAGTGTCTTTAGCTGCTATAGATACTTCACAAATACTGGTAACATTTTCATTCCTTACTAATTACTTACCTTGTGTATTACGTATTGACTTTCAATTCCATTTCTTTATCTGGTCATTTATTCACTGTTCTTTAAATCAGTTCCATTGAGGCCTGTTCCTTCATTCATTTGCAGAAGCTTATGCATAGTGCAATTTTAAAAAATTGAAAACAAATTCTTCTCCAGTATATCTTAACATTTGGTGTAGGTTTAAGGTGTTAACAGTTCAGTGGATTTCTACCCCTAATAACATTGTGCTGATAAATTTCCTATCCAACCTCAATAGCATTTCCTTGGATTAGTAATTTAATTATCTTTGCCTTCTATACATATAAAGTTGCCAAAGTGTTAATTGCAAAGTTAGAAAATAGATCAAGCATTTTATCTTCTATCATCTTGATACCAAAACCCAACTGAATATTGACTGGATATCAAATTCCTATCGGAAGTAATACTCCTTCATGGATTTATTGTTCATCCTTGTGGAAACCTTATAAATAGTAATTAATATAGTGCAACAGTTATTTCTGGTTTAAGGACTTTTTATTATGCTAGTCTTTTATAACAGAGTAAATTTTATTATGTCATTAACTGTGACACATATGCAGGAACCACTATATTGTCACGTACTCTGGGGTTCTAAACTTAGAAACTGATTAACTATTACAAAACATTGGCTAAGGGACAGACTGGAAAGGCTTTATTTACACTAATAAGCATTTTTACACATAAATATTCCTATTAAAGTCAATGCAACAAAGTTCTGTGAGGAAATAAATACTCACCAACATGAGCTTCACAATCTTGGCCTGAGCTCTAGTCTGCTGCATCTGAGAGTTGTACATTCCAATGACTACAGGACAGCCCAGGAGGCTTTACTTTTTCACATGACAGATTCATAGTCAATTTAATATAATTAATCTTACAGATGTTTGAAATCTACTCAAATCTCAGCTTCATAGCAGAATAAGGATATTCCAGATTTGTTTAGAAATATTGCATCAAATTGAAAGACAACTTGGTCCTTCTCCATTTCTCCTTGAGCTGTCCCTTTAATCACTTATAGCCAGATGTAGTATTTGGAAATAAACCAGAGTTCTGTAATGGCTAGTACATCTGGACTTTACTTGGTAATTCCCAGATGCCAACTGTACCCTGCGTTGTAGATTAAGCTTGTAACAGCTAACCTACTGTTGATACCAGTGCACCTTTGTACCACATAGTAGGGGTGTGCGAAGCCGGCAGTATTTGATTTGGATTCAGCCCGATTTGGGGGAAAGTGATTTGATTCGCTGATTCAGATCACTGTCCTGATTTGATTTGGCCGAATCTGAAGATTTGATTCTGATCCAGAGAATCAGTGATTCAGCCAGAGACACAACTTTCAATGTTTTTTCTACATACTTTGAGGTACCAGGTGCGCCTTGTGAATGCTGAGATGGTGGGGCAGATGGAGCATCTCATGGGAGTGTGGAGAGGCTGACCCATGTGTTTGGTGGTGGACCCAGAAGTGGACAAGAAGTACTTCTGGTCCACTACCTTGTGTACCTCTGCCCCTGAGCGCTCGGGGGACCCCACCCTGTGCTCCAGTAGGATGCGGCATCCACCCCACCATCTCAGCATTCACAAGTCGCACCTGGTACATAGAAAAAAACACATGAAGCTATGTCTATGGCCGAATTGTTGAATCTCTCCAAATCGGATCTGAGGTTTCCAATTCATTCAGAGAGATTAACGGGTCTCCTGATTAGATTTGGAGATTTAGCCACTGAACTGGGCCAAATCTCTTCCGAATCAAATCAGAGACCGAAGCTCCACGAAGCCCTACCACATAGCGTAATCAATTTAAACTTAGGTGAACTGGTTGGTTTCAGTTGCATTCACACCAAGTCTGGTATAGTTACTGTATTTACTTGGATACAGTATGGTCCCCCAATAATTAGATTTTATATTGGTAAAATGTATAAACTTGTTATAATTTTCCAGGTATAGAATCTAAGTATTGGAGAGTTGTCTTGAATTTAATCCTGCCCCAACCCCCCTACCACCACCCCCCTGGCCAGGAAAGGAGTGGCTAGGGAGGAGGATCAAGTGCCTTCCATGCTCTGTGCCCTGCCAACTTTTTCCCTCTAAAGCCTTTCTGTCCCCCTGCCACCTGCACCCTCCCACCCTCAGCTCACCCACAGCTCTGCCTCTTCCCCTGCCTTTTCCATCCAGGCTTTGCCCTTTTTCTCCCCAGTTCCATAGTCTCTGCCTCTTTCACTCTCCTCCCTCCCCTTCCTGTCAGATGCTGCTCTGGCTGCTCTGTCCTGGAACACAGCACAGCTCAGCCTTTGCCTGGCCATGCAGCAGTTTCAGCACTGATGACTGGCCAGGCAAGCAATGCAACTATGTCAGTGTTGCTGATTGCCCAGGTAAGGGAAGGAGTTTTCATGTGCTCAGTGCCTGGGAGAGACCCAGTGTTGCCAAGTCTCACAAGAAAAAAAAGCGGCACTGCCTTTAAAAACAAGCCCAACCCAAGTCCAACCCATTTCAAAGAGAGGGGAGCGGGGGTCCTCATACAAATTCTATATTTTTTGTAGTTGCATATAATATTAAATTACACATTAAAATATTAAAATAAGTGGGTATGTACTTACATTATTAAAAAATAATGTAAGCAGGCTGGCATCGCTGTAAGGAGTCAGGGCTGAGCCATGATCCACTGCCTGTATGTCTTGGCCCTGGAGCATGCTGGCTTCAGATTGTGGTGCTGCCCAAGCTCTACACCATGCTGTCACCACTGCAAGATCCCAGCCCAGCTCTGGAGCTGCTTCATGCCCTGCCAGCGCTGCTGGGACTAGTCTTCATGAAAACCCCAGCCTTGAGCTATCAGCATGTCTGCTGCTGGGGTCTCAAAGGAACCTGGCCCAAGCCATATGGGCAAAGGCTGCTGGGAAATGGAGCCTGACCGCCAGCTAGATCTGTCATTTTGCCCCACCCCAATATACATCAACATCAGTCACCAAAACCACTCCTACAACCATTTTTAAATTATAACTTTTTAATTCATCTATTGCAAAACCACCCAAAATAAGCAACCTCTAAATAAAACAAGCCCCAAAAACCACAACCTGCAACTCTCTATTAAGCAGATAAATTAGCTACCTTCCAAAACAAGCCCTATTCCACTTCTTATAAGTGGATTTGGCAACCTTGGCAAGATCCCACCCCGAGCCAGAGCCGAGCTGCGAAGGACAGTCAGGGGAGGGGAGGGGAGGGGAGGGGAGGAGAGGGGGTGGGCAGGGAGGTAGAAACTGCAGAGGGGAGGTGGAGGGAAAGGCAGGAAGCTGCTATGAGTCTTCCTGTGGCCCCACCCCATGCTCAGAGCCACAGCAAACCCTTGTTCCTCTCCTTTGTTTCATATGCAAATATACACTGGTGGGGTGGAGGGGGGGCACACCTTGTCTTATATTTGAGTAAATGTGGGATCTATTAACTGTAGACATTAGATTAAGCAGATAAATTAGCTGCCTTCCAAAACACTACATTTAAAATACTGCAAGCCACTCTATGTTAATACAAGTTGAACTGGAAAAACTGTAATTTAGTTAGCAAAACAACCTGTGTGCTATATTTTGTAACAAGCTGTATTTATTCAGGGTGAGAACATGCTGCTCTTACTGCTCTTCAGTAGAATTTACTCACATAAGTAGTCCTCCAGTGAGCCTGGCTGCAGGGTGGCAGTATGGGACTTAGACCTTAGAGAGGTAAAAGACCCTATGCATCCTCCTGCCCTGCAGACCCAATTCATAAAGTACATTTTCTAGTGCTTAATTCTGTGTAGTGTCAAGTGTTTCAGGAGATGTAGCCTGCACCACTTCCATACCACATATATTTCAGTGGCCAAACTACAAACCTATGTGTGTCAGCTCTCTCCCTCCCATCTGCAGAAATGATCAAAAAGTCTCTCCACTGATTCTAGCCCTTCCCTCACAGGGCTCTGTACCTCAGAATAGAGAGGCAGGGTAGATCTGCACCTTAGAGACTAACCAAAGTATATGTATTGGTATCTGTATCACAGACATTTTTGTGAGCTGAAGCTCAGATGCTGTGAAAACGTGCAGAGAGCAGAGTAAGGAGAGAGGATCAGGGTTCTGGAACTTGGAGGCAGTAGCTAAAACAAAATCTGGGTCCAGCTGGTATTAGTCAAGTTGGAGAGGTGGGGCTTCACATCAGTTATACTGGGAAAACAGTTGGGATATTATACACAATTTGGTGACACGGAGGCCAGAATTGATTTGGAGAAGTGAAGATGGCCAACACTAACTGGACTGGAGAAGGAGGGAGCCAGAATAACTAGGGGCCAGCCTATGGATAGGTATCTATGGCAAAACACAGCAATAGTTTAACAGTTTTTAGTAGCTCTATGCTAGAGTTTAGAACAGGAGCAGCATATCTTCATGTCTGCTTTAATGTGCAGTAGCCTATTTTACTACTCATTAAAGCGTAAAGTCAAAAACTGTGCTAATACACTAATGCACACTAAAATAGCATACACTTTTGCTCCTGAGCATTAGGGCAGCCTAATATGAATTTATTTAGTACCTCATATTAGAGGTACTAAATTTAATGTGCAGTAGCAAAAGTGTATTAATAAGCATGCAGACATGCCCAAAGTGAACCAAAATGCTATATAGGTTGACATGAAGAATGAAATTAGGCTGGCAGAGTGTAAAAGTTGGAATTCATCCAGGATGCAATACCGCTTCTACTCAGGAAATGCCACCGTGATTTTTAATGGCTGTCAGTGGTCAAGACTGGTTTCACATCTTATCTTCTATAGCAGCATAATGTCTCTTAGCACCGTGCTAGTGCACTAGTTCAATACTGACTCAGAGGAGAAAAGGTCACTTTCTGAATCACTAAAACTATTTTCTGCAGCTGTAACTATTCCTTTGAGATTTTACATCCAAGTAGTGACCTAGCTTGACCCCATGAGCTTGCAAGAACTGACAATGTCACATCACAAGGCTTTACAGTTCCAGAAATATGCTAAAAAAATTATATGTGTAATCCTATCACAGGCCTGAAATGTGCCATGCCTACCTGGAGTGAACAAAACCACGCAACTAGTTAGGACTGTTACTGGCTTTTTCAACAATCTGATTCAGAAGTTTTTGACTTAAAATTCCTTTGCAAAGAAGTCTTCCTAGAATATGAATATACCCTCCCCCCGGCACCACCAAGACCACCTTCTGAAACCCACATGGGAAAGGCTAGTGACAAGTTTACTGTTTAATATTACATAACTCAGCAGAGCTATAACTGAGATTAGATAATGACTAAGAGAAGGTACTGAAGTATCTCACTTTGATATCATAACATGAAGGTATTTTAGAAATACTTTAAATTATTTATGAAGTTATTTATTTCTATATTCCCCCTTACCAAAGGCCTATACAGCTTAGTAAGTGGTGAGTCACATGGCTTTATAGATAAAAGAACAAGCAATATAGTATTAACAAGTTGTAAAATCTACAAAAATTAGTTTTTCTGTAAAGTCTATGGCATATTCATAACTGATAAGTCCAGAAGGGATCATTGTGATCACATAGTCTGGCCTACTGCTAAACAGGCCACGAGACTTCACTGAAAGAAGAACACACAACATATGATGGTATAATGTGGCTTCAAGGTTTCTCTGGCGCCTGTTTGGCAGGAGATGTATTATTCATAGGAGCCAACTAAATTCATAATATTTTCATAGTGTGTGTGTATATTTAAGAAATCAGACTTGATAATACCCTTGACTAATGCTAGTCTTCTCTCTATTGTAGCTAGCTTAAGCACACTGTTTTATTCCTAGCTGTTGATTTGCTGCCACAAGTACGCATGCCTGATGTTGTGCTTTTCATTGCATTGGTTCCTTTACAATGAGAAAAACCTGAAAAAACTCTTTTTCAGAGTGGGGGGGGTTGTTTTTTTGTTTTTGATGAGTCATTAAGAATAAGCATGTCTCCTAAAATAAGGCCTCTACTCCAGTATAGGGCAATCTAACTCAGGCAAATGCAATAGAACAGTATTGACCAGTTGACGAGACATGGTAATTTTACTTTTGAAAGCCAATGCAAAACCAGACAAATTAGATTGTGGCTGTAAAATGCTGCATTGTTAAGCGATCTCTCCCAGGGACACTAGAGGAGGTTGGCCCTACAAGATTTAATGATGAAACTCTGATGGACTTATGTATGGTCAGCATATTGCTGCTCACTGTACCCAAGTTAGTGCAATACCTCTGGAAAGCATTATGAATATGCAGAGCAAGTGTGTTTGCTGCATCCTCTAAAGCTGTGCCATATGCACTTCCCTTCTGTCCTATGCGGATCAGGTTTTAGTCAAATGAAGGAACAAGTGGTTCTTGCTTCCCCATATGAAATTTTACTGCTTTTCTCTGAAGTACTCAATTGCTACTTCCTTTGCCCTAAGATAGAATGGGCTTTTTCAGTGAAAGAAAGTACTCAGATGAACTCTCTTTACTGCTAGTCACTCCTGAGTGCCTATAAAGGGCTTGTCACAAATTATACCGTAATTATTCTTAAAGATACAGAATGAAATGCTGGAAGCAATAAAGACAGTGGGAGTTTTTCAATTGACTTCAATGGTGCCAGAATTTCAATTTATAAAAAACAAATCAATACACACAAGAGAAGTTCAGAGGAGTTGATTTTACAAGAAGCTCAACAATGAGGGCCCATGATTTGAGATCAGGATGGAGGCTTTAATATACCTAAGAAAGGAAGTTAACCCACTTGCTATTGCTATTTTTTTTCATGAATTAAAATGTATAATATGAAAATATTCACTAACTTGCAGCTGAAATCAATATTTTAAGTGCCTTTTTTGAGAACAGGTCATAGAAAAGCAGGACTGGAAGGGACCTCATGAGGTCATCTAGTCCAGCTCCCTGCATAAAGCAGGATCTTCTGTGATGAATTCATCTCAGCCAAGTCTCTAACCTGCTCTTGAAAACTTCCAAGGGCAGAGATTCCACATCCTTTCCAGGTAGCCTTTTCCAACGCTTAACCACCCTCATAGGCTGCTTGTACATGCGATGGAGTTTTAATCCATAGGGATGCACTCTATGCCCCCTACATTGAAACGGTGAGTTTTTAATTGAAATGGTGGGTTTTATTTTTCTGTCACTGTATATATGATATTATCCTGAGGGCTGCAGGTACCTGCTGAAGGCAGAAGTAGCAAGGGGCTGGATCCTCTTTCTTTTCTGGTGGAGCTTCTCCCATGGCCAGGGGGCCATTAATCTGTGCCATTAATCTGTCAGCTCACCCCACAGCTATGGGAGAGGCAGGCAGGCTGCATAGAGAAAAAAGGATTAGGCCCCTCACTGCTTCTGCCTTCAGCAGGCTCCTGTGGCTGGCAGGATGTCTGGGGTTGGCAGCGAATGGGCTGACTTGCCCCTGGGGCAGTGCAGGGAGGCAGCAGCAGGGTGGCTGGATGTGCTGGTGGACAGAGAAGGCAGAAGAGATGGTGCACGGGGCGCTGGAAGCCCAGGAGAGCTTGGGAAAGCTAGCAGTCCATCCAGGTGGCCCCACACCCCTGTGCACCATCCCTGTTACCTTCTCTAGCTGCCAGCACACCCAGTCCTGTCCCATATAGTCACAGAATAGCACTTAGCTAAAGTGTAACCATATAAATAATACATCTGTGATGGGGGAAGAAAGTTCAGAAATTGGAAAAAATTGAAGAAAAGAAGAGTGATAATCAATTATGAATTTCAAAAGGACAATGTTGTATTCAATTAAAAACCTACACATTTTCATTTATTCTTACCTGATTTTATGCAGTCTGAAGTCTTGCAAACACTGTCTGAAAAAAAAAAAAGCAGTGGGACAGATAAATCCTTCATGAATTTCCACAGGAAAGTCTATTTAATATATGTGACTCTCCAGTTTAATTTCTCTGATATAGTAATTTCAGAACTGAATTTAAATGCATTGTACATTAAAATATGGAAGACAAGCATTACCCTCAATGTTAGAACATTAAAGACATGATCCTGGACACATCTTGGATGTAATTCTGAATCCCATGATATTCAAGGTAGTTGGCACAAATTATTTGCAGGATCAGGCGCTAAAATTACCCTTCCTGTTGCTGTCATTGAGTGTCCTCCTGGTGAATTATAACTAGGTGAAATTGTTTTGACAAATAGTAAGTTTGCTACAAACTGGAATTTTAGGGGTCAGAAACTTTGACAGTTCAGGTCAAATTAAAAAATTAGCTTTAGAATAAGAAATGAGGAAACAAAAATTGAAAAGGCTGAAAATTTTAATTTGAAATTTTCTACATAAAAATGTTTGTTTCATAAATACAGAAAGTAATTTTTTGTTAAAAATGGATTTTTTTTTAAGTTACTCAAAAGGACTAATAACCTCAAAACACTACTTTTCAAGTTTCAAATTTTTTTGGGGCTATGAAACAGGGCTACTATTGATTGTAAAACATTATTTACTCAGTTTTACAATCAATAGGAGCCCTGTAGAGCAAGAATGTAAGGAAGAATGGAACTTTCATAATGGATAAGCTTTTACAGTTAATATTTTTCTTTACAAGTCATTCTATACTATACTTCACTTCTTCACAAATATACTTTAAGTATAATTGTACAGTGAAACATGAACTGTAAATTACTAAGCTATTATATTGAAATAGACAGGTGTTTTGTTAAAAATATTGTTTGCCACTAGTTCTGTTTCATGAAGGAGGCAATGTTTTATACTCCTTGTTGGAAAAGGTAAATCATAACTCTCAATATGGTATTAAACCTGGACAAACATTTTCATTTTAATTGACTGTGCAATGCTGCCTAATGACCTGTTTGCAGACTATTGCTAGGAAGCAACAGTTATTAATCAGCTAGTTTTACACACTGCAGCCCCTGTAATTGTAAAAACTATTATGTGGTAGTAGCAGGCAACTTAATATTGACCTGACTCCTGCAAGTCACGTACAAAAGAGTTTAGCTAACAGTACAAGTGCTATAACATACTAAGTCTTTTCAGCACTGTGTTTCAGTCTGCCTCAACTTCATTGCTATTGTCTTTAGTTTTTTTACACTAACAATTTTATAGTATTTTTATACCATTTTTGAACAATATACTTAAAAAATGTTTGCATTCAAATCATAGTTAGATAAACATCTACTTACCCTTATATGTTGCATACAGAACTATCATTGTGACAGCTATAATAGTTAGCAGAATCACTACAACTGATAGCCCTATTTCCAGGGAACTCCATCGTGATTTTTTCTTTGTTTTTTGAGTGTTCATTTCAGTTATATCCATCTGGCTTTCTGACTTTCCCATAACCCAAATTCTGAAAAAGAAAAAGCAGAATTCATTGAGAATCTATGGAGTCATATTTGTCAGATAAAGTTAGGTCATGAGCTACTCAGCGACAAAAGATATTTTTTTCTGGGCAAGCTTTAGGGGAAAAGAAAACAAGTTTGTTTTGTTTATAAATCTGATTAGCATGTTATTCATGAGTTTAAAGTGGCTATAACCACCCTTCTCTTTCATTACTTACAGATGACAGGAGAGTGTTCTTTTACATGTGGAAGCTGCTGTAGAAAAGGGAAGGCCAATAGGCCAATGCTTAATTTTAACACTTACTCATGTGGTTTAATTATATAAGAGTTTACAAGCAGGCAAAAGACAACCCTTATTATCTGAATAAAAATTAACTTAGTCTCCCTGATCTGAAGCCAAAGGTTAAAAACACTATTGTGCTTCACTAGCAGTTTTTAAAATCATTTCAGCAATTAGCGATTCAGGTCTTGGGGCTAAAACTAAACAACAGGAAGTAGTACGGACTTTGTTTTAGGCCCCATCTAACTCCCACTGAAGTTAGTACAAGTGTTTACACCTATTATAATGGGAATAGGATCAGGTCCTCTGATTTCACTTTAGATCAGTGTACATTAGGAACAACTCCAAGAAAACCACAGAAAGTTGGTGGATGTGAGATCAGAGTTGACTCTATCCTTTATGTGTAGGAAGCAATAAAATATTTTGGAACGTTCCATGGTTTCGTGCTTCTTTAAAACTAGGATTTAGCTTATGTCTCAGAATTGCTGTTGTTCTAGTATTTATTCTATGCCCTTTTGCATGTACATTGCCATTAATTTGGGACCAGATCATTCCCTCTGCTTCTGTAATAGAGAGTAAATATACTCCGTTTGTCAGGTGGAAACTTTGACAGTTTCAACTTGTAGAGTCTTCTTGGGATTTTCATATTGGCAATGGCATTTACTTCTTGTCCTTTCCCCTTGACAGGAACGATTCATAGATGCTAGGGCTGGAAGGGACCTGGGAAGATCATCGAGTTCAGCCCCCTGCCCCAGGGGCAGGAAGTCAGCAGGGATCGGATTATAGGATTTATACCAGAGTGGCCAATGGAAGTCCCCAAACTTCCAGTTCTTCTTCCCCAAGCCAGACAACCAAAGGCATAGGGTCAAGCCACAGCGTACTCAAGTATGCCTGCTTTCTTTACCCGACCCAGAGGGGCTTTTTGAAGCAACCTACACAGGAGCAGTACCGGTAGCAAATGGAGGGCCTTCTCAATCAGCTGACATTGCCACTAAGTCACCTATAAGGCCTGAATTCTTTTTTTGCATGTCTTTTTTTAATTTGCTGTACTGCAAATCAGTTGTTAGTTCCCCTTCATTGCTGTTCTCTCTCACTATTGAAGTCTTTCAGCTGCTAACATCACTTTTTTCCACTCATCCCCACTCTTTTTCTCCAGCAGCCTCTTCTTCCCCCTGACTCCTTCCCTTGCACAAAGAATGCCTAGACCTATTTATCTAAGCTTATACATAAAACAAATATGGGGAAAAAATTAGCAACATAAAGCCAACTTGAAACGCACCCATCCTAACACCTGATCCCTGTAGCTCTTCCCCATTTTTCATCTTTTTAGGCTGTAAATTTTACTATTGCTCAATGGGTACTTGATCTTGGTTGGGAACACTGGAGGACATGTCTCTGTTCACAGTGAGAACAAGGTATATACTCTCCCACTGTTTCCCAGTCTGCATTTAGACAACACAGCATTATTCCCTTAGTAGGCAGTAGTTGAGGAACCACAAACAGGTGAGGCACAGATCTTCCATAAGTCTGGAGGTAGATTCCTTCTCAGGTTGCCCAGCCCCTATCTTTTCTTGCCTACAGAAACCATTTGAACACTACCTGGCTTCTACTTTGGACCATATTTTGCTTGAAACGATGAACCTTTGTCCAAATAAAACAAGTTCCTTACACACAGGAATAGAACCCTATAGACACTTATACATAGGAACTAGAACTGCTCGCATGATTAGTGGCTCTATATTAACTGTGAAATCTAAGCTCACAGATAAACTATGAAAGCAGTTTTAAAATTATACCTTTCTACCTCCACACACAGCAAGCACTAAACATTATTCTTTATCTTAAAAATTTAAGAGCTGACCAATCCTCAAAACCTTCTGAACACTTTCAGCTTAAATTAGAAAATAGTTCAGTTTCCTGATTCTGCAAGTGATTTGAAAGCTCTGGAAATGGAATTTATTAGAGCAACAAGAACTACTGTATTTTTTGTGTGCAAATGTGCTTCCAACTTTTTTCCAAGCAAGCAAGTCTTTTTATTGCTGCAGGAGTGTTCCTCTTATTTAAAGGCATCCCACTGACTCATTCTTATTTGTAGCTCTTTGGGGAACCTATAAAGTCTGCATTACAGAACACCTAGTAAAGGCCTCTTTGGGTGTTAATTGCAGACACAACAAAAGCCTAGGAATAATTTAAGCAGATATGAGCCTAGGTGTTATAGTTTCATTATGTTTCTAGTGCTCCTGTGATACTCCACCAGCTGCCCACTAAAGCTAAGACAAAACAGACAGCTGTAATTATTTTGACTGGCTCTGGCCTAGGTAGCATAGTGAGCTAATTAATGCATTAGCCTTTTACTTCTGGATGCATGTGTTTCAAACTGACTTGCAGTAGGTCAGAAATCAAACTGGCTGTATGTCTTCGATCAAGCTGCTACAGAAAATGTACCCATGTCACAAGAGCACCATGCACTTCTACAGGAGTTAAAAATACCTGATCCAGGAAGCAAAAGGCCTCTGGAAAGGACTGGAAGAGATGGTTCAAAAGGTGCCGACAGCCACGGCTCAGGCACACAAATGTGACCAGTGGGCGGTCACTTGCACCACCAACGTTTGCCAGTGCGTTTGTCATTTCTCTTGTGCAGAAAGGAAACCTGAACCCCCGTGTCGGGCCTCCGGCTCGGTGCTTTGGACTTGCCAGCACCCACAAGCCAAGCCGGACGGGTGCGGGGAGGTGCCTCAGACCCGCGCCCGGTCCCTGGGCAGCAGGTGGCACTCCTTTCGGATCCTCCCGCCGGCTTCGCTGCCCCCGCTCAGGTGGGGCGGGGTGCCCACCAGCCTCGCACACGATGTGCAACCCAGAGCACCGGAGGCGTCAAAGCAGAGGCAGCCGCGCGCCGGCAGGAGGTGCCTGGTGCCAGGCAGGGCGGGAGCGAGGGGCTCCCGCCGCCCCCGC
>NW_017728910.1:3884918-3913556 GCF_001723895.1 Crocodylus porosus | reverse complement strand
GCCGGGCTGCGCGGCGGCTGCAGAGCGCGGCGCGTGGCTGTGCACCCGGCGCGGGCTCGGCGCTGCTGACCCGACCCGGAGGCTTCTCTCCGGGCGAGGGGGCGGGAAGAGCAGCCTCCCCCAGCCCCGCGCCGGCAGGGTCCGCCCGCCGCTCCCGCAGGAGCGCGGGGAAGGAGGCGCCTCCCGCGCCCGAGGAACGTGCCCCGGCCCCGGACTCGGGCCCCGGCGGGAGGCGCAAGTTGTGCCCTGCACGATGCGCTGCTTCTCCGGAGCCGGGGAGCAGAGACCTTGCCCCTGGGGAAGGCTGAGCCCAGACGGGCCCGTGCCGGACCTGCCCCCGAGACTGCCTTCCTGCGGTACCCCGGGGTGCAGCTGGAGCTGGAGCCGCGAGCTCCCTGGCGGTCTCCTCAGGGATGCAGCCCTCCTTCATGGGGACGGCCGGACTTCCTTCTGGCAGGGCAGGGGCTGACAGGAGCGCGGGCAGGGGCTGAGTCAGAGCTCCACGTGGAGCTGGCTGCAACGAAGACCCTTCAAGGAATAATAGCGCGGCACTCAGACGTACATGCGTGCCTAAAGGAAGTACGGCTGGGGCAGAAAGGCAAAGCACCGCCTAAGGGAAGCAATGCATGTGCGCACGCAACACCTTAACAGAGAGAGGCTGCAATCTTCTTCCAGTTTGCTGCCTAAAATGACAGGTCGCACGCAACAATATTGCGCCCATCTTTTCCAGAAACAGCCGCTCAAACGAATTCAAGCAGCTCAACTTCAAACTCCCATGCATTATTCTTTCAGGTTCTGCCACTTCAATCATTCGAGCAAGCCATCTGCTTCTCCCAGCGAGTCCTAATACAGTTCTGCTGCCTTGAAAATCACCCTGTCCTCCATCGTAACTCAAAGCCTTAGTTATCATCAGCCTCACAAAGTGGGAAGAATAATTTACACAGATCGACTGGTTGGTTGATTGATTTATATACCAACCTAACCTGGAAAATGTACAGGGTGACTTACAATATAAAACAATTATCAAAACACATAGAATATTAACATTGAATAGTATCTAATAAGGAATTCTCCAAACAGTGCCCCGAAATGTAACTTCTGCTAAAAGCCTGCCCCAATTCAGACGTCTTACATTGCTTCTAAAAGAGGCCCAGACTCTGTCTCTGATAGTCCGCAAGAGGTAGGAAGGTGCAGAGCTGAGGAGCCACTACTGAGAACTACGGCTCATCTGTGTTTTCAGTAGGTTCCCACTAAATAGCCTAATAACCAAAGTTCTAGAAAAGAAGTAGTAATTCTGACTAGTTCAAGTTAAAATGACACAATCATTTATATGCAAGCTCAGCCCTTCATTTTTCTAAAACAGTATGACAAATACTGGTAGTTGAAACCTGTAAACAGTTCAAAGAAAGATAAAAGGCTGAACTCTGCATCTGGTGAGTTTTCCTACTGTTATGGAGTCCATAATTTAGGGGTTGAGGTGGAAGCAAAGATAACTACAAAGTAGCAAATATAAAGACTGAACAACACTATGTAGTTGGTGAGGCAACAGCTGATGTTCCTGCTCAGTTCTTACTCAGTCAAAACCTACATTTGAAACAATGGTAGTTTCGTGCTCAAGGAGTAAGTGAAGAGCCTTGGCCTGATTTTCAGCTAGTGTCATTTTGTTAGCTGCATTTATTT
The DNA here is from genome assembly GCF_001723895.1 of Crocodylus porosus. Lineage (NCBI taxonomy): Eukaryota > Metazoa > Chordata > Crocodylia > Crocodylidae > Crocodylus > Crocodylus porosus. The sequence continues at coordinate 3,911,876 of NW_017728910.1, read as the reverse complement.
CAGCCGGACTATAACCATTTGCACCAGCTGTGTAGTCAGGGATATCACTATTTCTTAATTCTTAGTAAATAAGACGTCAAGAATGTAGTGTCATCCTTTTGTGCATGCATGTTTTTAGGAAAAATGCAGTTCACAGAGCTTCATTCACTTCAGGAAAAAAAATCAAATATACTGATTAGCTTTATCACCAGTCCGGTGTCCTGGTGAACTGAAGATTTGGCTACAACATGCTACAACTCATGAAATTCTCTCAGATTGTTTGTTTGTGACAAGATACCTTATTGAAATTCAGTGCAATTTTCCTACTGTTGGAATATCACCAAGGAAAAAAAAGAAAAAGAAACAAGCTGTCTCTAGATCTGATACCATTTTATCCTATGGTTATAGTAAGTGGTCAGATGGATAAACTTTCTTGAGTAATCTTTGTGGCCCTAGAGTAATCTTTCTGTCACTGATATCACTCCCAGGAGTAGATATTTTCAGTATTGTCCTTCAAGAGATTTGGGTTTAATGGAATTTGTGTTTTGCCCTGGATAACTTTCTGGATCTCTGACTGTGGAAAACTGAGTTGGAGCTGTTATGTTTAAAAATGGTAAATCAACAGGGTCAAGCAGAACACCGTCTGTCATGACAGAAGAAGATTATGGAAGTAGTTAGTCGAGTAACACATAGTTAATGAGTCAGTGTCTCTAGCTTGAAAAAATAAAGGGCTCTGTCTCATCCCAAGAGAAAAGGATGTCATGTTACTGTTGTCATGTTTTTTTTAAAAAGGAGATTAAAGAACTCAGCTTCTCCAGAAACTTTGTTCCGGGTAATCACACAGAATGATCCATAATAGAAGGTTGTACTGTATTAAAGTCTGAGAAACAAGTTGCTTCACAATACTGTAACTTTCAACCACATGCTATCAATGGGAGAATGACTGTCTGGTCCAGTTTGACTAATCCAGCAACAAAGGGCCATTTTATTGTCCATGTTAGTGACTTCTGGATGATATTTTATAATATCATTATCCATTTAAATGTCTATGAGACAATGTTGAGATGTGTTCCTGTGTTCTCTTGGTGCATGCATACATTTTATGATAAAATGTTAAATGGATTATGAGATAATCTCCTATCTCCCCATTCTGTGCCTAGCCCCACAGTGATCAACCCAGGGAGAGCAATTGTGTAGACCTGTCCAACTTTGAATTCCTGGGGTGGATCATGCTTAGTGCGAATGGGAATTTAACTCCTCAAGTCTAACAAGTTTCTATTAGGTGTGTGTAAACAGATTTTTCAGAGGCTCATAACTTATTCAGATCGCAGTAAGATTCTATGGGGTAGCAAACGGCACATCCTTGACATCATGGGGATCTTTAAGAAGAGGCTTGATGCCTACCTGGCTGGACTCATTTGAATCCAGTTTTTTTTTCTCCCACCCAGGCGGGGGGTCAGACTTGAAGATCTACAAGGTCCCTTCCGACCCTACTTCTATGATTCTATGATCATGTCAACCCCATTCTCACTCCACTAAGTGAATGTTTTTCCTCTGGTGCTTCAGCTGAGCATCATGCATAGAATGGTTCTCAAACAGAGAGCTGATGCTATGTTGACCTGTCCAAAACATGCTGCTCCTTGTAGTCCAAGTCATGTATGCCTTGAACTGAGCTTTTGTACAGCCATTAAAGTGTTTATGAGGTTTTCCATGCAGTTTAGCAAGGGCTTAACTCTGTAGAGAATCCTTTTCTGGCAAGTGGTCCTCTGACGTTCTTAGTATGTGGTCATGCCATTACAGTTGCACTTCAGTAACTAGGTATGAATGTATGAGTGCCAGTCATCTCCACCTGTTGGCAAATGTCCATGTTCAGGATGTGGTCTTTTATTGTAATTTTCCTGTTGTCATTTTATGCGGACAAAGTAGATGTCCAACTCTGGGATGTGGTAGCTTCAGGTCTCAGAAGCATAATGCAGGAAGGCCAGGACAACTGCCTTCTCCACTGCAATTTGGAACAGAATGGCAATTCGTCATGTGCCACAGCCATTCCAGAACAGTAACATTTGGGAACTGGTTAGAGTTCCTGCCTAACAATGAACATCACAACCTTATTATCCATTTTATAAATGGGACAACTGAGTTGCAGTTTAGTATTTTGTGCAAGATTACACAATTTACAAGAGTTGGGAAATGATTATTAAGTCTAGACCAGCAATTCTCAACAAGGCTGCTTCAGCACCCTGGGGTGCTGCAAGATCCTTTGATGGGTGCTGCAGGAACTGAGAGGAGATAAGCAGATATGGGCAGGCTCAGGCTTTCAGTCTTCTTGCCTGGCCCCTCTGCAAAGCAGGTAAACAATATAATAAATGAATTTTTGAAACAGGGTTCAGCTCAATTCACAAAAATTATTCAGGGTTGCCTTGAGTCTAATGAGAAGTATCTTGAGTCTAAAAAAGGTTGAGAATTACTGATCTAGACTCTCAGACCTATTCCTTCCCCTCTTGGACATGCTTCCTAAACATTCATTGTCTGTGTCCACAATTAGGAACATGCTTTCTTACATGCTTTCTTAATCAGAAATCATTCATTTGGATTCTAATTTTTCTATTTTCCCCAGCATTTCAGAATGGTTTACTTGGGTTTTATTTATTTTGGAGTGTTTACCTTCTTCCCAGACTTGAGTTGAATTCCTTACTAGAAATTCTGTGTTCTCTTATGATGCTAGCATACTATTGTTGTAATACCTTCTCCATAACATCTCAGCATATCTCTGGTTTGGCTACACTACCCTGTAAATTATTCATTTGAGAAGTGTGTTTTCCCTAACAATGCAGTATAGAGGAAATGGAGGCAGGCTGAACATTGTCTGTTGTGGTACGAAGGATTTCGGCATCAGCAAAATCATAAAAGAGGCAGATGGAGTTGGTCCTGTTTGATGCAGAGTAGATTATAAACCTGTGGCTCTAAATTCATTAAATACATTATACAGCTTTTGTTTCCCTCTTTGATTGCTGACAGTAGACTTCACCCATGGTGGACATTAGGGAAATGCTGTTTGGCTTGCCTCAGCTAACTGCTGAAATACATTGCAGCCTCAAAGCATCTGTGGAGTGAAACAGCAAAGAAACTCAAAACTGACTTTGATGAAGCATCTGCAGACTCAGGCCAAATTTAGGTGAACTTGAATTTGAATAAAGGTTATTTGTTAAATATGAAGAAAGGCTCATTTTAAGTATATTTGAGTACATTTAAAATTCTAACTCAATGAGTAGCACCACTGTACTTTTTAGCATATGCTAGTTGCTAAGGTTAAGAAAGTAAGCTGGCTTTTATACTTCAAGGGAGATTGTGAGGCATGCAGGACCTTTTAGTTTGAGAATGTGAATTGAATCACTAAAAATATATATGCAGTCATTTCAGCAAGGGTAATACAGGACTGTAATGGTTCTTATTGATTGGGGATTGCTTTCTTAGAAGTTGTGAAATGAGAAATGCACCCAAACAGAGAGGCTAATCACTGAATTAGACTTCTTCAAAGTGTGCACACTCGAGATTCTGGAAGGCTCTTGGACCAGGTTTGGACTGTGACAGGTCTGGGCTTTGGTCCCTGCCTCTTCCTGTCAGTATTCCTCTGCCTCCTGCTTCTCATCTGCCATGACTTGATAATCGGTATGTATTCAGAGGGAGGCTGCCCTCTAAGACCAGGCTAGTCTTTTCCTTGGTGCCTTAGGTCTATTATTGTGGCCTCCTTATCACCCCCATACCCACTCCCACATCTCTCTGAGTGATAACCCCCCATTTGCCCTTTTGTAGGGACTCTCTTCCTCAGGTTGTCTCTTTCTACACAAAATCAGCACCGGGCCCCTCAGACCGCAAGCCTTTTTTCAGGCATCAGCCTCTTCAGCTTTGGCTTTTTTCTTCTAGCTGAAACCCCTCAGCTCAGGTACACTGTTTTTGGCCCTGGCTCTCCAGGTCTCAGCCTTGCAGCAGAAGGTGCCTGCCTGGTACCCTGTGCATGGACTCCTCCACCCCTACAGCTGCTTCCAGACTTCAGGTCTTTTGACTTAATTCCAAAACAAAGAATCAGAACAAAAGGGTTAATCACCATCTTGAGACAAGTTACTTCCAACCCTTCAGGGTTACAGCAAAGGTTATTGTCTGGAGCCCCTGAGGCAGCAATACTGCTGAGGCTTCCTTTCTTTCCCCAGCTCCTGGGAATTCCTTTCATTCCCACACCTATTACCTGCAGGCTAGAGCCTTTTTCCCCTCCCTCCCCCTACCTATACCCACATACCTTATGTCCCTAAAGGTCTCTATATCTTATATTCCTAAAATCCCTAAGCCCTTGATTTGTCACTTGGCCACTGTCCCAAAGAGAGCTGGCCGAGGTGTCCCTGCTTAGCTTAATAGGCTGCTTGGCTTCCCCTGCTTTGTAGCCTTTCCTGGCTCCTTAGCCACCCCTGGCCTCCAGGCTTGAGTATCTTTTAAGCTTCCTCCTTCTCCTCTGCAAGCCCCAAAAGTTCTGTTCCTGGAAGGGGCCTGCTCCCCTTTTCTCTCCCTCTGTTGCACACGTGGTTTGGGTTTCCTGGCTTGACTTGGCTTGACTTCAAACTCAGATTCAGAAGGCAGGATAACATTTCATGAAATGCTTCATGCAAATACAATTCAAGTCCAGGCCACACTTACCTTTTACTTGCTAGACGTGAATTGCCAACTCATTGCTGGTTGCTACATGAGGCCGGGAGGAATTTTTTCCCCCTCTCCTACTGCTACATGGGGGATGGGGGCAATGTTCCCCACCTTCCACAGAAGCATTGGGTGTTAGTTGCAGCCTAGGCTGGGGATTTTGACTAGTATGTGCCAGTGCTCTTTCTGGAGGTTCTTGGCTCAAGGGTCTTGCCCCTCTGCTCAGGGTCAGACCAATTGCCATATTTGAGGAAAAAATTTTACCCCATGGTCAGATTAGTACAGACTGGTGGGGCAGGGGAAGTCGGGGTGGATCATAACTCTTGCAGCAGCAGGATACTGGCAGGTTAGGGAGTTATGTCTTGTGACTTTATGATGGGGTTGACTGTATAGTCTTAGTAATAGGCTAAACAAGGAGTTTTATGAGATGGTTTGGATGATGATCCTGCCTTAGAAAGGGGGTGGACTGGGTGACCTCTGAAGGTCCCTTCCAGCCCTACTTTTCTGTGATTCGGTAACTGAATATCAAAGAATCAGATTGGTCTTCACCTTAATCCTATTAATCTACCTGGAAAAGAAAGATTTTTCTCTCTGAGAAAAGTCAAGGACCTGTCTTGTGAAAAAGACTTACAAACTGGCATAGGAAGTTTAAGCTGCGTGTAATAAACAGCTTGTCAAGGGAACATTATTTCTACAAAATATGTAAAGAGATTGGAAAATGCTACCTGACTCAGGCACTGAGGCACTGCCTGGTTGGAATGGGCAATGTGCATCATTACATAATATACAGTTGAGTAAGATGAATAATTTTATGTGATTTCAATTAATAAATTTGGTTCTGCTGCTTGGCATTTACTGATTTGTGCTTAATATTTTTAGTACTAATCCTGCAGCTCTAGTTTGTTTATTTTCAAAATCTCAACTTCAGTATAATTTTTGTTTTTTGTTTGAATTCTTCTCACTCATTTTACTTTGGTTCCCTTTAGCTGTATAATATTTGTATATAGGACAGGAAATCTAGATCAAGGGCATGGGCTTTTTTGCAGCATTAATAGTTTCTACCTTATCGACACTGTAGGGAGATGTGGGTTCTCTCTTTTTCAGATTAACTGACTTCTAAATATGTAACTACTCTATGTTAGCTCAGAGGTGCAAGTAATACTTGTATTTGCATTTACAGTGCTTGGCATATTAAATTTTCATTTGTTCTTTGCTAGTTATGCAATGGTTGACTGAACTTTTATAATATCTTTCCTCTCCTCTGCCCCTTGCTAGCAGAAGCCACTATTATATTAATGTTAAGATTCTATTCTTAACTAAAAGCTATGAAATAATCTATCCCAATTATATTGGAACTGTCTTAAAAGAATGCATGCACTGAAAACTGCCAGAGGTACCATTTAAAAAAGAAAATTCTTGTAACGGACAAGGTTTCCCAGTGCTGTCCCTTATTTAAAATAAGTGAGAATAGATACCTCCAAAGATAGTTCTAGGGTATTTTCTCCTTCTGGCCTTTTATTTTGGATAACACTTGGTATTTTGCGCAATTGTTGTATTTCAGTCAAAATTCCTCTTTAGTTATTTTTATTGTGTAAAACTTGTATTAATCTTTTTGATGATTCTTATTCTTTGTGGATTCTTTAAAATCTGGTAAATACACAGTTTCTGATCAGTGTTAAAAAATGAGCAGTGTTCAAGTGTTCAGGGCTGCATGCCACGCACAAACAAGAAGTATGTCTTTTTCTAACCTTACTCTCCCAAGAGACAGATCTGCTTCTGCTTGCTACAGCCTGGATCAGACAGACAGACTATCAGTGAACATTAACACAACGTAAGGGTGGGAATAAACTAATCTACTGCTGCCTTTTTAAACAGCTATCATGGAAAAATGCCTTTTTTTAATGCAGGGATGAAATGATGACCTATCTGTGTTATGATGACGTAGGGGAAAAAAACAAGCCTATTCTCCTGGTGCTGCAGTGGATGTCTGGAAAATGGAATTTTCAAAGAGCAACCTCAGCAAATACAGTTTGGCTCAAAACAAAGTCTGGTGCAAGTATAGTCCTTGGCCTAAAATTAGTAGAATTTCAGCAGAATAATTATGAAGTCATTCATTAACATCAGTAACATTACTTCTTATTTACTTTGGTGCAATTTGAAAGCAGAATTTGGCTACCTGAGTTCAAAATGTTTAAAAGAGGGGTTTTTTTTAGATTCATAATACAGATTTAATAGTCTAATTTAAACATTTAATAGAGTGTGAAACACAATTTATGGCATGGCCTCTAATATAGTAATCAATGCTATATATAGCAGGAACAAACTTATACTTACCCAAATGAGAACACAAAAACCATACCATATGAGAGCTGGCAGCAGGAGATCAAAAAAGTTGGTCAAGGTCCAAGAGTCAGGATCAAATTACTTAGAAAGAATAGTTAGTATCTCAGTGTTCTACCTTCAGAACTTTTTGTATGTACTTTTCGTAACTTTTTGTAACTCGGTCTACTCTGAGTATTGACATATCAAGAGAAAAAGAACATATGGCAGGAATGTAGACTGTAGGAGAAAAGACAGATTTTTAATTTAGGATCTCAAAAAAGGGCAGATTATCAATATGATCAGTACTCATTCATTAATCCTAAAGCTATTCCTAACTGATTCACATTAGAAAGAGAATAGGTTTATTTCTTTTTTCTATCCTGTTACTTTCTTCATTATGCATCTTAACAGTAAAAAATTCCTCCTTGCTTCTCACACATACCAGCAACAACAGCAGCAAGAACAACAACAGTAGTAGTCTGCTGCCTTTTACTTTATGGAACTCAGGATAACTAGTATTTCTTGTGTTGGCTGGAAGACTCCTTGGAGTATAAAAGTAATACTGTGGGTGACCAATATACGGAGTAATGCTACTGAAATGGTTTCAGAAGCCTTTTCCCACAAGTGATTGTCGGATGTTTGAGTTAAGTAGATGTTAACAAAAACACAAAACCAAGTTTTAAATAGATTAAAAGTCCCTTCCCTTCCTATTTGCTCAGGTTTCAGTAGTTGACATTTATGACATAATTCCACTACAATCCTGCTTATCAGAATTTTTCCAGGAAAAACCTAGTAGTCACAATGCTATTTATAATACCGACTACAAATACAGTATTTGCAGAAAGAATTGTGTTGGCTAATGTTAACCTTTCAGAGTTTTTTATGTATAGATCTTGAGGCTTCAAACTGTTTGCATGTATGTTGAGCACCCAAACTGCCCTAATAATCAGTGGGAATTGAAGGAATTCTTGAGAGAATTCAGAAGTTCATCAACCTACCTGAAAAGAGCCATAAAATGTATGTTTTTCCAGGCAGACTGGAAAGAAAGCATCAGACTAGAAAAGCATCTCACCAGATTGTGGCATCTAAGAATGCCAGGTATGGCTCTTATTGGCATATATGGATACATTAGTGACTGACTGATTGTGGATTTATGCATAGGCTAAATGGTAAAGGCTCTGTTCTGCTACTTACCTTAAGTGGCTTTAAAACCAGCGAAGTTACTTCCACAGGAGGTACTCCTTAATAGCAGCAAGTGTGGGGTGGAGGAAATGGCTTAAAGATTAGAGGAAAAGAAAAAAACATTTCAAAGTAACATGTAGGCACTGTACAAATATTCCACAATAAATATGCCACAAAATAATAAAGCACTGTGTTACATACTGCAGCAATGAATTGCTGAAACTCTATCATTTCCCTTTTTTCCTTTTATATCGTTTGTACCCTATATTGAGGTCTCATTTCCCCTTTCCAATGACATAAGCAACTAGCCTGCAAGAAAAGTGAATTCTGTTTCAATGTCACAGATTAGCTGGCTCCATGTCCAGGGACAATGAGATAATTTGAACGAAGTCCATGACTTAAAAGTCTCCTTGGGGTCTTTTCATCCCAGATGAAAAAATATCAGACACACACAACCTAAATCTTGTACAATAATGGAAGTGAGGGAAGAAAAACATGGTCTTTTGGGTCTCTTAGCTGTCAGTGCACAGGGAGTCCAAACAATCTCTCTTTCCACTGTTTTTAGGCAGTAGATGGGTGAAGAAAAGAATAACCATTATGAGCAGTTCACAGTAGTTTCTGCAGACTCTTTGAAAATATTAGAGGTCAAAATATTCATATTTGAATGCCTGAAAATAGACAAATCAATGCTGACTCATTTAAGTGAGGGTTTGATTTTGCCTTTACTGCAGTCCATTGCAAAGCTCTCAATTATTATGGTAAAGGTTCTGGGCCTATGTAACCTCATTTGCACCCTTGGAAACCAAGCTACTTGCTTACATCTCTGTGTATGGGATCTAGCTGTCTAACTGTAGGCATCTGAAAATTTTGACTTAAGTATCTAGCCCTTCCATTCAGGGGGAAAAACTTTCAAATGTGAACCACTGCCTTACTTCTGCCTATTGGCTCTGAAGACAGCACAAAACAAGACAGCAGGAGAGGTGTGAATTGCATGTGTGCTATTTCTGTATTCTAGTAGGTAAAATTTAAAAGTAAAAATTTAAACTTAAAAGGTAATGGCTGCATCGACAGGAGATGCTGACTGCGCAGTAGCCTGAGATTATTGTACAGTAGCGTCGTGTGGCAGAAACCATGATGCAATGTTATTGCACACTAGTCTTGGGCTACTGCGCAGTCAGCATCACAAGAAAGCCATTCATCGGCGCTACTGCACAGTAACACAGGTTACTATGACTGTGCAGTAATGACTGCACAATCAGTGTCTCATGTAGATGCGGCTAATGTTAACTATTTCACTGCTGACTATTTTGGTAGAAACAGTTCATCAATAAACTTATCTCTTGTGAGTGAAGATCAGGGTGCTTGTGCATATGTGTGCTTGTACATGTGTGTGTAGCTCTGTTGTAACTCTGATGGTCCAGGAAATAAGTAAAAAGCTAGATTGGTAAGATGAGGTAATACCTTTTATTAGGCTAAATCTATAGCTGAGAGATGTTAGACAAACATTCAGTTTTGGCACAAAATGCCCTTCCTTAGGTCTGAAAAAGAAAGTAGATAGTGTGTAAGCTAAATATCAGTTATTAGGGTGACTACAGTCCTGTTTTCGCTGGGACAGTCTCATTTTTAACACCTGTTCCAAGTGTTCTGTTGGCTCAATCAAAAGAACAACTTTTGTCTTGTTTTCAGCAGAACTGTTTCACCAATGTACCCCCATCCTTCCTGCTCCTGCTCTCTGGTGCTTCCCACCTCTACTCCCACAATGTGTGTTGGAGGGTCTTGTTTTGAGATGAGAAATATGATCACCCCAGTTAGAATATTTTCTAGGATCAAGCCAATCTGAAAAACCATAATGAAAACTGGAGTACAGGATAGGCAGCCTTAGAACAGAAGAAAGGCTGAAAAAAAAAAGACTTTGGACTGAGGGTTAGACAGATTCTAGAGATGAGATCTATGGCCTAAATACTCCATAATGACTACAATTTATCATAATCTGGGGATTTTTTATAAATGAATGTGGTCACTTAAAATAGGAAGTGGACAGTAAACTTGTGGATTTTACAGAACTTATCACCAGGGCTAAAGACAGCCAAAAAGCCTGAGGCTGAATTAATTCAATCTTTACAGGCTAGTCTAAGATGTGTAGATTGAACAGATAACCAAGTGAACAGATGTTCATTTTTGATTCTGGAAATGCAGCCATATGCCTGCAATGGCCCAGGCAGAAGCTGGGTGGGGAATCACTAGAGCATGCCGCCCTGCTTGGCTGGAGCAGATTGCTTGGGCCAAGGCTAGCACACCCACTCTGCAAGCGCTGCTGGGGAGGCAGGTGTTGCAGGGGAGATGCAAAGCAGCCTGGGATGCTGGGGGACTGTGAGTTAATTTAAATCTGGAGGGGATCTGGGAAAGAAGTTCAATAAACTGATTTAACCTGAATCAGGGAAGTCTGATTTAACATCCATCCAGATTTATCTTAAACCAGTTTCAGCCATTTTGAAAGCATTTTTTGCGCAGCTTGAACCCTTGGTTCACATCTAGGGAAGACAAAGCCACTGTGTTTTCTTGCTCTTTTTTTCTATAAAGTGATTGTTAGGTAGAAGAAGGAAATGCTGCTGGCCCCTGACTTGCTGTGCTGGGTTTATTCATTCCTGATTGAGATATGGAGCTGGAGGGATAGCAGTCTGCTGTTATTGGGGTTCTCTATGTCCTTCTTAGGTGAGCTCCTTTCATCTATGCAGGGGACTCCAATGTTGGCTGCATACCTCTCTGGTCTGTCTCTTCTCCCAAACCTTCTACATAGAAACCCTACCAATATGAAAACCTGGAATGTCTGAGCCTAATGTCATTTAAGATTTTGCAGAATTCTTAAAGTACTTTTTGAGTTGGCTGTATTCACAAAACTCTAGTTTTATTTTTGTTATAGAATTAATGTCTGTATTTTTATTATAGAATTTTTATACTTCTAACTTAAAACCTTTAAATTACTCAACAGATCTTGGAACCATGCTTATAAAGGGCCATGCTAATTGTTTCAGAATGCTTTCAATATCTTTTATACTGGAAAACTGACATCATCATTTTGCAAGGATAATTCATTTTTAAATAATCTATAGTCCATATACAGTTTGAGAGCAAAACAGAATCCTTCCATTCCCCATGTGTGCTAAAAATCCCTAGATTATGATAAATTGTAGTCATTATGGAGTATTTATGCCATAGATCTCATTGCTAGAATTTGTCTAACTCCCAGTCCAAAGTCTTTTTTCCCCAGCCTTTCTCCTGTTCTAAGTCTGCCTATCCTGTACTCCAGTTTTCATTCTGTTTTTCACATTGGCTTGATCCTGTCTTATCACAGCATCTCCTAAGTGTAACATTAAAGGTTAAATCCCACCCTTAAACTCACAACATTTAAAATTTGTACTTAGGCCACCTAGCCCTAGTGAGAACAGGGAAGCCTGGGAATTTGCCAGGATTTGCAAGGGGATTTAGCAGACTGCTGAGACTTTACAGTATACTTGGTTCCCTTCGACTCAGCTCAGCATGAGCTGTTCCAAAGACAACTCCTGAAACCAGAGAGGATTTTGAACCAAACCACCACAACCTACACATAAAAGCTTTAAGCAATAAGGAACAAGATGAGTTTGTTTTTTAGAAAAATATTCTTAGCAAATCAAAGCTTCGAAGAGTTTTAAGAGATTGTTATTTAAAATGGAAAAATGATCTTAAAACTCAGAGGTGTATTGGGATGCCTGAGTACCCTGGGTGGCAGTGGTGCATGGGACAGTGTCATTAACTTCACTGCCATCAGCATGCCTGCAACTGGTTTGACAGAATGGGTGCTGCTATTTTTGTGCCCCCCACAAGGGTCAGCACTGAAAGCTGGTGTTCCTGTCTCCCCTTCTTTGCTATCCCACAGTTAAAACTTTGCAAAAAGTTGCTATACCCTTTCAAAAATAATCTTGACTGGTTTGGCGCCAAGTGTCTCTTTGTTATACATTTGTCTACGTATAAAATATGCATGTTAAAATAATGCCAGCCAGGCTCTGCACCCCACACTATAGGTATTGCCATCACACCTAGAACAAATTATTTTGTATCATTTTATGAATTCTTTTTATTCTGCATGAGAAGTCTGTGTTCTTGTCTCAGCAAGAAACCATCACCCTAAACCTTTCTTTTCAGCATCCTTAGATGCTAAGTAACTTTACTATATTTTATTATGAAAATCCCCACATCCCATCTATCAATACCACTGAGGAGCAATTAACCAGTCACATAGTGCAGGCATCAGGACAAAATGCAATTTTAGCTTTCTGTTCCAGGGAGGATAGTCAAGCCATATATGACCCAAGTGAGTAACCTCACTTCTCAGTGGTACAGGTTGAAATAGCAAAGTGTATGTCTGTGTGTGTATTTTGAAATAAGAGTAAGGAAAGAGATCAAGTCCTTGCTTCTGAGGCAGCCTAACATCATTACTCTTTCTTCCAGTTTTGGTATGGTCTGAAAATATGGGTGGGTTCTGCCTCCTTGACTTTCAGTGAATGACCTGTTAGAAACCCAAAATCATAAAAAATAAGAGATGGGCAATTTACTTATACAACAAAGAGTCAGTAGTAGAATCTGTTCTAGGTTTGCCTTAATGTTTTTTCTTCATTAGGAAAGGATTTGATTTGTAAAATACAAATCCAGACCTTAATTTAGCTTTTACAAAATCCAATGTGGAGAAGAATCTAGGACCAGGTAGAGATGCAATAGGACATCTCTGCATCTTAGGCAGCAGCCATGTATGGGACAGTGGTGATGTAGCTGGCTAACAGTTGTGGCAGTTCTGGCTTGTAAGTCCCCTCCAAGATGGCACCCCAGGGTTGCTGTCCTAGTTGTCCCTACTCTCCTTAGTTATGCTACTTTCTAGGACCTTGGTTTGGGTCCAGTCTGTAGCTTTGATCATCCAGGAGAATATTCTTGCTGATGTCTGATGTCTGCATTTGTTCCTTTTGAAATCACAAGTATTTTTCAGAACTAAGATGAAGTTTTAGTCTTTTGAAGCTTTGTGTCTACATGTGCAATTAATGAGTCTGATTTTTCTGAGCAAAAAATTCAGGCATATGAAACTGTGCCCAGGTGAGCATCTACACAAGCTTCCAGGTCAGAAGCAAACTGAGCCTGACAGGAGCAGGGCCTTACTCCAGGGCTGCTCCTGCCCTTCTCTGCCCCCCCTACAGCAGCCAGGAGGAGCTCCAGGCTCCCCTGGGTGCTAACCCTGGGCTGGCAGGGGGCATGGGAGTCAGCCCTGAGCTCTTGGGGGCAGGAGAGGATCTGTTCCTTGGTTCCAGGGTCAGCTCTGAGTGGTAGGGAGCTCAGAGCAGTGCAGGGCAGTGATAGCCTAGTGTTTTGGGCTGGCAGTGAGGAGCAGTGCCCCCTGCTCTGCACCTCTGCAAAGCCTGCCCTTGTGCTGCCCTGAGTGCCTTGGAGTATGGTGGCAAGTGAAAGGGGTGTTTGGGGGGGGAGAGAGAGAGAGGTGGCAGGCAGTCAGTACAAAGGGAGGGTAAAGTTTGCCTGGCTTTCCTCACTTGATACCTGGGAGCCAGGCAGCTGCACCCCTGGCAGCTGTGCTGCCTCCTCCCACTCACCACCCCCAATACCCTGCCCCGCTGCAATGCTCCAAGGCACCTCAGGCAGTGCAAGAGCAAGCCCCTCAAAGACATGGAGCAGGGATCATGGCTCCCTGCTGCCAGCCCTGGACACTGGGCTGTCACTGGCCTGCTCTGCCCTCCTGCCCTTGAGCACCGTGCCACCTGGTACTGCCCTCAGAGCCAAGGACAACTTCTTCCCCAACTCCCACAACTCAGGGCTAAGCTGAGCAGCACCTGTGCCCCCTGCTGCCTCAGCTGACCAGGAGCAATTTGCTTCTGAGTTAGCATCTACACGTGTATTCAGGCACATTAATGTAAAGCACCATTGGCTAGTACCTGTATCTGTTGGTACTAGTAAATGACACTTTACATTAATTTACTACACAGTAATTGCTGCATATGTATGGACAGTTACTCTTTACTTGGCATTAGATTAGTAGATGTAACCGGAGCCATTCAAGATAATTTTGCATCCTAAAAGAATGCATTTAATAGCTATTAGCTCTTTTCATAATTTTTTATCTTTCTTAAATCCTTTCTTACTCTTCTGTTGGAATCCAGGATACTGAAACTGAAAGCTCCTAAAAATGCTAACATATATTTTTAATGAACTCTTGTTCCTGACAGTGCAGTACATATAAAAATAATTAGGGTTTGTCAGAAGACTTTTAACCTGTGCTTTGGATAAGCCACAAGGCTGAAGTGATAAAGACAAATGATGTTCCTGGGTACATGGGTAAAATTCCAAAATAACCTTGTTACCTGCAGCTGAACTCTTGTTGGAATTGCAGTTAAACTGCATTTACTTTCTCAACCATGGACCTTAAGAAAATAATTTGGAATAATTATTTAAATAGTAGTAGCGGCAACAACAGGAGGGATTGATAGTTCATTGTGTCACACTATGAATTCCCAAAACGTAGGGTGAATTATAATTCTTAAGAGTTGCTAGAAAATAAAATTGCTGTTTGAAGATCAGGCTCACAGTCCCTTCCCCATCCTTCACTGAATTAGCTTTTAAAAGGCCAAGGGCTGCTGCAGAGATAACAAGGACTAAAGAATTTACAGCAGGTGGTACCAACTGTGCAAGCCTAGCTCCCAGCCAAAATAATTTTACACCCAGCTGTGGAGAAGTATAGGGAATCTGCAAGTGACTCACTCTGGCGGAAGTGAGAATAGAAGAGCTGGCTCAAGCATTGAGCCAGTTCCAGAAGCGCGGTACTATTCTCCCTCACCCCAGGAGATAACACTAGGGAGCTCGATGTTAAACTTAAAACAGTCTCCTGGCTTGTGGACCACTTAGACTCACTCCTTTAAGGAGAGAACTCACAGGACATAGCTGTAAAGCACTGAGTGAGACAGTGGTGCTATCAGCACACCATGATTAACTGAAGCTGGTAAATTGATTATAAAATCATGCCATAACCTAAGCAGTTCTAAGAAATGTACAAGAATTTCTAATATGTGTTACAAATATATTAGAGGAAGCCAGGGAGGGTCTTTTGAGTTTGAATTCTGCCCTTGACATTGATTAAGTCATGGGCAATGAATGGAAGTGAAAAGAATGACTGCTCCATTTCTAGAGATTGACTGTGCTGTTTGGACAAATAATGCTGTAAAATGAGGATGATTGTCCATATTGTATCCACCTATATATATCAGTTTAAGGTCTATGGATGAAAAGTGCAGAGTATTCATAATGAATGGGGTTTTTTGTCCTTTACTTCCTTCTTTTGTAAAGTGGACAATGTGGGCGTGTCCAGACAAGCGTGCACATGTTTCTTGCAGTGTCTCAAACCCCTTTGAGATGCTGCAAAAGGCACGTGTGGGAATGAAAAAATGTTGCCTGCATTGCAAAAGGGGCAAAATTAGGACCCTGGATATCCTGGGTTCAAAAAAACTGCTCCACAGAACAGTGGGGCAACTATGCCTGGATCAAACACAGGAGTCAGTCCTCCAGGAGAGATGCTCTGGTTTCAGCCAGGGCATTTCTGTGGTGCTCCTGCTGCCCCCAACGCTATCCAAGGTATGTTAGGGGATGGGGTGGGGAGGTTTATGGGTGTGGGTGGGCATGAGTGTGAGCGAGGAGTGGCAGAGGGATGTTGGGGGGTGTTGGGAGTGGAGAGGGTTCTTGGGGGCTATGGGGAATGGAGGGGAAAGGGGAGCGGCTGGGGGAAGTCCCAGTGGGTGGGGAAGTGGAGAGGCTTGAGTGGGGGCTGCCACATGGCTGCTCCTCCACCTGGCCTTCATGGCACTGGCAGCAGCAGGCAGCATGGCTGTGGCTCTGCTGCAGGCACAGCAGGCAATGTCACAGTGCTGTCTGACCCGAGCTCCTACACGCTGAATGGACCTGGCCTGGCCTGCTAGTGCATGGCCTTGGATGGGCCAGGCTGGGTCCATTTAGTATGTAGGAGTCCTGGTCAGACAGCGCCGCATCACTGCCCGCCTATGCCTGCAGCAGAGCCACAGTCATGCTGCCTGCTGCTGCTGGTGCCAGGGGAGCCGGGTGAGGAAGCAGATGTGTGGCAGCCCATGCAGGGCCATGGGGTGGTGAGGGGGAGGGATGGGTGAGTGGCCAGAGCCAGTAGCGTGTAGCAACTGCAGTGGACCTGGTATTGTGTGGTGGGACTGGGCCCAACCCTGCGCCGTGCAGCTCACTAGTCTGGCTTTGCACCCAACCAGGTTGCGCAGCTCCGGTGCAAAGGAACACTAGCTGCATGGCGCAGGCTGGATCATACTGTGCCAGGTCCTGCTGCCATAGGACTGGGCAGGCCTGGCAGTGTGAGCAGCCCCAGTGCCATCAGGACACAGTGCAATCCCCGCTGGCACGCAGTCCTTGCTGCAGGAGGTAAGTTATGGGCCTGTCCTGGGGTAGGGTGCGGGCTGTGGCCCTCCAGGGGGGGAGCTTGGACACTGCAGGGGGTGGGGCAGTCCATGTTCTGTGGGGGGAGCGGGGGCCTGCGCCCTGTGGGGACCAGGGGACCCACCCCTCCTGAGCAGTCCCCCTACAAGGTCTCCCCCCACCACTGTCCCCCTGCAATCACCCCACACCTACCCGCACACCAACCCAAATCCCTCCACATCCACCTGCTGTCCCCCACACCCCTTCCCAGCCCCATCCTGCAAACCCCACATCCCCCTCCATCACATACCCATCATGTGCGTAGAAAACCAAAAGCACACATTTATACACACAGATATTTATAATTAATTTTACTATGATAGTAGAGACACTGGTAGGCTTCAAAATTGCTTTAACATTGTAAATATACCAGTAAAGCATTGCCCAACTGATCTTTCTCTGTGTGCGCGCGCGCGCGCGTGTGTGTGTGTGTGTGTGTGTGTGTGTGTGGAGAGTGGTCTTTTGTCCTAATTGTGGAAGAACATGGATTTTGGGGTATTTTAAAAAATGGATTTGGGAAGTTGCTGCAGCAGTCCACCTGGCACAAGGGGTAGTGTCCCCAGATACAAATTGGCTGGGCCCCAGAAGCTCCTGAGAGACAGTAGCCCTGAGTTGCTTGCTAGGATACATTTTTATACTGCTGGGGACAGCACAGGTGCTGGCCTGGGCTCTAGGTCCCCCTGGCTGCAGATCTGGAAGGAGCCAGGCAGGGTTATTTTGCCGCAAGTGGCACAATTTGCTCCACAACAAAGTGCAAATCTGGGCATGTGTGCTGAAGCAAAAAGCCCCAGTTCAAATTTGCACTATTTCTATTTGAGCTGCTGCAAGCGTACATGCTTGCCTGTGTGGATGCACCCTGTGAGTTTTATCTGGCATGTTAGACTATAATTCTCACCACTTGTGAAGCATTTCTGTAGATTATTTGTGTGGAGAATTCTACATTTTTAAACAACTCACTTTGAAATTGACTTAGTTGATTTGTATGAAAACTGTGAAATTTACTTTTATTTGAAGATATTGCTGGAATTGTGAATTAGTGAATAACTACACTGAAGTCAAGATTAGATTATGATTATGGGGGAGACACGAGAGCCAATAAAAAGGAATGGTTTGAATTAATAGTTCATTGGTTTTGAGCTGCATGGAAGAGATTAGTATTGAACCGCATCTTGTATGGGGCTGGTAAATATTTGAGTTGCTAGGAAGGCATTAGATTATTTTAGTTGCTGTAGCTAGTGAAATTGGAAAAAACTTTACTTTTCAAACTGTTTTCTTAAAGTTTTTTGAGGTGTTCATCAGCAGCCTGGTTTAGAGGTAGAGGGAGATTCTGTTTCCAATGTAGTTTTTTTAAGTGGCATCAAATACCAACACCTGATTTTCCTCTCTCATTGGTTCTGTTCCTATTTAAATCTCTTCACTTCAGTGAGGTCGCTTCTAATTTTCATGAGTGCTTCTCTCCAGCAGGTGTAAAATAATAATGCTAGATCCTTCTCTCCTGAAAACTTGGAGCTTATATTTCTTCTGTTCTTCCTTAGTCCATGTGTATGCTTTTCAACAACCTTAAGCCTGTCTATAATGGCCTGCAGTAGTGTTCTCTCTGGTTAGTGTTTCCTGTTTTTATTTTTGATTATGGGTATGTTTTAGCAACAGTTCTATCATTCTGCGAGTAATCCAATATGTACAAGTGTTGAAAGCATTGATTAAAAGCTATTCAACATTGTGCTTACCATTTAAAACATCTTATTTAAGCTGTCTCAGTAGAAACAACATACTTCATATGTGAATTTTTTATTCTTCAAATAGCTTCCAGCTTTCTCAGTGATGATAAAACCTTGGGAGATAATCTGCACATATATTTAATTTTTCAGGCTAGACAGTTGTACCCAAAAAATTGGAGTGCAACTTTCACTGGAAGTTAATGCCAGTGCATTAAAATATACATTTTTATGGAACAATAGTTATTGAGCTGTGATTTTTATAATTCTTCATCATTTATCCAACTGAGTAGGCAAGTCAACTGCTCCACCCACTCTGTATTCAGCATGAGGCAAGAAAGCAAAGATAGACTGAAGCCACCTTTCTACTTACCTGATCTTCCATCAGTCCCACTAGCTAGCCCCATATGTTTGAGCGCATTGTATTGACAATTAATTCCCTATGGAGACTATTTCCCCATTTCAAACATAGTATATAATTTAAATCAACATTTGCCACAATAAGATCTGCTCAGAGTGTGTTGCATTCAAAGTTATCAGCTCTATTTTCTACTCACAGATTGTCTTAACTACACTTTAAAAAATCTATTCTTTATAATCTCATCCCTATTGTGAATTTACTTAAGCTACTGCATGGTCCCTACCTTGTTCAAATTGGTAATCTGATATTTGGAATTTGCTGTTTAAGTTTTATGGCTATTGCATGATCACGTTCCTGATCTATGACTGAATGGGTGCTCTGATGCTTAATAAATGTCAACAATTTCTACTTCCATTTGAGACAAATTTAGTTTTGCCTCAAAATAAATTTTGCTCACTGATTCAAAAATCTTGACTACAGATGGAAATTTACCTTCTGTGATCACCAGTGCATACAAAACATTGCTCATGTGAAGAAGGCTGAATTGAAGGGCAATTCAGAATTCACAACAATATTCATAAATACTTACCTCCTCCAGTCTGTCTAGCACCACCCACAATATAGATGAATTTCTGGAATGCTGTGCTGTGTCTTGGATAGCAAGACTATCCTTTTGGTTTCTGTGGTGATAATCTTTGGGGAAGACTGAATGATAGGTATAATATTTTAGTACTCATCCTCTCTTTCTAAAGTCAGTTGCTTGTTTACTTTGGCTGGTATGAATATTCAGTTTATGGCAGTGTTATAGGATTCCACTGGCAGGTGACTGGAGTTTAGTCCACCACTGGCCCTGTACTCCCCCTTATTTACCTGCCACACCTTGTTAGATGACTTAGAGGTTGCCTTATCCATTATGCGGAGAGGGGTGTGGAGTTAAGGCCAGGATTATTGTCCCTGTCTACCATTCCTTAAATCTCAGTTATCAAAAAGTTAAGTCCAGACCCTAAACCTCTCTGAACCACAAGGTCTTTTCTTGTCCTGGCTAACACTCTCTTCTGGGTTTCAAACCTAGATCCCTTAGTTCCACTAATCAATAGATTAACCACTAGGCCAGGCCTGTTGCCTTTGCTGTTCTATCAGAGCCTAGACCAGGGGTGGGTAATTATTTCAGCTGGAGGGCTGCCTAACGAGTTTTGGTGAGCTGTTGGCTGCAAGGGTAGCCTGTCCCTTGACAGGTGCCCCACCCCCTGGTCGGTATCTTGGGACTGGAAGTCCTGCCCCCTAACCCCTGACCTTTGCCACCGGAAGTCCCTGACCTTGCCCCAGAAGTACCCCTTTTGCCATTTTGTAACCAGAAAAAAACCCCAAATTTATATACTAAAAAAATCAAACTTCCACAATAACATATTTTAATTTTGTTTTAAAAAGATATTTTTGTCCTATTTTGTGTGTGTTTGCATGGTATATATAGAGGTGATTGCATAATAGCTCAAAATGAAGTCTTTTTCTTGTATATTGTGGGGGTTGTGAGGGGGTATGGGGAGTGAGTATGGGGTTTGTGAGGGGCTGTGGGTGTGGATGTGGGGTGTGGGGGTATGCGTGGATGTTGGTGGGTGGGTATGAGGGCTTGTGGGTATGTTTCTGTGGGGTGTGTGCACATAGCAGTGTGTGAGGCTCCCTCCAGATGTGTGTGGGTGTGTGTCCCTCAGAGGTGTGCAGGTGTATGAGAGGGGTGTGTGGGCTGTGTGATAGGGTGTGGTTGTAGGGTTTGCAGAGGAGAGTTTGTGGGTATGGTGGAGTGTGCATGGGAGCCCCCTAAACATGCTTCCCTGAGCTGGTCAGCACCCGCCTCTGCCCCACAACAGCTTGCATGCCTTCTGGCGCCTCCCTGCCACTGCCACTCCAGACTCACCCCTTCCAGAGCAGACCAACCAGAACCTGGGCACATAGCCTGGACACAGCCCCCCTGTGCCTGCTCCACACCACCTGCCCAAGGTGCGTCCTGCTGCCCTTAGGCATGCAGTGGGACTGATGTGGCTCCGCACCTGGACTGCCTTTCTAGGTGGCAGGATGCATCATGGTGGGATGGTGTCTGAGCCAGGCTGGACTGAGGGACCCACCATAGGCCAGAGAAAGCTCCACACTGCTGGAGTGGAGGGTCCTACTTTTTGAGGGACCTAGCACTTCATCTCTGTCCTGCAGTCCCTTCCTAGCAACAGGGGTGCAATCCCCCCCCATTACAGGCCAGAAAGAAGAAAATGATCTTTCTCTGGTACATATTGTGCCCCTGTAGGACAAATAGGAATGACTCACTTTGACCGCATATAGTGCTGCGCCACATCATATCAGTAGTACTGCTTTTGATGTGCTTCACATTTCTAATTAAAATATATATTTATGAGTTTTCTCACTGCACTGTTACTTTTTGTTCATTCCATGATTTTGGATCTGTTCCTCTGCTGTTGACTTGAATATATCAGCTATATAGAAACTCCTCGCTCCCATTCAACCTACTGAAATCTATCATTTTAGGAAGGTTTTCTCTTTGACCCAGGTCCTTGAAGGGGAAGGGATTATGCACCTGATCCAGCAACCACTGGTATTGATGGGACTCTTTCCATGGATTCAGGTTGGTATTGAATCAAACCTTACACATTTATGTACAATCAGTAATGATGACAGGTGAATCTTAGAATTTTAGATAATGGTTTGTTAAACTCACCAAAATCTGGCTTCATATCCAAACTATCGAAATCGCTGATTCTGTCCTTTCAGTTGTAGAATACCTTGGTACTATAGAAAGGCTCTTTCTCATAATATTTTGGTGTATCATGTTTTGGTTTTAGTGAGACTGAATGGCAGTGGGTCATATTTTCCCCACCCATGAGCCAGAGGGTGGCAGTGGCTGGAAGCATTGAAAGATTGAAGGTGTGATCAATACTGTAATAAGTTCCCAGATCATTTAATTAGAATGGAGCTAAAATCTAAAAGTCCTTTAAGATAAAGAAACCAACGTTTATATGGAGACAGGTTGAAAGGCTGCAGCTCTTAAACTGATCTCTGTTCCATAGGAGGAAACTAGGCCTGTGTGATCTACAGATAGGCACAGCTAAAGCCTACAATAGTAATGGCGTATTACAGCTTCTTCATTGTCATGGCCTAAGGGGCCATGACTTGACAGAAGGGGAGTCCAAGATGAGTGGTTGCTCCTTAAGGGAGTGATCCTGAAATCACAAGGGATGTCCATCCTATCTAGGAAGAAAGGTAGCAAAAGGGCACGGCAACCCTCTTGGCTCAGCAGAGAACTCATGGACCTCCTACATCTCTCTAAAAAGAGAAGCTTATAAAGGATAGAAGACAGGAATCACCACTAAGGAAGAGGATTCTGC
Source organism: Crocodylus porosus (assembly GCF_001723895.1). Lineage (NCBI taxonomy): Eukaryota > Metazoa > Chordata > Crocodylia > Crocodylidae > Crocodylus > Crocodylus porosus. The sequence continues at coordinate 3,889,710 of NW_017728910.1, read as the reverse complement.
ACTGGTCCGGATCTATAGGGAATGAACCAGGAATGCCAAGGCTGTGACCGAACTCCAACTGGCTACACTTATCAAGGACAATGAAAAGTCCTTTTTCAGATATGTGGGGAGTCAGAAGTAAAGCAAGGGCAACATTGGACCCCTGCTAAACCAAATGGGACAACTAACAGCTGACACCCAGGAAAAAGCCAGCCTGCTTAATGGGTACTTTGCATTGGTTTTTCACCAGCCCAAAGGGACCGCCCTGCCTAACATGATGCAGGACGGCCAGGGTGAGGGTGACTTTATACCCAGCATTGGTGTAGACCTTGTAAGAGAACACCTTGAGAGGCTGGATACCTTCAAGTCAGCTGGTCTTGACAGATTGCACCCCAGAGTATTTAAGGAGCTGACTGGCAAGGATATTTGAGAACTTGTGGCACTCAGGTGATGTACCCGAAGATTGGAAGAAGTTCAGTGTGGTGCCTATCTTTGAGAAAGGGAGGAAAGTAGATCCAGGGAAGTGCAGGCCAATCAGCTTGACCTCAATCCCTGGAAAGATTCTGGAAAAAATTATCCAAGAGGCCATTCTTGACAAGCTGGCTGATGGCAACATCCTGCGGGAGAGCCAGCATGGGTTTGTTGAGGGTAGGTCTTGCCTGACCCACCTCATCTCCTATGACCAGGTGACATATCACCTGGACAAGGGAGAAGAGGTTGATGTCATATATCTGGACATTAAAAAAGCCTTTGATTTGGTGACCCATGATCTCCTTATGGAAAAATTGACCAACTGTGGCCTCAGCTACATCACAGGCTGATGACTGGGGAATTGGCTCTGAGGTCAGACCCAGAGAGTAGTGGTCAATGAAAGTGAATCATCGTGGCACTCCATGACCAGTGGTGTCCCCCAAGGCTCTGTCCTTGGATCTGTTCTTTTAACGTCTTTATTAATGATGATACTGGTGTCAGAAACAGACTGGCCGAGTTCACCAATGACACTAAACTTCGGGGTAGAAGTTGCACATCAGAGGATAGGCTGGTGATCCAGCCTGACTTCAGGCTTAGTAAGTGGGAAAATATAAACCTGATGTCATTCAATACGGAAAAATGCAAGGTACTCCACCTTGGGGAGGCGGGGAGCAGGGGTGGGAGATGCACAGCACGCTTATAGGCTTGGAAGTGCCATGCTCACTAGCACCATGGCTGAAAGGGACTTGGGGTCATGATTGACCACAGGATGAACATAAGCCACCAATGTGGTGTTTCAGCTGATGAAGCGAACAAAACTCTGGGTTGCATCCATAGATGCTTCTCAAGTAAACCTCAGGATGTCATCTTCCTGCTGTACTCAGCCTTGGTGAGGCCACAGCTGGAGTACTGCATCCAATTCTGGGCTCCACAATTCAAGAAGGACGTCGAGAAGCTTGAGGGAGTCCAGAGGGAGAGCCATGTGTGTGATCAGAGGGCAAGAGAAACAGGCCTTTTGAAGAAAGGCTGAAAACCATGGGACTCTTCAGCCTGGAAAAGCTCAGGCTCAGAGGTGGATCTGTTCTTTTAACATCTTTATTAATGATGATACTGGTGTCAGAAACAGACTGGCTGAGTTCACCAATGACAGTAAACTTTGGGGTAGAACTTGCACATACTATAAGTACATCAAAGGTGTGCATCAGGGTCTGGGGGAACACCTGTTCACCAGAGCACCCCAAGGGGTGACAAGGTCCAAGGTGCACAAACTCCACCAAGACCGTTTTAAGGCTGGACATAAAGAAAAATTTCTTTACTGTCCGAGTCCCCAAGGCCTGGAATAGACTCCCTAAGAGGTGGTGCAAGCACCTACTCTGGACTCTTAAGAAACATTTGGACGCATATCTTGCTGGAATCCTTTGACCTTCCTTAGCTAACTTTCTGCCCATGGGGTGGGGCCTGGACTCGATCTTCTGAGGTTCCTTCCAGCCCTAATGTCTGTGAAATCTATGAAGTCAGCTGGACTTTCATCTATGCTAGGCTTTGAGATCTGAAGCCATAGCTATATCATGCATTAATGCAGAACATCTTCTAAAGCTGTTACTTAGGGGACTTTGTAAGTGACAAGATTCTATGCATGTATTTATCTGGAATATATATGGTAGATTCTTTGAATGTGATGAAGGTTTCTCTGTTGGGGTTATTCAGTTGGTTATTAGAGGAATTTTACTGAGTTACTAAATTGATATTATTCTTGGTGTGACTTCTAGGGTGAAAGTGTTGATCTTGGAAGAATGGTTCATTTTAGATAGAAGTCACTTGAGAAACTTTTGCCAAGAAAAGCAACTGGACCAGTTCTTAATGGGCATACGTAGGGAGGAAGCACTTAATATAGATGTGACCTCTGACGTTTTGCTCTCTGGGGCTAACAGGGAAAACTCATTTCTTGGTCTTGGATTTGTTATTTCTGAGGAGAGATGAATTACAATAATTAATCACTAGGTGTCAAAAAATACTTGAGCAATTTGACCCCATTTTATGGGGAAGCATGGTCAAGCCTGAAGATAGGCTGCAGATGCAAGCGGATCTAGACAGGCTAGCAAGTTGGGTGAGTCAGAACCAGATGAAGTTCAAAGTTGAGAAATGTGAAGTGCTCCATCTGGGGCTGAACAATCCCCTGCACACCTACACGCTTGGCAACGCCAACCTGACCAGCATTACAAATGAAAGAGACCCTGACTATGCACCAGAGGTGGTGCAATCACCAACCCTCAAGGGGAGACTGGATAGTCATCTTGCTGGGGTCACCTGACCCCACCTGTCTTTCCTGCCTGGTGCAGGGGGCTGGACCCAATGATCTTCTGAGGTCCCTTACAGCTTTACGATCTATGAATCTACAATACTTTAATGCCTAAGGGCATTTATACATGTGCTCTGGGAGGTGGGGATGCTTTAATTAAAGTGCCTGGAGCATCACATGTATCAGTGTGCCTATGCTGAAAAATGGTGGTGGAGGTGCTTCAACTAAAGCTCATTGAATGAACTTTAGTTAAAGCGCCATGCCCTCTACCATTTTTACTGTGGGGACACTGATACACATGTTGCTGGAACACAGTAGTTACTATGCTCCAGCAGACTCGATTAATAGAGTCTGCTTTGATACACTGTAGTTATAACATGTCAGAGTATCCTCAATGTACGTGTATAGACATCCTAAGATGAGATAACATAGAAAAAAGTTTGAATATATACAACAAGGATATTTAGACCATTTACAAGAAAAATGACCAAATAAAATTGATATAAAACATGTTTAAAACATGATCTAATGCTAATTTGAGAGAATGTTTTTTTTACATAATGAATTAGAAATGTTAGCAAAGTTATCCCCAAGTTTTCCTCTCTATTTAGGAAGTATACAGGATCTTCATAAAGTTCTTGTGCACTTTTAAACTTTAATAACTTAGGTTGTGCACAGGGACTTTATGAAGACCCTGTATATGATGACAGCATGTCACTGTTCCCATGTTTAGGTACATGCTTAAGTACTGTGCTGAATCATGGTCTTAGTGTGCTTCAATCTGGAAAGTGTTCCATAAATAGTATTATTGCCATACGTGACCAGGAAGATAAATCCATAGATGAGCCCAATAGACCCTCTGTCTGGCTAATCTGTGCTAAATTAATGATAATTCAAGTTCACAGTCCTATTTCACGGCAAGCTATGACGATTCCTTGGCAGAGAAACACATTTTTTTAATAAGAGCAATTTTATATTTGTTTTCTTAAATAAGAATGTCAGGAATCTATTATATTTTATAAGATGATTTTTACCCCCTTTGCATTCTAGGATTTCATGCTCATGGGAGAGTGAATGGTTTCTGATTTATTTCCTTTGACATTCCTTCCAGAGTCTAGCTTTTCTGAGTCAATATACCTATATAATACAATTTTACACCCAAGGTACCTGAAAAAAATAAAATCATGAATGGCAATAATGCTTAACCAGATGTAAAAAATCTTTTTGGTGCATGTCCTGTCGGTCCATAGCAGCCAAAATCCTGCACAAAGTAATATATAAACTGGATGGCCTTAACAGTCTATCTGCAAGGCTCTCAAAGCAATTTTGCATTCACATTAATGGAATTCCTCCTTTTCTAGATGCACAGAAGCATTTTCATTCTGAAAGAGTATGGCATTGCTTTCCATGAATGGGTCTGAGTGTATCATAGAATAATGGGAGCTAACCTTTTTGAAAGACATGCCACAAGTTAAGCCCCATGCCCTCCTCAAATGCCACTCTAATTTCCCTCTTGTTTCTGAGCTGTTGCTCTGTTTTCTACCTCCTGCCCAATCTGCTGCTTTGGTTCTGTTCCCTATCCTGTGCTCCTCACCTGATTTGTTGCTTTACTTTTTGCTCCCTATCCTATCTTCTGCTATGCTGCCTGCTCCTTCCTTGATCTGCTCTGTGCCACATATAAATACTGCTTATACCACCTGTATGACAGTATGGCCAGCCCTAAAAGCATAAGCAGCTATGTCACTTGATATGCCAATATTCAGTCAGTCAGCATTTGCTCAAGTGCGAGTGTTCATCTTTTCATTATATGAGCTAATCTTTAACTCCTAGCCCTTGGAAAAGGAATGGTGAGCAGGGATTCCGGTTTTCCATTCACTGCCTAAAAACATAGAGAAACTTGGATGTTCTTCCTTAATGGGGAAAACTGTGGATTTTCTCTTTTAAGGGAGAAAATCATGGTGGGGGGGAGGGGACACAAGCCACAAGTTGGGTGGGGCACAGGCCACACAGGGATGGGGAAGAGAGTACAAGCTGTGCAGGGTG
>NW_017728910.1:3875947-3884818 GCF_001723895.1 Crocodylus porosus | reverse complement strand
GGGGGTAGAGGGGGCACATGCCCCCTCTGGTTTTCTGCATTCACAACAGGGCACATGGCTGCAGTGGGGTTGGACCAGCTTTGTGGCTCAGCAGGCGGAACCTGGCATGGGAGGGAGTGTTGCACCAGCATGGCTGTCAAGGGGAGGTGCCCACTGCCTGCTTGGTAGGAGTGGGGGCACAAATCCACACTGCTGCTATTGCCACACTTCACCTTGATGGCGTGGCACTCTGTTCAGCACTGGGTCCTGTCTGCTGGGCCACAGCGGTGGCACTGCTGCAGCCCCACACCATACTGTGGGCACATAAGTCTTGAGGAGCACGTTCTCCCCCCACTGCATTGCCTGTGCCCCTCATACCTTCCCCACATACCCATTCCCTTTCTCACACTTAGTGGAGCAAGGGGCAGTGGCAGAAGGTTAGGAGTGAAGGGCACCAGCAGGCCTGTGGGGGCTGTGGGTGAGGAGTGAGGGGCACCAGCATGGGCAGAGGCAGAGCACTGGCATTATCAGGGCTGCTCTGCACCGCAAAGCTGTGAAGGGGGTCAGCCGCAGCTGGACCCACATCCTGGTGAGTGAAGGGGGCAGGGGGAGCTCTGACTTTTCCATGTTAAAAAAACTCAGAATCAAATACCAAAATTCATAGGTATTTAGATTTTATTTTAGTATAATGATTGAGGCTGCCAGACTGCTTTCAAACTGTAAATATATCAATAAAACCTTGTAGTCTACTGATACCTATATGTATAGCAGCATTTCATTTTAATAATGAACAACATGGATTTGGGGATTTTTTTAATAAAAGAATTTATGTTTTTAAAAAAGAGAAAACCAGGATCCCTGGTGATGAGGCTGTAGGCATCTCTCTTCTTAATTATACTCTCTCCTGACCTTAGGAAGAGAGACAAAAAGGATGCAAAGAACTTCTTTTTAACCCTCTCTCTTCTTGTTCCATTCCATCTCATCCTATCTCATCTAGGTAGGAAGAGCCAAACATCGTGTCAGTTTTCCAGGATTCTAGTCCTCTTGCCTCGTGGGAATAAAATAATATGAATAGATTCTTTCTTTGCACCAAAACCAAAGGAAGCATAAGCACATTAGTCTCTCTCCCTCCCCTCTTTTTGATTTAGACAGGTGAGTTAAGTCAGGGCTGGGATGAAGATATTGATAAGCCACTTATTAGACAAATGCTTGTTCAGTCATAGCACAACAAGGAGTTCTTAATCTCTCTCTGTCCACCTCATGGTCCCAAGAATTCTTTTCTCATAAATTGTATTCCTGTGTATATCCTTAGCCATGACTTCTATATGGTGGTGTTGTTTGGATATTTGTCTGCACCCAAATATCACCAGCTCAGTTATAGTTAGATAACTTATTACTCATTCAGCCTATACATAGTTATGGTTTCAAACCCAGTCTAGATCTATGAGACTGAGCCCTTACTCTTGTGCTGTTAGTTTGCTAAGGCCTAAACAACCAAAATCATCTTTAAGAAGGAACTCATAGGTTCCTTTAAAACAGTGGTTCTCAACCTTTTTTGCATCGGAACTCATTTGTAAAAAGCCCGATGAGTCCCAACCCACTGTCCCCCACCCCCAGCCTCCCTATATGTGGGGTGGAGGAGCTTGAACACTGCAGCCTGCAAGGGGAAAGCCACAGTATCCCATATTTTTCCATTTTTTAAGTTTGTTCACAAACCTTTCATATATGCTTGCAACCCACAGGTTGAGAAATGCTGCTTTAAAAGTCAGCTGAAAACTGCCCCAAAATGGGGGCAAAAGTGGAAACAGAATGTGATGTGTTTCAAGGATTTTTGTCCAACAGAAAGATCTTCAGGGACTGTTTAAGAAGCTGTTAGTTTGAACAGCATGTGGCTGCACTGACTTGCATTGGGAGCTGGTTGCTGGATTGATGGAGGAATCTTCCATTTGTTCCACTGGAGCAAGCAGAAAGAAGGCCAAGAACTGGAAATGTTTGAGGCATTTTCTAAATGCAAGATTTGATCCCTGTTCCCCAAACTTTAGTTTTTTTTCTCACCTCAGAAGCCTAGAATGAGCCCGGGGCGTGTTTGCCTCTGCCACAAACTTCCCTGGCAGTGGTACAAACTTGGACACATGCAGCCTGAGGTGCACAGCCAGTTGCTGCCTGCCCTCTTGGCTGTGCGTGTGCAGTTGCCCAAAAGTGTTATGGACAGGCAGACACTCAGACTAAGCCTTTAATTATACTAGAATAGTGTCCTGACACTTCTCCATAAATACCATTATCAGAATACCTTTAAAATATTTAATTAAAACAAAGAAGACACTTGAACATTCTGAGCTCAAAACATTTTTGGCAAAAAAGGTGTCCTGTACCATGTAAATGAGCAACATGCATATATTTATTTGATCATGACACACAGCTATGTCCCTGGAGGCTTGCAGTCATCTTGTCTTATGATATCTTATAGCTAGTCAATATTTTTTCCAAGTGTAAAGTGCTTCGTCTATCTCAAAAAAAATAATGTTGAACCTTTTGCAACATCTGACCTGCTGTTTTAGGTAGAAAACAACTTGAGAGAAACTATTTGCATTAGGAGATAAGAGATGTTCTGGGGATTAATTCTGATAACACAATTAAGCTTTCCATTTCACTTTTTAATGTATTAAAATATGTCAAAGTGAATTAAATTGTATTTATAATAATTTAAAATATATGAACTATTTCTTCTTTGTATAGTATTTTTCTTTTGATGGATGTTACCTCTTTCAGTCTAAATCATGATAGAGGAAAAAATGCATTTAGAAGTTTGTGGTTCGCTATTATTCTTTTCAGAAGGTGTTTGCAATGATCCCTAGGTTGAGACCCCAGATTGCTTTGGAGCCTGCAAACTGATGCTATGGTAGGGCTACAAGAAAGTTCCTTTCTTTATTTCACTTTAGCTAAGTTGAACATGTAGTCCAACAAACATCAATATATTCAGGCATGAAAGGAGCAAGGAAGAAATGTAGACTGATCTAGAAATGTGGGATGGATTTTGAAGCCAAGAAAGGGCAGTGTCCACATTTTTTATATGGCTTTAAAATACTCTTCTTCACAGACCTGATTTATTTAAACTATAACTTCCTCAACAACATAATATTTGATCTGGGGTTTTTTGGTTTTACCATTGGTGACTTGGAATCTTTATGACATGAAACGAAAAACTCAACCAAACCAAACCAAACAACACAAAACAAACCCAAACAACTTTTTGTTGAGTTATAAATGAGATATCAGAGAATAATTGCCCTAGTCCTTGCTTCAGAGAACAAAATATATTTGTGCATTTCCTTTTTGTGCATAGTACAGAAAATATAATTGACTTGCTAACTAAGAAATAGCAGCTCAATTTGCAATTTTCATCTTCCACCTTTTTTCTTCTCAAAGAGAATTGAAATTAATTATTAAACAAGGAACTATATACAGTAACAGAACAGGATGATCTAAAATATAATTTAAAAGTAATGTAGGCACATGAACATGGATTATTAAAAGCTGATCAGATTCTATGATAAAAATTATCATAAAAAAGGAGCAACACCAACTAAGAAGTTAATGATGTGATAGAGGAGATATAAATAAAGCAATTCTCATGATCAACATTAAGTTTGTATTACTGAACTAATAGCTAAATTTAGAAAGGGAGTTCACGTTCCAACATAAAAAGGATGCCTTGATTAAACTAGGAACTATACAAGGAGATTACACAACTGACTTTCCATGAATATATTTACTTAAAAGAAAACTAATGAATATGTTTCTCAGGAAATAATTTTCTTTGTGACACATAAGTTTAAAGAAAGGAAAAATGGAATCCATCAAATAAAATCATCGAAAAACAGCTGGTACTTGTATCCAATAAATTAAGTACCTGCAACTAGCCATAATAAATTTTACTAAATAGTTCTAAAAAATTGCCAACATGTTTCCCAGGCTCTGAATTTAAATCTAATTTATAAAGGAGATAAAGTTTATTAGGGCAGGTACAATGTTCCAGTGTGCTGGAGGAGAAAAGGCATTGAGCCCTGCATCTCAGAGGCCACTAACCAACATCACTTGAAAAGGTTAAGTAAGCAGGGCCGGTCCAAGGGTAATTGATGCCCTAGGCAAACTGTGTACCTCAGCAAGCATACCACTTCCAACACAGAGGAAAATAAGAAGTCTAGAATGAACTTTGACATGTACTTATTTGATATTCGAACGAATAATTAAAAACAATGTTTTTTATTGATTTGTTTCACACTTCTTGTTAAAGGTCTTTCTCCCCTTACCAAACCAAAGGTCTTAGACCAAGGTGGAGCCGTAGCTAGCCAGGGCTGTTATTTAGAATGATGTTCCTCTTATTTTGTTCTGCAGAGAATTTTGGTGCCCCCCAAACTTTGGCATCCTAGGCAACCACCTAGTTCACCTAAGTGTTGGACAGACCCTTGAAATAAGCATAGCATTTTTACTGGGTGTTTTTATTTTGGAAGACTGTATAAATGTTCTCACTAACTTTGGCGATAGCAAATTTTTTTAGTGAACTAGATTATCTCAAAGAAGTTTTCATAGCTTTACCAATAAGGTTTAACTTCAGAAAGGTTTATTAGGAGATGTTACCATAAATCTTATTGAACCTACAGTTTCCTACTTACATAATTGCCACCTTAGAAAACTCTAGCAGTATAAGTGGTCCTTAAAGTGAAGGGAAGCTTTGCAGTGACAGACCATAGTGAAAGTGCCTTTGTGCTTATGAGAATATTGTCTGTCATGTTTGTGAAGCATTTGACATCTATGTAGGAGGGGAAACAAGAAAATCTACCACAGTAGCCTTTAACTTTAAAAAAGGGAGACTCTACCAAAATGAGGAAGCTGGTTAGATGGAATTTAAAAGGGGCCCCTAAAGAGGTGAGGAACTTTCAGGCAGCATGGTAACTGCTTAAGAAGATAACATTTAAAGCACAAAGCAAATGTGTACTGCAAATAAAAAAAAAAAAGAAAGAGAACCAAAAGAAAGCCAGTCAGTGTGTCTACACATTCATTAATGCAATGTAGTTTCAGCACATTAAGTTTAGTACTTGGTTAACCAAGTACTAAATCAATGTGCAGTAACTTGCGCTACTACATAGTAAAGCTGGCACACTGGTTTTCAGCAATGCTTACTGCGCAGTAGGGCTGTGCAAAGCTTCGGTTACTGATTTGTTTTGGAGGAGATTTGACCCAATTCGGCAGCTGAATCTCTGAATCCAAATTGAATTGGGAGACCAATAAAAAGGCCTTAATTGATCTGAAGCCTCTGAATCAGTTCAGAGATTCAGGCATTCTCTGTTTGCCACTTCAGGGAGCTGGACCTGGACTCCGTGCCAGTAATTGGCGGGGGAGGGGGCTGGAGGAGAGGGGAGGGGATCATGTGTGGTCCTCCAGCAGGTCCCATCCCCTGCCTGCTCCCCCAGCCCTTCTGGGTGCCCCCCAACCTCCACCAGGTCTCCCAGCCTGGTCAATGCCTGCCTCACCCGGCCCCAGTGTCCCAGCACTTTAAAAAAAGAGAATGCCCCACACCCATTGGCTGCTGCAGTGGCAGTGGCAGGGGCTCGTGGCAGAGCTCTGCCATGCAGCATGGGGCAGTGGGGGGCAGCAGGGATCACCACCGCACCTGGCAGGAGCCAGTGAGTGTGGGGCTTTTTTTTTTTAAAGCGCCGCGATGCTGGGGCCAAGCAGGGCAGCCATTGACAGGGCTGGGAGAGCGAGCAGGGGATGGGGCTTGTTTGATTCAGAGGTTCGGCCAATTTAGTGGCAGCCGAATCTCTGAATTAGATTTGGCCAGATTGATTCAGGACAGTGATTAGAATCACCGAATTGAATCATTGTCCTCCAAACTGGCCGAATCTGAAGTGAATACTAACTGCTTTGCTACATAGTAGCCTAATACTACTGCGTATTAGCATGGTTTTTGCCTGGCATGCTACTACAAAGTGTTGTTATGCTATGGCACCCTTAGCATCTCATGTAGACCTGTCCAGTATGTTTTAATGGTAGAGTTGCAGAGGCAATAAGCAGAAGAACAGCTTCTTTCAAAAAGTGGAAGTCAAATCCTAATGAAGAAAATAAAAAAGAGCATAAACATTGGTAAAGCTAATGTAAAACTGTAATAAGACAAGCTAAGAGAGAATTTGAAGAAAAACTTGCTAGAGACACAAAAGGTAACAACAAACATTCTTTAAATACCTTAGGAGCCAAAGACCTACCAGGGAATCACTTGGGTCTTTGGATGATCAGGGTGTAAGAGAGGTGCAAAAGGATGACAGGGCCATTGCCAAGAAACTAAATGTATTCTTTGCATCTGTCTTCACTGCAGAAGATGTTAGGGAAATTCCATCACCAGACCTACCCCCCTCTGGGGACAAGTCAGTGGAGATGACGCAAAAAGAGGTTTCAGTAGATGAGGTCATAAAGGAAAATAATGGCATTCATTCTAGGGTCCCGAAGGAGCTTGTATTGGAACTTCCTGATCTCCTAACTGTAGTGTGCAACCTATCACTAAAAACAGCCTTGGTTCCAGAGAACTGGAGGGTTGCCAATGTGACTCCCATATTTTAAAAAGGCTCCAGATACAGAACGACAGGTCAAGAAGCCTAGTTTCTGTTCCCAGAAAACTGGTAGAAACAATATTAAAAAAGAATTGGTCAGCACAAGTGTAAAGTGATGCACCTGGGCAAAAATAACTCAACCTATACCTACTCTATGAAGGACTCTGAATTAGCTGTTACCACACAGGAAAGAGATCTGGGAGTCATTGTTGATAGTTTGCTAAAAACTCATGTCTCAGTGCTCAGCAGCTGTCAAAAAGGTTATATCAAAAATGTTACAGATTATTAAGAATGCCACAGTAAACAAAATTGAAAAAAAACATTATGCCTAGGGCCCTACTGGATTCATGGCAGAAGCGGGCTGTGTTGCAGCTCCTTTAATTTTTCCATGCTCCTGCATTCCCCTCTGCCACCGACTGGTGGAGGGGCCCTGCTTGTGGCTCACCCCTGATCAACCAGAAAGGAAATGTCATTTTTGTCTCCCTGCCAGCCAGAAGCAAGGCCTCTGGGTCCTAAATCCAGAGCCAACAAATGGCACCTATACACATGCCAGATGCCTGCTCCAATGCATGCTAATCAGCACACATCAGACCACACTCGATTAGTCGAGTCTACTGGAGCGTGTTGATTAAGGTGCTTCCAGCAGCCTCTGTGTCATGTCTATTCAGCATCCCTGCATTTCAAAATGGTGGTGGAGGAACTTTAACTAAAGCTCACTGAATGGGGCACTGAATACTTGTGATGCTGCAGGCACTTTAATTAGAGTGTCTCTCGGGGCTGCACTAATTAAAATGCCCATCCCTCCACCCCAGAGCACATGTATAAACACCCTGAATGCTGGAGGCTGCAAGTAAGAGATGAACAGTGGAAAGAAAAACCCTGGTCAGACCCAGTCCTTTTCAGCATCTACTCTGTCACTGGCACAGAATATTGGGCAAGCTGAACCTATGGTCTGACTCAGAAAATGGCAAGTATTGTGTTCTTATGTAATAGAAGATAAAAAGTTAGACAACAGAAGGTGGGTGAAATATGCATCTATAATTAGTTTACACTTCTAAAAAAGTAAAGCAGAAATCTTAGAGAACCGTTTTTAAACTTTTATCTTCAGTTTAGATCTCTTTTGTTTTATGCAGCTAAGTAAAAGTACCCAGAAATATGTGGTTGAATACTGGCAATTAGCTGGAGTTTGGCTGAACATACACTTGACCACAGAATGGAAATTTGGGAAGCATCCTGTTTTGACTTTATAGACAGCACTTATTCTCACATGTAAATTTATCTTCACACTCTATCTGCCATCATGAAATAACAACTTCTATGTGGCATCTGCATGTAATAACAACTTGGCTAGCATTTTGTATGAGCAGTACCTCAACTGAACTTTTTTTTTGTTGATGTTCTTGCTACTGCTAAGGAGAAGCTATGGCCATGGTGTTTGCCTCTGGTGTAAAAACTAGACACTTGGGCATTTGTTCAAATCATGTTTCAGATTCTAAACATGGTGTAAAATTCATTCTGGTGCAATGAGCCACTGAAAGGCTTATATGCTCCTTATGATCTACTTAAGCCCCTGGGTAGCTATCAGCTAGATACTGTTCAAGTGTGTCCATATTAAACTATTGCTGCAGCTATTTGACTGTGTGTGTTTTACTAAATAACATGACATCCTAGGTTTTTTACTGTATAGGCAGAATGTTTTGACCACATCAAATGAGAAGTTCTGCCACTTCTCTGCTGGGCAACTTCTTTCCAGCTCCTTTGTGGCTTTCCCAGTTCCTGATTCTAAAGTCTCTTTCATTACGCAGATACTTGTCAAGCATTCCTGCAATAATTGCTGGTCCTTCACTCTGTGCCCCCAGTTCCAAGTAGTAGCACTTGCTTCATAGTTTCATAATTGGTAGGGTCAGAAGGGACCCGAGCAGATCATCTAGTCTGACCCCCTGCCATGGCAAGAAAGAGTACTGGCATCAAACAACCCCAAAAAGGTGTTTGTCTAGCCTTGTCTTAAAGACCTCCAAGGTAGGAGCCAGCACGACTTCGCTTGGAAGTTGGTTCCAGATCCTAGCCACCCTGACAGTGAAATAGTGCCTTCTGATGTCTAATCTGAATTTACCAGCTTGTGACCGTTATTACTAGTCACTCCTGGTAGTGCTCGGGGGAACAGGGACTCCCCCAATGCCTGCTGGTCCCCTCTGGCTAGTTTGTAACAGGCCACTAGATCCCCCCTCAGCCTTCTCTTGTGGAGGCTGAAAAGGTCCCTTAGCCTCTCCTTGTAGGGCCTGCCCTG
>NW_017728910.1:3861895-3875905 GCF_001723895.1 Crocodylus porosus | reverse complement strand
CTGCAAGACCGTTTCAGGCTGGACATAAGGAAGAATTTCTTTACTGTCTGAGCCCCCAAGGTCTCGAACAGCCTGGCATCGGAGGTGGTTCAAGCACCTACACTGAACACCTGCAAGAGCAAATTGGATGCTTATCTTGCTGGGATCCTATGACCCTAGCTGACTTCCTGCCCTTTGGGTGGGGGGGCTGTGCTCGATGATCTTCCAAGGTCCCTTCCAACCCTAGTGTCTATGACATCTATGAAATACATCCAGTCCCTCCAGAAGTTCCCTAACTAGATCTTCACTGACCCTTGGCCTAGGTGCGCCTCCCCTGGGGCCTGAGGGGGGCTCGGTGGGGGGGCTGATCCAGTCCCTGCTTAGTAAAATGGAGGCAAAGAAGTCATTAAATAGGTTAGCTTTGTCATCTGGTGTGACAACCAGATTTCCTAGCGTGTCTTGCAGGGGCCCCACGTTACCTGGGGGGCCCCACTTTTAGTCTATCCTGATTCAAAACATGGGGTTAAAGTTAAGTATACATTTAAATGCTTTCTTGAAATGGGAGCCATATTTCTTGTCCATTTCCTCAGATAGACAGGCAAAGGCTAGGGCGCACAGCCTTTCTCTCCTCATTGATAGTAGGAGCTGATAGTAGGAGCTTAGGAAGCCCAGTAATGCTTGATATCTTTCCCTACACAACTTCACTGGACAAAATGTGGGTAGTCCAACAGTGGTTCATGTCTTCCCCCTACCACCCGTATAGGGAATAGGGAAGTACAGAAGAGAAACGTCTCAATCATATCCTTCCCTTTCCCTTTCCCTTTCCCTTTCCCTTTCCCAGGTGTATCTGGTGGATGGGCTGAGGAAATAGTGGCCTGGTTCATACATAAAGTTTTATCACTTAGAATAGTCTGTTGTTGCTTGGATAGAAGAAACAGGCAATACTCTTTGTTTCTTGTTACTCATCTATACTTCACAGACTCTTCATATGTCCAGAACTATATATATATAATAATAATAATACCTTTTCCTATCCATAGGCAGGCAAAGTTCTTTGAGTAGATATGATATCTTCTAGAGCTGTGCAAAGCTTTCATCACTGATTCGATTCGGCAGAGATTTGGTCTGATTTGGAGGCCAAATCTTCAAATCTGAATTGAATCAGGAGATCCATTAATCTCTCTGAATCAAATCGAGACAGTGATCTGAATTAATGCATCAAATCACTGTCCCCCACATCAGAGTGAATCCGAATCAAATACAGCTCACTTTGCACACCCCTAATATCTTTTATTAGACCGAGTAGTTGGAAAAAAGTTCTTACCAAGCTTTTGGGTTCATCCCCCTTCTTCAGGCATAAGGAATCTCTGCTGTTCTGAGACTCCAAGGAATAAGATAAGGTAGAAGTGCGGCAGGATGTCAGTGAAAATGTAAATAGGTGGAAATTAAAAAGACAAAAGGTAAACGTGGGGTGGGGGGACAAAGGGACTCACTACACAGTGATAGTAACCACTTTTGCTCTTTCCTTCATCTATCTTTTTCTCCCTCATTGGGCACATCCTGTTGGTACATTATTACAGACAAGACGCACACCTCCATTTCTTGCCCCTACACAACTTGGTCTTCATTCCTCCAAAGATGGGTATGCCCTGTCATTACCATACTGGAAATTGTAGCTGAAGAATGTTTTACCAGTCTATAATAGTGCTGGAGACAGAACCCAGGTCTCTTGGCTCCTAGTCTCTTGCTCTGACTATATAGCCTTTCTGAGAGAACACAGCTGAACACGTGGCATACAACAGTGAAAGAACTATGTTTTTGGTATCTTCTGCTGAGCTTCCTCAGAACTAGTATGGAATACAATTTATTCCATACTACATACAATTTATACACTGTTAATTGTTATTTTGTCACATAAATCCCTCTAGTTGTACTATATTGGCTTGCTGTAATCTTACACATATAGGTTCATTTTTTAAAGATCAAATAGGAAGTAATTAGATGAGCAGCAGGAAAGTGAGCTTTTTTTTATACTTCCATATTGCCTCCCCACATCTCGCCCAATAATATTTAGCCAGATAATGTTGTGTCTATGTTGTTCCCTTAAGAATGGCTGGTTCTGATCTTTTTTGTCCTTTAGGTATTTTGTCTAGTCCTCTTGTAACTTTCGTCTGTTAACATTTGTTCCAATATTACATTAGCCTTTTAACTGATACCTGGTTTGCTGATTGCATGTCCTATCCATTGCCTTTTGCTTTTTCTCAATAACATCAGCTTGTTGTTAAGTTGCTGGTTTAATATTTCACTCTCGTGACTTATTTCTTTATAGCTCTTTGCACATGATCCTAGCTTGCACATGATCCTGGATCTTACTTCACTCATTGCAGAAGGACT
Source organism: Crocodylus porosus (assembly GCF_001723895.1). Lineage (NCBI taxonomy): Eukaryota > Metazoa > Chordata > Crocodylia > Crocodylidae > Crocodylus > Crocodylus porosus. The sequence goes on along the minus strand of NW_017728910.1, from coordinate 3,873,532 downwards.
ATATTTGCATTGCACTATGTGCTTTTCAGTATCAATTACAAATTTAATTTCGAATTGGTTTTATTTTTCTAAGTCATTCTAGTTTAATAATTTTCCAGTACTAAATAGTGGGATACAAAGGACTAATATTTTAATTGCATCTGGAAAGACCTATATGGAAAATTCCAACCATAATAAAAACTTAGTTTGCAAATGTAATTGTTCCCTCCCTTTCTTTATTGCATCCTGCTTTTATATATTGTATACATGCTTTAATGGGAAACTGTATTAAACACTCAAATGTGAAATCATGATTACTTTGGGACTAATCAGAGAAAGTAAATTGAATCATTTAAAAATACCACATTAAAGGGAGCTGTTAGTATATTTCCCTTTGAAATATCAGAACGTTTCCATTTCTAATGAAAGCCAAATTAGATGCAGTATGGAACGGCATGGAAAATCATGCATTTATTTGGAAACGGAATTATTTTTCTTTTCCTTGAAATTCTTCTGTTTTATAACCAAGTTGAGCATTCTTTTTCCTTCTGCTCCTGTGAAGTTCAGTAGGGGCACTTAGTCATAAACATGAGAAACACAAAGGCAATCATATCAAATGTAGGTGCTGAGTGCTAGGACACAAAAGACCTAAATGATAGGTCAATGTTTAGTGTGGCTGAGCACCTGACACTGAAGTCAGTGGGAGCTATGATTTTGCAAACCCTCTCAAATCAGCTTGCCAGGTCAAAAAATATTAGACAGAAAGGTTTTTTTATTACATTTAATGCATTTCCCTCAGTCCCAGAATTGTGCATCTGTAAAAGCTTCTCTGCATTTCTCTCAATGCATCTAAGGGTTTCTCTAGCATTGCCAAGCTTTCCCAAGACAGCCTCACTTGTAGGTTTCCCTTAGTCTCTTAGAGATTGGAGAAATAATCCAAGAAGGTCAGAAAACTTGCAGTAGCTCAAATTTTGAGTGGTGTGATAGTCCATGCGAACTTAGTTCCAGTAGTCCATTATCTGTAGGACTGTGCGAAGCTCCAGTACCTGATTTGATTTGGCCCAATTCAGTGGCCAAATCCCTGAATCTGAATCAAATCAGAGGACCCTTTAATTTCTCTGAATCAAATCGGAGAAATTCAGAAAGATTCAGCGATTTAGACACAGAGATAGCTTTAAATGTTTTTTCTACATACCTCTAGGTACCAGGCAGTTCGTGAATGCTGCGACGCTGGGGCACATGGAGTGTCGGACAGAAGTGTGGGGGCTCCCCACTGTGCTCAGGAGCAGACCCAGAAATGGACCAGAAGCACTTCCAGTGCACTTCCAGGTCCACCATGGAGTGTGCAGGGCCCCCCCCCACACCTCCTGGCTCGGTAACTGGTGCCTCCTGGGTCTGGAGGGGCACCCAGGGATTACCGAGCCAGGGGGTACGGTGGGCGTGGGGGCCCAGCGCACTCCCCAGCAGACAAAGAAGTGGACCAGAAGTATTTCCAGTCCACTTCTGAGTTCGCTGCTCAGCATCCAAGCCCCCTGGCGCTACGCTCTTGTGGGGTGCTCCATCTGTCCCAGCATTGCTGCAATCACAAGCCACACCTGCTATCTCAAGGTATCTAGAAAAACCTTTTAAAGCTGCATCTATGTCTGAATTGCCGATTCTCTGAATCGGCATCAAATCTTCAGATTTGGATTTGGCCGAATTGAATTGGGGGCAATGATCTGAATTAACAGTTCAAATCACTGTCCCTAATTCGGGCCAAATCAAAATCAAATGGGGCCCATTTTGCACCCCCCTAATGATCTCCTGTGGTTTTTTGTTTTGTTTTGGAGTTCAATTCAAAGTACTGGTAAACCTCTATTGTATGGGATCCCCTACTCCTAGCCATTCCTGGTGTAGTCTTGCTGTTGTTTCCTAAAGCAGAATTACCCGGTGAGACATTTCTGGTTAAAAAAACCTCAAGCAAACAAAACCCGAAACCAAACAAAACCCTGAGGTGGGATTTTCAAGAGCTGAGGTCACTAACAAGACAATTCTCATGAACATAGAACAACCTGAAAACACTATCCATCTCCTATGAATTCTGCTTCCTCTCTTGGTTTAGCACAGTATGAATTTAACAATATTCAGGGTAAGGCAGGCTCCTCCATTCAGTCAGACCCTTAATCAACCAGCCACTGTTTTACTAGGGAATTGTGTTTGAGTCCATTCAGTTAATGAAACTGTGATATTTATCTTTGAATGTATTTAACTGTTTTAAAAAAAATGAATGTAAGCTGGCACAATACCATATAAGAACTGAAATAAAGATTTTTTTAATTTCTCCTTCAGTGAAGTAGATGCTTTTGAACAGGGGGCACTGCCACAGCAATATGAACATCTGCTAAAGGGCATCTTCCCACCTTAATGTCAGAATAATTTAGGATTACAGTAGGAAGGCTGGGAATCAGGTTCAAAACATATGAAAGGCTGTGGCCTATTCTAAACTCATTTGGGACAGTTAGAGTGGAAACACCAAAATTCAGTGTAAAATGAAAAAGTCTGCAGTGGTAAAAGCAGCTTGGGACAGAAGATAGCCAAGAACCACAGGAATTCCCGACTTAAAGGCTGGATGCTTGGAGAGCTGACACAAGCTAAGAATCTAACCCTAAATTAAGTCAATGAATTACAAATAAGGTATTTCAAGCATCTCTCTCATGTGCTAGTAAGATTTTGTTTTTAAATCCATAGCGTCTCAAGAGTCTTCCCTTTTAAAGTGCAATGTAAAGCAGAGGTAGTTTATTACCTGTAAAAATTAAGGCAAGCAATTTATGAAAGTGTATTGTAACTTGTTTTTTTAACTGGCTAGATTAAAGATAGTATGGACATGTCTAATCACATTACAATCACACCATAATTTTGTTGTGTAGATATAGCCTTAGTTTCTTAATGGAATAATGATAGGCCTCCTGCCTTGGGCAGTGTTGAAGTTTAAAGAAACATTTGTGAAGATCTGTAATCTTCAGATATAAATCACAAAAATTCTGTCTGCTGGCTGTCCTCAGCTATACACTGAATCCTTCAAAACCAATAATTGTTAATGCTAAATCATTCACATGACTTCTTCATAGTTATGCCAGGTTCACCTTTTTTTCACCCTCATTCCTGGAATTTCCAGCTCCAAAACCCTGAAAAGGGTGATGACCAGTCTGGATATCAAACTTAGGTCTGTCACATGGTTGTCCAAGAGGCTCAATATTCTGTTTTAACACTGCTCATTTACAGATCTTTGAATATTTTTTAAACAATATTACACTTCAGAGATCAATATTACTTTTAATATCTGAATAGATCACTTTAGTGATGCTCATACAATACAGTTGTAATGGATATAACATGATAGTACGTAAAACCTCAAGCAGAAAATGCAGCACACGAATAGTTTAGTGTAATATTTATGTCTAATGTACCTTCAGAGCAAATCTCTGGAATGTGCTGCTGCAGCTTTGACCTTGAAGAGTGGATTTTCTGTCTTGTTTGTTTCTGTTTTCTTTATCTGGAAACAAAATAAGGAATGATAAAACAAAATAGTTGGTGCCAAATTATTCATTTAAAAGTGTAATGTGAGCATGAGATACAATCCACAAACTAGCTCTTATTTTTCATTAACTTGATGGAATAATTGTTGTAGAAATTCGTATTTAGAACACCCACAGCAGGTATGTATTTTATAGTAGCATATGTTAGATGTGGATAGTATTTTACAATGTAAAATTCAAGAGAGTGGATAGTATTTTACAATGAATTCAAGAGAGCTAACAAGTTTAATGACTGAAAAAACTGGATTTTGTATTGTAGAGTTAAGTACTGTAACTGAATCAGAGCCTGAATTTAAACTCTTGAAGTATGTGACCATAGGTGACGTGTAGGGAGGGCACAGGGGGGCAGGACACTGCCTGAGATTGGCTGCCACTGGCTTCCATGGGTGGTCACTGCCTGTACGCCTTCCCCCCCACTGCCCATGTGGCTGGAGGCAGCTTTGGACAGTTCCCACTCTCCACCCTCACTCCCCCCTGCTGTCAGTGGCAGCTGCAAGCAGACCCCTCTTGACTCTTACCACCCTGGTGCCCTCCCAGTCACAGGAGGCACCAGTCATTTGTGTTTGGGATAGTTCAGAATTAGCACCAGTTCATTAGCATGAACTTTGGAGTACATGGCATTTTCTATGGAATATAAAACATTCCCTTTAACTGTGCTATGCACACCTTTAATGAGATTGGCAATTGCAGTAAGGCAATAAGTTACTACATATTTAATGAAAAACAAGTGACTGGTATATGCAAGGCAGATGAAAAAAGTACGGTGACATATTCTAACTATGACTTATTTTTAATTTACTTTTGTGTGCTTTCTAGAAATTAGAAAAATAGTATAATCTGGTATTGCTGTGCTACCTACAATAGAAAATGTAAGGAAATATATTATCTGTATCTAATCTGCTTTAAATCAGTTCTTTATCATCTAGTTCACTGCTATCTCCCCTGAGGAAGGAAAATACTGTTCCCTGCTCTTTGACTTCTCAGGGTTTAATTTCAGTCAGGGCTGTCCAACTTCTGAGTGGCCGTGCTTCATGGTGTACTTCCCTCCTGCTCCTTTTCCCTCCCTACACCCATGTGTGCAAGTGTCCTCCACCATGGGCTCTCTTCTGTATTGCACTGGATCACATGCTCCCCCTTCCTCCCGCCAGTCCCCAGGTCATGACCCCACAGGGTATACTGCCCTGATCTTCCCATCCTCTCAGGGTGGGGGCAGGAAGCAGAAACTCAAGGAGGGAGGGGGAGCCTAAAGGATCCTGGCAACAACAGCAGGAGAGCAATGTGGGGGGGAAGCGGGGCAAGAGCAGCACCTAGACCAGCATCTAGGGAATGTGGTTCTGTGGGTTAAACACCCAGCAGGACTTCCAGAGTTTCACCTGGTTGTATCGCTCAGCTGAAGCATTTGGGTGCAGCTGAGCTGAATTAAGCTCAGAGCAATACAGAAAAGAGAAAGGGGTACCCTTCCCATCAGGGAAAAGATCTGCAATATTTGCTAGGCAGAGAACAGGGGAGTACCAGAGGAATAGTTGTTTCTCTGTTAAAACTTCTATATGTACTCACACTTGAGTTTTCTTTCCCCCAAGCAGCATGGGGAAAAAAAAAGCCCCTCATCTTATATTCATATACAAGGAAACCTTATTAAATACATTGTCTGTCATTAAACTGCTGCCTAAAGCAGAATTTATGCAGTAGGGGTGCCCCAATAAAGATTTTTGGAACCATCACCAATATTCAATTTTTAAGGGGGCATATTGGCCAATACTGATCCGATTTCTGATACCCAGTCTGGCAGCATGGAGAGCTGCCTCCAGCTGGTAAGTCTGGTGTGGTAGAAGGGGAGGAGGGAGGGAAGGGTCTGGTGGGGGAAGATCAAGGCATCCGTGGTGAGGGAGGCATGGGTCTGGAGCTGGGGCTGGGGAAACACTGCCCAACCCGGGGGGGTGGTAAGCATGGCACAGAGCCACAGCTCATTCAGGGGACATGGGGGTGGGGGGAGGAGGTGGCTCCCACCACTGCACACCACTTGGCCAGGACTCGCTGGTCTGGAAGCTCGAACAGTGCTCGCCTGCTTGCCCAGTGTCTCCCGCTGCTGCTCCTTCTGCTCATCCAGAGGGGTAGACATGTGCCCCTGGATCTGTGTGGGGCAGGTTGGGGTCTACAGGAAGAAGCTATGGCAAACGTGTGGCTGCAGCCCCCCCCCATAGTCCCATCTCAGTGCAGACCCATCCCATTAGGAAGAGCTTGGCGCAGCCCCAACCTGCCCCACACAGATCTGGGGGCACACATCTCCTACCCCCATGCCCTCTCAGGCAAGCAACAGGAGCAGTGGTGGGAGCCGCTGCATGATCAGGTGAGCACTGAACGAGTTGCTGGACCAGTGGCTCCCAGATGTGTGGTGCGTAGTGACAGAAGCCGCCCCCCCATGCAATCCCCGGATGAGCCATGGCTTCATGCCACCCTTGACCTGCCCTGCCAGTGCTTGCCCCAGGCTCTGCCCCACACACTCCCTCACTGCAGGGGCCTTGATCTGCAGCCCCAGCCCCTTCCCTTCATGCTCCCCTTCCACCACACCAAACTTACCAGCTGGAGGCAGCTCTCCACGCTGCCAGGCTGTGTTTCTCCCTGTGCTGTGCTGTGTGCATGCACAGGCAATTTATTGGACAAATTATCAACTTGATATGGCCAATTTCCTATATGCTAAATTTTCTTTATATCAGTGCCAATCCAATATCCAACTGATGTATCACCTCTAGTATGTACCAATGGAAACCAACTATGAAGTTGGTTAAATATAGCCAACATTGGGCATGACTATAAAATACATAGCCCATATTGGACAAACATACTGATGAAAACCTTTTTTTCTACATGTGTACATATAGTGAGGTCCTTAAAAAAAGGGGCGGGGGGCAGTTGTTTTGTCCACAGGGAACTGGAACCAAGCCTGCATATACTGCAATACCAGGCTGGCACCAGGAGAGCCAAAGTCAGCTCTGACACCCTTTTCTTGGTAGCTGAAAACAGATTGACTTTAATTAGTAAATGTTTAGGATTATGAATCCAAAAAAGATGACAAAGCCGGTAGGGAAATACATATCACCCGAGCAAGGGACTAACATTAGAGGGATGGGGGTGAGGAGGGGAATGCAACTAGGTTACAGAAAATACAGTGTTAGCCAACTAAGTCCAGGAGTGGGGGGAGGGGAGAAGGAAAGGGAGGGGGTTCACAGCGCTGAGAGAGAAAGAAGATAGATACACAAAAACCCATTACAATGGTTCACATTGGTGGAGGAATTGGTTCAAAGAAAGTGTCTCAGTCCATATAGAGTCTCATCGTGGGCGTCCTCTTCAGGTGGAGTGGGGTCTTCCATTGTTGAAGAATTCTTAGGAGGTTCAGGCGGTCCCCTCTGGATCCAGTCTGGCAGCAGTTTATCCAGTGGGGTTGGAGTACTGGTAGTGGCCCATGATGTGTTCCACGTAGATGTCACAGGACCAACGGATGGTGTTGGACACCATGAGGTGGCGCATCAGCTTGGCATAGTGGTGGGAGATGCGGCAGGCACGCAGGCACTCTTTGCAGGGGTCCCAGGCTCTGAGCATTCCCACGATGAGCGCGTTGACTGTCACATCATAGCCACGGCCCCTCGGGATGTTGGCCAGCTGGGCGTACTTCTCCTACTTGGGAGCCTGGGTGTTGGTGAAGGCTTTGGTGCCGGTTCTCGAAGGGGATGGTTACATCCACGATCATGACCTTCTTGGCCTCTTTGTTCATGATGATGATGTTGGGTCGCATCTGGCTCTTGTAGCCTGGGATGATGTAGTTCATGGAGATCTCCCCCACTGCAGCTGGGATGGCCCTCACCAGGCAGTCCTGGACAGTGTTGTGGTGGAGCTGCCAGGCTCTGGCATTCAGCTTGCAGCTGCACAGCACATGGGGGAGGGTCTCTACTGCACAGCCGCACCATCAGCACCTCTTGTCTCAGTGGCCGAAGCAGATGGCCCCGTTTAGAGGCAGGCAGTTGAGGCAGGCACAGTGGAGGAAGTGCTAGTCCACAAAGTGTGTGAAGCTCCCACTGGGCATGAAGTGGTTGCTGGAGTCCCACTTCGAGGTGACATCAAAGACCTTGCCCTGGTCAGGTTTGGCCCTCAGGTCGCCGGCATACTTGTTTTGGGCAGTGTCCTTCAGGAACCTCTCCAGGAAGGTCCTCGTGTGGCACGTCATGATGATGCCATTGGTGTACAAGGTTGGTTGCAGAGAAACTCCCAGCTCCTGGCACTCCTCAGTACAGGTCCGGGCACAGCCAATGCATTTCCCGAGGCAGCACATGGCATTGCAGGCTTGGCTCCATAGTGAGGCAAAGTCCCCACCATCTCTGCTGACCTCACCCTCCAGTGAGCTGCTGAGGAAGGTGGCCAAGTCACATCCAGTCAGTTGTCTTGTGATCCTCTTGCAGGTGGTCTCCTCGAGAGTGCTGGCAGCGATGATACTTACCGTGGTTTCCGGGCAGGTCAGGAGGCGGAAGGTGTGGGTGAGTACCACGAGTCGTAGAGGTCTCCTATGCGGGGGACTTTGGCCCCTGCTGGTAGGGGATGTGCAGGACCTCATTGCTGGCCCTTAGCAGCTGATGCAGCCACCTCTTCAACAGCTGGTGGATCTTGGCATCCACCTTCTTGAGGGAGGGTTTTGGGGGTCGTTGAGCCTCTCAGGACGAATGCGATACAGGGGATGAGGAAGGTGTTCACTGCATCTATCTTCTGCCAGCAGGCCAGCAGGGACAAGTCCAGCTTGTGGATGTCCTGCACGATCCTGTTGAAGGTCTCTTTCAGCATCTGCTTGGCCCGGTGGCTGGTGGGTATCCCCAGGTGGCAGTAGGCCTTGCTGTCGTGCAGGTGACTCATCACCTGGCCCTGGATCATGATTTAATCTTAGCCAAAGAGGTCAAGATGCTGATGGTAACCTACTAAGGATAAGTTAGTGCAGCCCATCTGAACTAGATATATGGTAGTACCCCTCAGTGCTGACTCTTTTTCAAAGTTATGGTGAGCCACTACATTGAATTCGTCTTTACTCCCACAGCTGAGCTGCACTTTTCTTCCCTATTTCCAGTGAGTCCTGTTTCTTAACCAACCTTAAATGTCTGGCAAACATCACCAAATGGGGCCTCAAACAATTTACCCAGAATCCTTCTGTCAGCCTCTCTCTCAGCCTGTCACATATGATTATTGTGGCATCATCCTCCATGAGGTGGAGCCAAACCAGGTTGTGCCATGCCTTATCTGCATATAAATGTGATGACGTTGCCAGTAGGGCAAACAGAATTCTGGTGTGTATCAGTCAATGTGTTGCAAACTGATCCAAAGAGGCACTCCTCCCCCTTTATTCAGCATTGGAGTACAGTGTCCAGTTCTGGGTACTGCACTTCAGGAAGGATGTGGATAAGCTTGAAAGGGTACAGAGAAGGGACACCTGTATGATCAGGAGACTGGAGGATAGGCCTTATGAGGAGAGGCTCTGGGAACTGGGTTTGTTCAGTCTGAAGGCTGAGAGGTGACTTGATAGCCGCCTACAAGTATGTCAAGAGTGAACACTAAGATCTAGGGGAGCAACTCTTCAGAAAGGGGTCTCTAGGGAGGATGAGGATGAATGGGCACAAGCTAATTGAGGAAAACTTTAAGTTGGACATTAGGGAAAAACTTCTTTTCCATAAGGGTGTCTAGAATCTGGAAAACACTTCCAGCAGAGGTGGTGCAGTCACCATCTCTGGAGGTGTTCAAGAAGAAGATGGACAAGCAACTCATTAAGCTTATTTGAGCCCAATAACCTCCTGCCCATGGCAGGGAACTGGACTTGATGATCTTACTGGTCCCTTCTGGTCCTTTGATTCTATGAAATTTTTGGAGGATCCCAAGACAACTTGTAACAAGAACAACTGGTTGCAGTCACGAGTGGGGGCTAATTGGTGCATGGATCTTTTGGCAGTGGTTTCTGGAGTACTAACACATATTGAATAGTGCTGAGCTGTGGGGTCACCATGGCTTGAAATGCTGTTGACTGTTGGGGCCAAGCCCAGTGAACTGTAAATTATGAGTCCATTTGGACTAATATTATCCATAGTTTGTGCTATATAGTAGATACAAAAGTGTTGCTTAAAAGTGTGTTTATGATGTACCTGTGTTAAAACTTGCAGCAATTTCAGAAAAAGTGAAATGTGTTACTTCTGGATGAGCTACGTCTATGAGTACTTGTAGTAATTTTTTTAATGTGTTTACTTCAAAGTCAGTCTTTTCAACTTTGTCCTTCACTTCCATGTGTTCAGGGAGAGCAGTGTGTAACAATAAGGGAAAGGGGCTGCAGGGGGAAGAAGTTGGGGGTACAGGGTAAGAGGGCTTTGACCTCCAAGATTTATTTTTCCTGCTGTAGCAGTGGGGGTGGGGGAAAAAATTCAAGGCAAATGTCCAATAATTAGATTCAGTACCTGGAAAATTATAACAATTTAAAAAAATTTCTGTATAAAGAATATAATTATTGGGGGGGTGTTTTATAGTCAGGATAACCTTATAGACAAGTAGATACAGTATTTTGTTTAGCTTTATATTTCTTGGAGTGAGTTTACAGGGAGTGAATGCAGGAAATATCAACAGAAACATTGCTCTGTATTCTTTCACTTTTCAAAAATATTAAAGCAGAAAACCCAGAAAGGAAATCTGTGGTTAATTGGGGCCTTGTGTATCTTCAATAGCTAGTCTCAATAACGAGGTCCTGGAATGAATCCTAAGATAATGCTTAAGCTACTTGATTCCAAGGACATACTGCTTCATTTTTTATGGGTTTTTTTGTCTTATTATGAGTGTCTGTTATCAGATCTCCTAATTTTGTGCTACCTTTTGTTATGCAAAACCTTGCTTGTTACACAAGAAATGCATTATAAAAATATAAATGATAAGTTCAGCTACCCCTTAAAATATAGGGGAATGGAAAGAGCAAATCCTGGGTTTTCCTGGGCAAATTCTGTGAGCAATAGGAGTGGAGCCCTTAGATCAGAGCAGTGCAGAATGCCACAGTCTACAGGACACTAGAAAAATTCCCAAGCAAACCAAGATTGTTTTGTGGAAAAGGAACCAAAAAAAAGATTTATGTTTTCTCCACAGGCTAGCTATAACCAAATAACAGGCAGCTGACTCAAGATAGTATTGCGCGGGTATGGGCCGACATGTAGAGGAGGGGAGCTGAAGTCAGGAGCTTCGGTATTCTTTCCATGGGCATATCTGGACAAGCGCGCATGTGTGGGTTGTTGTGCTTCAGACCTGTCTGTGAAGCCACAAGCTGCATGCACCATGCAGGCATTCATTGCACTGCTAATTTGTGATGTGGCAGTTTTTTTTGACACCCAGTGTCAAGAAAAACTGCAGCAGAAAAAAACAGGATGGCAGCATGTGCTGCCCAAAACCAGAGCCTGGGCAGCAAGAGCCACACTCTGGCTGCTGGTCAGGCTCCACGCACTTGGATTACTGCTGCTTGCATCACGAGCGGGTCCAAGGAGGTGATCCTCCCACTCTATGTGACACTGGTCAGGCCGCAGCTGGAGCACTGCATCCAGTTCTGGGCGCCGCACTTCAGGAGGGATGTGGACAGCATGGAGAGGGTCCAGAGGAGGGCCACTCGCATGGTCAGGGCAAGGCAGGCCCTACGAGCACAGGCTATGGGACCTGAACCTGTTCAGCCTCCACAAGAGAAAGCTGAGAGGGGATCTGGTGGCGGTCTACAAACTGCCAGGGGGGACCATCAAGGCATGGGGGAGTCCGTGTTCCCTCAAGCACTACCGGGAGTAACGAGGAACAACGGCCATAAGTTGACCAAGAGTAGATTCAGGCTTGATATCAAGAGGCAATACTTCACAGTCAGGGTGGCTAGGATCTGGAACCAACTTCCAAGAGAAGTGGTGTTCGCTTCTACCCTGGGGGTCTTCAAAAAGAAGCTAGACAGTCACCTGGCCGGGGTCATAGTTTCATAGTTTCATAGTAGCTAGAGTCGGAAGGGACCTAGGTAGATCATCTAGTCCGACCCCCTGCCTTGGCAGGAAAGAGC
>NW_017728910.1:3822279-3861884 GCF_001723895.1 Crocodylus porosus | reverse complement strand
CCTACCTACTATAAAACTATGAAACCCCTAGAGGCCTCCAGGTAAGGCTTCTGGGGCCAGCCCAGGTGCCAGCCCCAGCCTCCCCTGCCCAACCTGGGACACCTTGATGCATGCCAGAGTGTGTGTGCAGGGGCATTCTCTGGGGACAAGTAGTAGCAGCACAACTATGTCCCAAGGGAGACACACATGTGCACTTGTCTGGATGTGTCCCATTAGTTTATCTGGCACTGACTTTCTTTGGAGTTTGGGGTGAACAATGCATGGCAAAAATCTTAAATGTGGTACCTAAATTGATAGAATCATAGAAAAGTAGGGATGGAAGGGACCTCAGGAGGTCATTTAGTCCAACCCCCTGTTCAAGGCAGTTTCATCCCTGTCTAAACAATACTGTACTGTACAAGCATTAGTCTGAGCCAATGATTTTTCAATAATGGTGTGAGGGCATCCTGGGGTGTAATGAAATCTGCAGATTGCAGTGTGCAATTTGCTTCCCCTTGTGCCCAGTGAAGAGTAAATTCATCCTGGGCAATCATCTTCATGTTGTCTTTTCTAAAGGGTCACACAAAAGGAGACACCTTTAAAATTCTTATATTTGAGGCTATATAGGACAAGTCAGGGCCACTGGCAGGGATAAGAATTTAAAAAAAAAAAAATACATCCCCCCCTTTTCCTCCCACCATGGCTTTTAGGTAGCCCTCATTCCAGGAGGCTCTTGGGGCTCGCTGTGGTAGGTCATTTAGTACCACTGGTTCAGTGGTAACTGTCATTTATAAAGGTAGCCTGGGTCATTAAAATGACAGTTTCTCAGGCTTCTCTAATGGCAGTAGTCAAACTGTATGGTTTGATTAGTGAAGCTTTAATTAATGTCTTTTCCTTGGCAGTAAATGCTTCTCTCTCTCTCTCTTTCTCTTCCCCACAACATATACCCTAAACAGCTGTTGCCTCAGTAGCAATTAAAAGTAGTTTTCATATGCCAGATATGTCTCTGTGCTATCCCCAGCCCAATTGTTGGACTGCTGTTTTCCTAGGAGATTATTTTCCCTATACTCCACATTCATAGGACCTTCACTGACACCAAAGGGCAGCTTCAGAAAGATGAAAAATGCAAGGGATGTTCCCTCCAGAATGCTGGATGTTTAGGGTAGAAATCCATAGGAAAATTAAGAACCAATTAGCATTTTATGTGGATCATATGACTAGTGAATATAATTTTGAATGGATCAATATGGAAAAAAATCAATGATTTTATTCGTCCATTTTAAAAAAAATTTTAGGTGCTTTCTGTTGCCTGATCTTTATTTATTTATTTATTTTAATTTCTATTGGCTTACAAGCTCATGAGGTTGATGCAAGCAGGCCCCAATCAAAGAATCTTTGAAAGAAAAAAATGCCATTTAAAAAAAACAGCCAACGTTTAACTTTTGAATTAACCTATACAATCTATACTAAGACATCTTCCTAATATATAGGTGCCACGTACTCAACTGGAATGATGTTTATTCCAACAGAGGCTTTTCTTGGCTGTTCTTGGTTTAGCAACTTTGACTTGGCTTTCTTTTTTCCAACTAAAATGAATTATGTTGTTATGCAAAGGAGCCATCAAGAGATGCCTAATACCAAGAGTAGTTAAAAGGAATCTTAATTAACTGAGCCAGATTGTTCTTCAGATCAACCAATCTTAATTTTTTTCTTCCAGCATTTGGTAAGGACTCATGCATTCCTATGAATGAGAATGTAATTGTTTCTATGAGGTCATGTATGTGAAATACAATTTTACCATCTTTACACTTTACGATGGTAATTTTTCTGGCCAAAAGCCCCAGTATTTTGCCTTTGCTCCTCTAAAGTAATATTTTTTGGCAAATTATTTAATTATATCTTCCTAATAATCATTTTCCATACAAAATTTTCTCTAGGCTTAAAGTTTAGGGAGTGGGGGAAAGTATTTTATTTTAGGCTCTGAAACAAAGAAATATTAAAATGATACAGAAATTAAACATAACATTAATGTTCTCCAATTGTACTATGAAATGGAAAAAACAAATCCAAAAGCATAATAGCCAATATTGGAATGCATCAAAGGTTCTACATCTTTCTTTTAAATGAACAAGACTTCTATTTCCCTAACAATATACCTCAGGTCAAACTCTGAAAACAATAAGCTGTCAAATATTCATACTTTTTGAACATCTCCTGCTGAAAATAAAGTTCTCAATACTTCCTTTTTTTCCAAACTCTCTCTTGGTAGTATCACATAATAGTTCCAGTATCTGAAAGACATGAAAAAAGGAACCACTGAATTAAGTAAATCACATGATGAATGAAAATATACGTAAATTTAAGTTTAACCTGCTTCAACAACTAGTTAAAACACAAGCGTGAGCTGTTTCATGTCTTGAAAAAGAATAAATACAATAAAACATACGCAGAGTAGTAACAGCTTTTAGTGATTTACAAACCTGAGTTGATTTCCAGGCAGGACCTCAATATGTAAAAGAATCCCCAGAGCCTTCTATAAATGACATACTGATTAATAGGACTTTTATGTTTTTATATTTACACAGTTGTGTAGATTCTGTTAATCATTTCAATCATTCCTATTCATCCCTGCAAGTATTTGAAATCTATGTATTAATAGTTTCCTCAGATTTAAGCAAAAGAAGTCACATGCTACAAAATTACTAATATTTGAATGCTATGGATAGTAGGGTTGGGCTGTGAAGACTTCAGGAAAAATTACCATTACCCATTTATATACATGTAAAATAAATAGGATTTACTTGGTGCTGTAAAAGAAAGGTCAGATTTTCTTCTGATGCCCCTGACACTCCTTCTGTCACTCTTTTCAGGATATACCGCAGCCAAGCATGACAGGCTATTTCCTTTTGGGATGACAAGTAGGTATGGATGGCTCCCCGTGGGCTGAGTGAGGAATGTCTGCCCTGAAGTGGCCTCACAAGCACCAGTTAGCAACTGACATCTCTGGATTGTGTGTGAATGCCAGGAGAATTGAAACTCCTAGCAACTTGATTTTCTGCTCTGAAATTGCTCACCATTTTTCTCCCCTCAGATGTGGTATTCAGCACAGCCAATCTGCGATTTACAGATTGCAAAGGCTGCTATCCTCTTTGGCTGTGGTGGCACGCTAATCATTTGGCAGTGCTACCCGCAGCCACATCCACATTTTGGGGTGCCAATAGGTCTCGGTCTACTCCCACTCCGTCTACAGGCTGGGAGCACCACTCATTGGAGTGCTCTCCCGTGGTCCTCCCTGCACCAGACCACACGCTAAATAACTATTTACAATAATTTATTACTTACAATAATAACTGGGAGAGTGACAAATTCAACATCCCATAAATAACAAACAAAACATTTTCAATGAGCTCAATAATAATCTATACCAGCAGATAAAACAAATCCTTATCATATAACAAAAGCAATTATGTTGCAGCTTTAACACTCAGGAAACTTATAACTGGTATATACACTTAATCAGCCAGGTCTCCACAAAATCAAGCTGCCTGCAGCAAAGTAGCCCACTGTGCAGTGGAGCACCAAGGAGCAGTGCTCGCTCTATCACAGAAGAGGGGTGGTGATGCCATCATGTGGATAGAAGATAGGGATGCCTGTCAGGACCTCAGGTGTGGCCACTCTGCAGACCAGGGTTTCTTCCCTTTTCCAGTCTTTCCTGGACACCTGCAATCAATCGCACCATTCCCCAGACACTTCCCAAGGCAGCTCCCCTGTGCCTGGCACCTGGAATACCCCTTCCCAGCTGTACTTTACTGAGCTCTGCTGGAGCTCCTGCACAGCCACGATTCCCTGCTGCTTCCTCTAGCTGTCCCAGAAAGCCTCCTCTAGCAACCCCTGTCCCTGACTCCCTCCAGTGACTCCCTGCACCTAGGCATCTTAAAAGTGGGGAGGGGAACCCTTTTGCACAACTCCTGCTCCTTTAGTAAAGGATACCAGGCCATCCTGGGTACTCAGTAGCTGGCAGCTCCTCTGCACTCAGTCACAATTCTTCTGCCAGTTGTCCTCTCAGAAGCAATGGTCCTGGTATCAGCCCTCTCAGCACAGCTTCAGCTCCTCTCTCCCCAGCTAGTCTCCCATGGTTTTCCAGGCTTCCTGCCATAGAGTTCCAGCTGTTCAATCATGTGCATGCATTCTGTGTGCACAGCCTACGGCAGAGCCTTGTCCCAAGTGTGCAAACACCCCGACTGAGCTTGCACGCTCCGAGGAAACCCTTCAGCACCTTTCCACATTGAAGATATTCTTTCCTTGTGAAGAGGAGGATGTAGGTGGCACATGGTTTTGGATAAGTCTGCTTGCTTTGTTTGTGGTTCAGGCCAGAGACCACAAGGATGCTTCCTTGTTTATTTAGTAAGGTTGTCAAATTCTGAACAGCAGGCTGTTGCATTGGAGAGACTGGAAGCAAGAACAGGCAGGTAGTTAACTGTGTTAGTCTGAAGTCAGGCAGAAGGCAGGGTAGATGTATAGGGTGCAAATCTATCCTGTCTTCTAGAGGCAAGAAACCAAGGGAAAGAGTTGCGGGGAGAGAGTCTTACTAACGTAGATGCATCCCTATCCATGCCTCAGTCCTGCGAGGTATAAGGTGTGTGTTGGATGGTATTGAGCACCCAGTCCAGACACTCCGTTGAGGTCAGCAGGGTGATGACCCTCACAGGAACAGAGCCAGAGTTCATGTTGGGGTGATTTTATTTTTGTTTCTTTTTCTCAATTTTTCAGGCTAACTTTGTTAGCCAGACCCCATTCCAGAAATCTGCGCTATGTCTCTTGAAAGGTACAGAAGAGAAACAATGCCCTTGTTTTCCCTTCCTTTCTTTCTTACCCATTTTATCCTTCCTCTGCATATATATTTTTCTTTACAGTTGCAATGTTGTATTAGGGAGTTCTCCAAATTGCCAGCCTTAACTTTAAATCTTAGCGAGGCTCCCACTCTACAATCTTCAACAATTTAGGTTACCTGCCAGATTTTATGTCTCAGTGCAGTTGATATACTTTTGTTCTTCTGGGCTAGGTACAGACAGTCAAAAAGCCCAAGGCTGAACTGATTCAGTCTTTGGAGGTTAGTCCCAGATTAAATTGAAATGGAAATGAACAGACATTTACTTCTGATTATGGAAATGCCACCACATACCGGCTGTGGCTCAGGCCAGATCCAGAGGGTGTTAGAGCAAGGTTCTCTGGCTGCGTGTTCACTTCCTCTTCCTGCTGTCCCCAAAGTCTCTGGGATTTGCAGCCCCAAAGTCTCTGGGATTTGCAGCCCACAGTCACAGCAGCAGGACTCTGCAGGGTTGCTCATCACTTCATCTTCCTTCTTCCAGGTGCCTCTGGGATTTCTAGTCCACAGTTGCAGCCAGCAGTAAGTTTGAGTGGGGGAATGGGTGTTTAACCTCCCTCCCTGGCCCCAGGCCCCAGCCGGGGTTTGCCGGGGTGGGGGTAGCCTCCCTGCAGACTGGGCTGTATCTCTAGCTGGGCTTGCCCCCCTCCTCCCCTGTCAACCAGTATATGTGTAACTTCTGCCCTTACAAATAATGCATAAAGAAGATAATTTCCATCATGCTAATGAGATCCATATGTGCAAGTCAGAGGAAGGTGATTTAGAAATCTTGGTTTCTCACCCTTGCTCCCTCTTTGATATGCACTGTGCTTTTCAACCACTGTGCATTAGTTCAGGGACAATTTTGTACAGGTCACTGCTTTTATAATAGTATGTAATTCACGTACTATTTGTGATTTGCTGAAAGTTACCTTAAAGGTTCAGTCATACTTTCACCATAATATGTAGACTTTAATATAACTGCATTATTTTGATTTGTGTAATATTTTTTACCAATGAAGATTATATATCTTTTGCACAATAGTAAGAAATATATTGAAACTGGCTTTCTGTAAATATTTCTAAATGTCTAAATAACACACATTTTTCCCAGTTGATGTTTCCTATCCCTGCCTAGTTGATTATAATACTGAGCTATGATTTGTTACTGTACTGTATTATGTTTCAATTTTCCATTAAAACGACTGTTACTAAATAGAGAAGTACAGTAAATCTTTGTAGAGGTCTGAACTCTGTTCCAGCAGACAAAGGTGTAAGGCCATTTCAAACAGTTCCTAGTACATGCAGCACTGGAGCCATTAAAAACAAAATAGTGCTCAGTCATAATCAGGTCACTGCATTTTGATCTCATTCTCAAAAAGACTTTGAGTGTATGTAATTTCTGAACATCTCACAGGCTAAGAAAAGAGAAAGCATGCATTAAGTTCCAACCACATATTTTTACTGTAAGTGTTTTTTTCCTGACAACTAGACATTCATGAAGAAGTGATTTTGCAGTCAACCTTCCAGAAATTTGTTTGAGTTTTTCTGCAGTTTTTGTCTGTCTAGTTTGATTTTTATTCCGTATTAATTTCAGGATAAATTCTGATCTACGTGTCATTATTTTAAGTCCATGCTAACTTCATTGGCCACTAAATGCATTTCATACTTTTAGGCACTATAAAACACCCCTTTTCTCTTCTGAATGGTGTTGTATGTGTGTGTGGTTGTTGTTTGCTTAACATTCACATTGTGGTAACATCTACTGGCTTCAACAAGCCTGGATCCAGCGCATACTAGATATCACACAAAAATAAAATAATTTATATCCCATGTCCCTAATCTCCCTATCAGAAATTAATATTTCATAGATTCATAGATGCTAGGGTCGGAAGGGACCTCAACACATCAGTGAGTCTGACCCCCTGCCTAGCAGGGAAGAGTGCTGGGGTCAGATGACCGCAGCCAGATGCCTATCCACCTTCTCTTAAAGACCCCCAAGGTAGGGGACAGCACCACCTCCCTTGGAAGCCCATTCCAAATTTTGGCTACCCTTAACATGAAGAAGTTTTTCCTGATATCTAGCCTAAATCTGCTGTCTGTCAGTTTGTGACCATTATTCCTTGTTACCCCAAGAGGTGGCCTGGTAAACAGAGCATCTCTGATCCCTTGCTGCATTCCCCTGATGAATTTGTAGGTGGCCACAAGATCACCTCTCAGCTTGAGGAAGCTGAAGAGGTCCAGGTCCCTCAGTCTCTCCTCATAGGGCTTGTCCTGTAAGCCCCTAACCATACGAGTAGCCCTCCTCTGGACCCTCTCAAGGCAATCCACATCCTTCTTGAAGAACAGCACTCAAAACTGGATGCAGTACTCTAACTGTGCTCTGACCAATGCCATATAGAGGGCATTTTAACATTGCAGCATTTTAACATTTCATTTTAACATCATAGCATATCACATAAACACAATGTAAAAGTAGACAGTACTTTTTTCTTGAAAAGGAAAATAATGTCTTGTGGCATTCTGAGACTCATAGGAGAGAGAAGACAGAGTGGCTTGCACACACTGTTGTCAGGTACAGACATTATACTTTTACCAGTATAAGTGATTGGAAATTGGTCAATACTTATAAACAGAACAAAAGTTCAGCATGCAAAGCTGGTCTATGCTTATAACGGTACAGAAGTTTAGCACACACAGACTGGTTTAAAAATGGTGAAACGTGGTCTAAGATCCCCACACCTCCCCCCCACCAAAGGGTGAATGTGTGTTCTGTGAATGTGTGTTCTCTTTAACATAGAGAAGAGATATTCTTAACCATTTCCTTCTATCAGCACAATGTGGGTGAAATCTCCATCAGTGGACTTTTATCACTTGGGGTGGGTCCCCTGATGAATAATACAGGATGTCTCTGAAACATCTGGTTACTCCACAGATAGTACAGATTACTTTCTGACTACATCTGTGGATGTAAGGCAATAGCTAAAGGTGCCAAGTGATCATTCAAATCCAGAAGAACTATCAGGTCACTGTGAGAACTTATAGTTTCATTGAAAGAAATTTATATCATAACCTATGCTTTAAGTCATTGTGCTTCCTGGCTGATGGAGGCTTGTCAGGAAGTAATGAGCCCCTTTCACATGGAGAATTTCAACTCCTCCTTTGAGGGTAGGTTATTGACTGCTCTAAAAGCCTGTATTTAATAAACATGTCTTGATGCTTGACAACCAATCAACCTCTTTAAAACCACCATTCATGTTTAGAAAACATACAAAAGATTACAGTGAACTAGTTCACAATATCTGGATTTCTATGAGTTCTTTAACTCTTACTGAATGGGATTTAAATTAGCTAGCTTCACAGCAGAAACCTCAGAGGTTTTAATTTCCTGGTGATGGGTAAAGGTCAGGGACCAGATTCTTGGCTCCTCTTAAATTCAGTTTGCTATCATGAACCACAATTTTTTCACCCCTACACTGGCCTGCAGGCTAATTGTCAAGTGCACACCAAAGAATGAGATGGAGGACTACAGTGTGTGCTCTGTTGTAGCTGTCTGCTGGTTTTGGGGGTAAAGTTTAAGATATTTGTCCTGTCAAGCCCTGTTAGAAAGATCACTACTCTGTGTCAGACTTATAACTTGTTCCAAAGGAAATCATTCAAGCTTGATATGTACAAGATAAGAGGTTGCAGCCATAGAGCCACTTAACCTTGGAACTCAATACCCATCTTTACTGAGAACAGCCTAAATTTGTCAACTTCCCAGGTATGCTGAAGAGTTCATTTTCATGACCAGTGGTGAAATGACCGAGATTAGGATTACTTTGAAAATGCAGAAAGAGGAAGGGGGAAGGAAGGTGAGTTGTTATCTGATTCATTTTGCTTCCTGGCAGTCAGGTGAATAGTGTCATAGTAGGTAGGGTTGGAAGGGACCTAAGCAGATCATCTAGTCTGCACCCCTGCTATGGGCAGGAAAGGATGATGAGGGTCAAATGACCCCACCTACGTGGCTGTCTAGCCTCCTTTTGAAGTCCCCCAGGGTAGGGGCGAGCACCACTTCCCTTGGAAGTTGGTTCCAGCTCCTAGCTGCCCTGACTGTGAAGTAGTGCCTCCTGGTATCTAGCTTGAATCTACTCTCTCTCAATTTACTGCCATTGCTCCTTGTTATCCCCTGTAGTGCTCGGGGGAACAGGGATTCTCCCATTGCCTGCTGGTCCCCCTTGGTAAGTTTATAGGCGGCCACCAGATCAGCCTTCTCTTGTGGAGGCTGAACAGGTTCAGGTCCCGTAGCCTCTCCTCGTAGGGTCTTCCCTGCTGCCCCACTGCTATGGACCCTCTTGATGTTGTCCACATCCCTCCTGAAGTGCGGCGCTCAGAACTATATGCAGTACTTCAACTGTGGCCTGACCAATGTTGCATACAGGGGGAGGATCACCTCCATGAACCTGCTCGTGATGCATCTATGGATGCACGACAAACTGTGCTGAGCCTTCCTGACCATGTCTCCACACTGACGGCCCATGTTCATCTTGGAATCAATAGTGACTCCAAGATCCTCCCCTGCCTCTGTGCTGACGAGAAGGGAGTTCCCCAGTCTGTAGGTATGTTGCTGGTTCTTCCTCCCCAGGTACAACACCTTGCACTTGTCCGTATTGAAACCCATCCTAGTGAGGAAAGTATTGCTATTCTGGTTCAGTAATCTTAACTGGTGATGAGAGCATCTAGAGCCTGGTTGAATTGTTTTATTTTTAAATCCAAACAAATGTAGATGCCTCACATTTATTTTGGGTGTTCAGTGCCTGCCAAATACAACTAAGGACATCAAAGCAAATGCCAGAACGGGTGAAATGTTTGCTTTTCCCTCCTAAAATTGCATGCCTGTGTTTAGCCCTGTAGTGAATGTACTTTATGGCCGCATCCAGACAACCGTGGTCATGTGGTATGTGGTACCACAGACACATCTGCAGTGCCACATACCACACATTCAGGTGTTCTCCAGGCTACAAAGTAGCAGTGCAGATTTGTTTTTTTTTAATTGACCCCAGAAGAGCCCAGAGTAAACCCCTCCCCCTGAAAAAGCGGGTTGACGCATGCGAGAACAGTACGTCACCCAAAACCAGACCTTGACTGGCCGGAGCCACAGTCTGGCTGCCAGGTAGGCTCCAAGTAGTAGGATTGCCACTGCTGCAGCCCCAGAACCACAGATAAAGCTGCTAGAGCCAACTCAGTGCTGACCCCAGGCTCCTCTACTCCACCCAGGATAACCTGTGTGCTAGAGGGTGCATGGCACAGGCATTCCCAGGGGACAAGCAGCAGTGGCACAAGGTGTGCTGCTGCTTCTTGTCCCTTGGGAAACAGATGTCCACACGTGGATGTGGCGTACTTATCCTTTTTTGTACTTTCAAAGGAGCCACATATGTTTAGTTAAAGCTCTAGTTGTTAATGCTCTTATATCTTGAGATCCCCAGTTCAATTTCTGTTGCACTTGTCAAGAAAGTTGTTGCCATGTAAATAAAAACTAGCCCAGAATTCAAATTGCTGCGAGTCTCTGATGCTTGCTGACCAGCGTCTTTCATGTGTGTGTTATATACCATGGAACATCACGTCTGAGGCTAGTGATACCCAGGGGATACATGACTTTACTAGTGTGATAAATTGCATTTTTTATTCATTTCTGACCAGTTCACCTCCACTATATATAGTAATCCATTAGGACTATTTTATTTCCTGTGAGTCTTGAGTTCTAACTCAATAATATTTTCCCCACAAATATGGAATTTCCTCTCCCCAAATCACTGATTTTTGCCCAAAATAGGCAATATTGAGTGCTAGGCCATCTAGACGTTTAAGGTCAGGTATCTCATGAACTCTCATCCTAGAAATGTTACCTACTGGTATGGTAAAAGCACTTTTACTTTAGGTAATGGAGGCTTTTAAACATCGTCTGATATTTCCTTCTCCTGCAGTGACCTCAAGATTCAACTCATGGGTTTCTTTAAGGTATTGACTTACTCCTTTTACAGATGCAAGACTGGTCATCCACAGCTCTCACATGTATCCAGACTGTCATAACCAATGTTAAATATAATCAACAATAGAATATACATGCTTATCAATTAGTGACTGGATTAAAATCAAAATCCCTCCCCATAACTACCTGAGAGAAGAGATGGACTTCTTGATATCTGGAGAACTGAGGGGAAAAACATTCCCAAATCCAGGCCACTGGTAGAAAATGCACTGCCAGAAAGGTACTACCTTTCCAAAGAAGAGGGTTTCATGCTAACCAGTACCGTGGTATCGTATAGAAAGTTGAGCTCTTAAGTAGTCATATCTTGTGCATAAATGGCTTGGTCAACCTCTGAGTGTGGCACCCAGCAGATCGCGGAGGGGAGAAGCAACACAGCAGCCAGTAGGGCAGACAGCAGAAAACAGAGCGGGAGAACATGCATGGAGCAGAGAGTAGGGAGCAGAGAGATGAGTAGCATATTGGGAAGAGGAAGGGTATTTAAGAGGTACTTGGGGAGGGCATGGGGCTAATTTGTGGCCCTCCTGACAAAAAGTTTGGTTTCCACTGTCTTAAACTATTTAGAGTGTTGTAAGTTAAATTATAGCATTGGTTTTATGTGCTCTCAGAGTGAAGCTACATTTAAAAAGTATAGGTTGTACAGCCTTCATTTCTAAATGGCCCCAGGAATAAATCCTACATAGAGCACATTGCGGCCTTGACAAGACAAATGCATGAATAAGCGTAGCAATCAGATAAAAATGGAAGCACACATGAAAAGTAGCTTTCTTTCACACTCATCCATGGCAGCATTAAATAAGCAGCCAAACATCTATATCATGCAAGCTTGGCTATCTCAACCATGTAGTTGGTCCACTAAATTGTAGCACCCACAAACTCATACAAGATCATTCATATTCTACTGTGCAAGATTTCACAGGTGTTGTTAAAGTGGAGGTAAATCTTGGACTGTAGGAGTAAAATGAAAAGTAAAGTTATTTAGGGGCCAATGCATTAGTCAGTGTTGCTATCTACAAATAAAAATCATTATACAATCAAATCATAGCATCAATGCAGGCAAGATATATTACTTTAATATTCACGGTAGGCAAGATGTAGAGTGCTCAGTGCTGCCACATTCCCTGGCCTAGCTAATCCAAAGGTGATGATACAATGTTAAATGTTCAAGTCCTGCACAAAAGATCATGGTTTTGCAGTGAACATTTTATTTCTGAGGAGGGGATAACCTAAATACATATATTTCCATGTGCAGTAGAGACCTGGCAACAGGGATTTTGGTGCCAAAAGTGATGACCACTATTCCCTCAGTGAATGGTGATTGGTCAGAAGTGTGAAGAGTAATAAGTTTGTTTCAACATGTTGATGGAAGGATGCCCCAATTGGATGAGTGACAGGTACCTTAGAGATGTGATTGGATTGTGAATGTGGGGTGATTTTTGAGGGTTAAAGGGGCCAGTGCTATGTCTGAAGAGAAACTACTTAGGTCTGGTGAGTCTGAGACTGAATGAGATTACAGGTGTTTGGTGAGTGTCTAGTGTCTGTGGAGTGATTGGAGATGACTGTGTATCCCAGGTAGATCAAGACTCCCTGGTGATCCCTCTGGGAGTACAACCATAGACAAGGACCAGTGCCAGTGGGCTAAAACTCTTGTGGTAACTTATCACCCGTTCCCTGCATTGAAGGTGAGAGAGTACCCTAAAGACAGAAAAATATCCTGGGAAGGTGGGGAATCTGTACAGTTCTCATTGTAAGCATAGGGCCTGAGAGCCTGTAACAGCGAGGTTCTCTGTATGTGCTAGTGTAACTTGGAACATTGTTTGCAGCTGTAAGACTGAGGGTATGCATTCTGTTCTCTCTCTCTCACTGTTTTCTGTTGGGACTGGATTTAGGACCCAGATGCCTTGTTTTGGGGGACCCAAAACCCTCAGACTGACCATGAACTTTCCATTTGATAATAGGCAAATTTATTGATACACAGTGATAGCAGAAAAGAATAATACCAGCAATTCTATGGCTACCAATCCTAGGGCTGTCGTCAGAGTCAAGATACATTCTGGCCAGGATGTGGCTTCACTCTGAGGATCTCTTTTAGATGTCAGATATCAGCAGCCTGGAGGTCAGAGGCTGAGGCCCACCTCTACCCACCAGTGTGGTGGATGAGGTGGGCTGGTGGTATGCCCTCTGTCCATGGTGCCTCGGGTTCCCCTCTTAGACACAGGGGACACTTTGTTGTTTAAAAATCTTTGCTTTTGTATTCTTTTCCCCTCCTGATGACTCTTCATCCATGCCTTGTGAGCTGGTGCCACCTTATCTCATAGTTTCATAGATGTTAGGGGCTGGAAAGGACCTTACGGATCATCAGAATGACCACCTTCCTACTGTTGACACTGAGCTGGTGCATGATCAGTCAGAAAAGTAAAGAGATTTATAAATCTGCAAGACCAGATGAACTTCATCCAAGAGTGCTGAAGGAGCTGGCTGAAGTCATCACAAGACCTCTGGCGAAACTCTAACAAAACTTGTGGCACTTGGGGGAGGTCCCTGAAGCATGGAAGAGGATCAATGTTGTGCCCATCTTCAAGAAGAAGAGGAGAGAGGACCCAGGCAACTATAGGCCAATTAGCCTAATTTCTATCCCAGGGAAAATCCTGGAAAAATTCATCGAGAAGTCTATGTGTGATATACCTACAGAATGTAGGATTCTGAATGACAGCCAGCATGGCTTCATCATGGACAGGTCTTGTCTTACCAATGTCATCTCCTTCTATGACCTGGTAATTCACCACCGGGATAAGAGAGAGGAGGTCAACATTATATACCTAGACTTCCAAAAGGCCTTTGATCTGGTATCCTATGATATTCTTATGGGAAAATTGGAGGATTGTGGGTTTAACTGCTCGACAGGTGGGTAGGAAGCTGGCTGTGTGGTAGGACCCAGAGAATTCTAATGAACGTATCTGTATTGTCCTGATGAGAAGTGGCCAATGGTGTCCCTCAGGGGTCTGTGCTTGGTTCAGTGCTTTTCAACATCTTTATCAATGGTTTGAATGTGGGGGTAAGGAGCTGACTGGGCAAATTTGCAGACGACACCAAGTTATGGGGGAGCGTAGTCACGCTTGAAAATAGGCTGCAGATACAGGCAGACCTAGATAGACTGGCAAGTTGGGTGGATTGGAACCAGATGAAGTTCAACATTGAGAAGTGTAAAGTGCTCCATCTGGGGATGAACAATCCCTAACATACTTACAGGCTTGGTGGCTCTAAACTGACTAGTACCATGACTGAAAGGAACCAAGGGGTAATAACAGACTGTAGCATAAACATGAACCATCAGTGAGATGCTTTTGCCAGCAGGTCAAATAATACTCTGGCATGCATCAACCGATGATGCATCTCAAGCAAAACCAAGGAAGTGATTCTTCCGCTTTACTTAGCATTGGTGAGACTGCAGCTGGAGTACTGTGTCTAGTTTTGGGCTCTGAACTTCAACAAGGAAATGGAAAAACTTGAGAGAGTTCAGAGAAGAGCCACCTGTATGGTCAGGGACTTGCAAGGCCAGCCATATGAGGACAGGCTGAGGGACTTGGGTCTCTTCAGCCTAAAAAAAGAGAAGGCTGAGAGGGGACTTGGTAGCAGCTTACCGCTAAATCAGGGGAATAGATCAAGGGCTTGGAAAGCAACTGTTCACCAGGGCACCCTTGGGGAAAACCAGATGTAATGGCCACAAAGTCCTGGAAGACCATTTCAGGCTTAACACTAGAAAAAACTTCTTCATAGGGTGTCCAGACTGTGGAAAAAACTCCCTCCAAAGGTAGTACAATCACCTACCCTGGAAACCTTCAAGAGGAGACTGGATGGTCACCTTGCTGGGGTCATCTGCTGGGCCTAGTGCAGGAAAGAGAACTGGGCTCCCCCAGACCCTGCCTTTCCTGCCTAGTGCAGAGAACTGGGCTCCCTCAGGCCCTGATATATTCCCCTGATATATTTATACGCTACCACCAAGTCCCCTCTCAGTCTTCTCTTCTCCCAGCTGAACAGTCCCAAGTTCCTCAGCTTCTCCTCATGTGACCTGGTCTCTAGGCCTCTACTCATGCATGTGGCCCTGCTTTAGACTCTCTTGAGCTTCTCCATATCCTTCTTGAAGTGCACTACCTAGAACTGGATGCAGTACTCCAAGTGTGGTCTCACCAAGGATGAGTAGAGTGGGAGGATGATATTCTTAGCCTTGTTCGAGATGCCTTGGTAGCCAGTGTTTGAATCAGTGTGGTATGTGCCCACAATTTCCCAGGCTATGTGTATATTTGTTGGCCTTGTTGTGTTAGACATGCTGTCTGCCTTAAAGGATGTGAGAACTGTGTGACTGTGTGACCAGGCCTTTAGAAATCAATTAACCCTTGCTGCCACCCTGGGCTATTGTTCTAATGTATATATATATATCTTTATATTACCTGTAGCAGGATTACCTTTGTGGGGCTTGGGTTGAGTCTCAGATTCAAGGGTCTGCTGTTTGATGGGTGGAGCCCACCCACCAATCTAGAGGCAGCATGAGGAAAGCAGTGTCCTGCCCTTTTCTGAAGGGAGGGGACAAGGAGCAGCTGGACCTGAATTAGAACTGCACTAGCCAGGTCCAGAGAACTTCGGGGGTGGAGCCCCTGAAGAGTATAAAAGGGGAGCGTGCTCGCCATGCTGGGGAGAGATGACGAGGGACAGTGAGGAGAGAGGAGCTCTGGAGACAGCCATCCTTGGGGCCTGCTTGAGCTTCAGTGGTGTGTGAATTGGAGTACAGGATTAGGCTCTCAGAGCCACTCAAGGTGGCTTGAGTCTGCAAACCCAGCAAGCAAGCGGCTGGGCAGTCAGTGTGCAGATTGGCACATGGAGAGCTGGCCCTGGGAGCATCTCAAGGCTGCTTGGGTCCCACACAGTGTGCAGATCAGTGCACGGAGACTCCGCCCTGGAACAGCTCATGGATGCTCAGGCCTCACCCAGTGCACAGGTCAGTGCATGGAGAACCCACCTTTGGAGCAGCTCGTGGCTGCTTAAGTTAGCCCTAGTCCTAGGCCGAGTGACTAGAGCCCCTCAGTGTGGCTCTGTCTTTAACTAAAAACAGCCCCAGTGCCCAGAACAGGGCCCAGGAAAGGGAGAACCTCTGGTATGATACTGGGCAACTGGGCCCTGTGAGGAGGTCTCATACTGGTCTCATACTGTAAGAATTCAGCTCGTGCGAGAGAGAGAAAGCCCTGGGCTGCCCCGTGCAGGGTGCCCGGCCATCGAGGAGAGCTGAAGGTGCTGCTGGAAGAGGCTGTCATGGGATTGGCCTTCAGGGGATGAGCCATGGCTTCTTCAGAGAGGAAGCGTGAGTTGCTGGGGAAGTGGGCCCCACGGGGGAGGTAGACACAAGACAGGACGGTCTGCCACCTCTACCTTCCATCACAGGAGGGGCGTGTTCACATCCCAGGATGGGGCTCTAAGGAAACCCCTTGGGGAGGTACTGAGTGCACTCTCTATTTTGCGTGATTGTTGTTGTGTCAAGGTCTATATAACTATGGTTATTGTTTAAGAGAATTTATATGGTTCATGTGTTCTTAATGTATTAATATGCATATTTGTATTGTTACTGGGTAGGTCTAGGGAATATTATTATTAGCTTATTTGGGTTCTATAAGTTGATTCCCCATATGTGTTTATCCCCTTAACTATCTTATTTATTGTGTTAATTGTTATATAGTCTATAAATTATATGGTTTATGTGGATTGTGGGATATTATACATAGTGTCATACGCAAAACTTTATTGTGAATATTTCATGTTTTATCTTAAGTATATATAGTTATTATAATAATAAATTGTATATAGTTAAGTAAGCACTGGGTCTCAGCCTGGCTTTGTAGAGAGGAGAGGGAACTGCTCTAATAGCACCCTGCCTGACCCCCACCACTGTCATTGGAAGACAGGATACACCCACATGGGTGAACCCAGGCTATATAGCTATAAGCCATTTTCCAAAAAGCAAACCTCCGAATACCATTTTCTAGTTGTCATTTTCTCACACATCATTGTAAATAATCTTGTAATTATTGTAAGTATTCTTGTTGTCTGTTATGATCTAATATAGCCTTGTGGTTTCCAGTTTAATCAAAGAGCCTGCTCATTTGTTTTTGCAGTAGAGTAATACTGGGCTGGAAGCAAACACCCTGCTAGGAGTCACTTGCCATTAACAAAGCCAAGTAAACAGTCAGTTTTAAATGACATAAAAAAGCAGAAGTAAAAGTATCATAGTCATTCAGGCTTCCAAAAAAGAACTCAAATTATAACTTGTGGGTAGCCATTTACATACTTTCATACACAACAGGAAATCCAAAGTATTCATTATGGGTCAAATTCAGGTTTGATACTGGTAGACTAAAGGCTGATAGAATTATGTTTGCTTCTATTAGCCTGACATTAGTCAAGTGACTCAAATGTTTCCAGGAGTCTTAGTGGACCCTAGGTTTGGAAGGGACATTGAGGGTCATCTGGCTCAGCCCCTTGCTATTGTCAGTGGATGAGGGTGGATAAAAACCTAGAAAAGTGATTGTTAGCTAGGATGCCATGGCACCCTGGGGTGCTATGGGATTTTTTCAAGGTTACCACAAGCTGTGCAATGTTAGCACTTTTAGGTGTTCCAACTGATTCCCAAGATAAATCCAGAGGTTTTAAATAAGAATCCATAGCATTTAAAAATATTCTGCCCTGTTGGGGTCTTTCTGAGTTCTTTGTACCAGAAAAAATGATCTACTATTTTTCTGTACCCAAAAATGAGTGAAAAGTAAGAGATGGCATTTTCTGAGGGATGCCTCAAGTCTAATGAGGGGTGTCTCATTTTTAAAGAGTCATACCTTGAGTCTGAAAAGGTTGAGAAGCATTGACCTAGACAGAGAGACATGGATTTAATGGTTACTGTTTCAAATCTGGCTCACTTCCTAGTGACTAAGTGGCATTTCACAACTGTCCCTGGCAAAATCATGGAGCACATCCTCAAGGAATCCATTTGTAAGCACTTGGAGGAAAAAAAATGGTGATTAAGAACAGTCACCATGGATTCACCAAGGGAAAGTCATGCCTGACCAACCTGATTACCTTCTATAACTGGTCAGGTTAATGAAGTTACCAGGGACTTCAGTGTCTAAGAAGGCTGGGACAAAGACATCCACCCCAGATGTAGGTGAAGGGTAACTGTCAAGGGCAAGTCTTGGGTCCTGGTGGCAGTGAAGAGCCTAATTGGGGTCACAGGGGCTAGCTGCCCTATCAGTGGCAAGCCCACACCATGCCTCTCCAACAAGGCTGGGCTGGGGGGTCTACCTGAGGAAGGCATGGGTATCCTCTTCCTTGGGCAGGTTTGGGCAAAGTGCCCTGACTCCCCACAATACAGGCAAAGGTACTGGGAATGATGGTGAGCCTTCTTCTCTGAGGGGAGTCTCTTTTTTAATCATGTCAAAGGTAGGGTGATAGTAGCTCTTCTGGGGATGGAGTTGGCTCTTCTTGGGTCCTAGTCCACCCCGGTGACCATGATGCAGCCTCATATTCCTGTTGGACTAGTGAGTGTCTATATGAAGGCTGAGGTCAATATGGTCATCCAAGGTAGCTGGGAGGTCCACTCAGACTAACTTGTCCTTAAGTCAGCCCTGAAGCCCTTGGCAGAAGAGGAAATGTTAAACAGCCTCATTCCACTAATTTGTATTGTTGCCTCATTCCACTGTATTGTATTGTTGACCAGTCATCTAAAATGAGACGCATAACTGCATATCAGGTGGTGCCCTTGTTGGAGGGTGTGGAGAGCCTGCTCCATTGTATGGACCTAATGTGGGTCTCCAGAGATCTTGGCCATGGCTTGGATAAAATTTTTGAACTTATCCAGGAGGAGATCTGCTGATTTTGGAAGTGGGGAAGCTCAGGCCAGTGTGTTACCACTCAAGAGGCTGAGGATCATCCCACCCTAGATGTATCAGAGAGGTAGGTTTTGGGGCAGGGTCAAAATGAGAGGTGACATTGGTTAATGAACCCTAAAAAGCAGTGGAGAGCCCCATCGATCTTGGCACATAGAAGGATCTAGGGTTCAGGATGGACAAATGTGCTAGACACACCAGTGGGCCTACAAGTTGGTTTGCAGGGCTGTGATCTGAGCTTCTGACCCTTGTAAGGCAGCCAATAATTCATCCTTGGACATCCACCATGGTGGTAGATCCATCCCCCTGTACCTCATGGGTCTGTGAGGCATGCTTTGCTGTGAGGGTTTGACTGGGATGTAGGTACTGGGCCTGCAGGTAGGCCCTGACGGGCAACCAGGAGGTCAGCTGAGTGGGGTACAGATTACCAGGGCATCTGGTCAGGGTCTGGATCAGCAAAGTGGGGAATGTAGAACCAAAGGCTAAGATTGCTGAGAAGGAGATCAGACGGCACTTTTACACATGCTCCAACATGTTCTGATTAGAACAAATCAGAGCAGACTCCAGCGTGTTGCAACATCTTGTGTATTCAACATCCCCACATTTCAAAATGGCCACGGGGGCACTTTAACGAAAGCCCGTTGAACAAGTTTTAGCTAAAGCCCCTCTGCCACCATTTTGAAATGCAGAATGCTGAATACACTGTGAACTTTTCAATTACAGCAGCTCCTGAGACCATGTGTATAGGTGCTGGAGAGGCTTAATCCAGGGCGCAAGCTGAGGTCCAAAGCCAGGAGAATCAGAGAGCCAGGTGCCGTGTTCCAGGGAAGATCAAAGAAGAGCATCAGGAAAAGCCAACACCAAGTCAAGAGCCAGAAGAACTAGAGAGCTGTAGATGCAAGGCTTGCCAGAGCAGACTGAAGCCGTTGTCAAAGCCAGCCTGCAGCTTGAGGCTGCACATGTGCTTAAAAGGGCTGAGTGGCATTCTCAGCCAATCCAGTTACAGAGAACTGGGGCAGTCTCAATAGCCCAGAATCAAGGTCAGGTATGGAAGCTCCCTGGCTCGGGCTAACTGGCCAGAGGTTCAGACACCTAGCATCCCCTCCCAGTACTACTTAAAGATATTTTTTAAGAACTTTAGAATTTTTCTTGATTAAAATTTATTATATGGATCACATTTAATGGAATGCTTTGGAAACTTTGTGTAACTACAACAAAAAAGCTTCATATAAGGCATTATTGTGATTAAATACTGAAATACTGTATCATTCATATTTAATTATTTTTAAAGGATTCTTCCTTGAATTGTATTGTCCTTCAAAAATAGTGCTATGAGGGAGTGCTATAAATGTTCACACAGTCCAATCCACAGGTTGGGATCATCCCTAGCTAAACCTTCCCAGAAAATATTTGTCTAACTTGCTCTCTTAAAAATCCTGATGGTGGAGATGCCACCATCCCTCAAGGCACTCTGTTCCAGAATTAACCACTCTCATTGTTAGAAAGTTCTTTCTAATATTTAGGCCATTTTCCTTGACGAAAAAAAGTAGCTCATTGCTTCTTGCCTGTCATCTATGGACATGGAGAACAGTTGATTGCTGCCCCACTTTATAACAATACTTTTCATATTGGAAAACTGGTATCTAAACTCCACCATGTTCCCTCAGTTTTAACCTTATTCAGACTAATAAGCTTTATTCTGTCAACCTTTACTCCTATGTCATGTTTTCTAGATATTGAATCATTTTTATCACAGTCTTTGGACTTTTCCAAAATTTCTATGTCTTTCTTAAAATCCTGTTGTTGGAACTGGACACAGTTCTTTAAGTCCTCACCACTGCTGAATAGAGTGGACACATCATTTTCTGTTTCTTCTGACAATGCAGTCACTTCAAATTAGAAACTGTACCTTGTTAATGCACTCCCCTCCAGCAAACTGAATGTCTAAGCTTTCTTCCTATATCCAGGCCTCTCCTCTTTTCTCTGCCTGCATCCTTGTTTTCCTTCTCTTTAGTTCTCAACTCCTTCAGCCTTGATACCCAGGCTTTGTTTGTCTGTTTTTGGAGTGGGTGAAACTAAAATGTGTTCTTTGGTTATTTACACAAATCCCTTTTAAAAAACATCATCTGTTCTTTCATTACTGCATAAACTGTCACTGTTTTCAGTGTCACCTTCCTTTGCTGTAATCAAGGATGCTGCAACACTGGGGCCAGGTACAGGCATTACGTTTTACTGGTATAAGTTATCAAAAACTGGTCTATGCCTGTAACAGAACAGCAGTTTGTTGCTCAAAAGTGGTCTACAGCCTTAACAGAACATAAATTCAGCACACGGAGAATGACAGAACCAGGTCTAGATTTTGTTGGGGTGGTGGCAGCAAAAGGGGTAATGTGTGTTCTGTCTACCAATCTAAACTACACCACTTACAGAAAACCATGCAACTTAGATTGGCTCCACCTCAGGGTTTTTGAATGTCTGTACCTAGTCTGAGGTACCAAATGCCCTTAGCACCCAGATTTTGCCTTTGCCTGATGCATTCTCCACTATGTTGAAGACGGAAGACATGAAAGAAAGTGCAATAGTTTTGTTTTTAAAAGAATAAAGTACAGGGCATGGAATTGGTGAGGCTTAGCACCTTCTTATCAGATGTCGTTAGTAGCAGAAATAGGATTCTCAGTGACACCACAAAATTGATTAGAGGCAGGGAAAACCTTCTATGTGATGGCAGATTAAAAACAGTGGAACTGAAGACAGAAGAGGAATGAAGAGTGACAGGACAAAGTTAGGCAAATAATGACTGCCTAGGGAAGGTAAATCAGGTACTACTATATCTAACTTTTCTCATAATACCAGAAAAGAGGAAATTAATGGTATTTTAAGAGACAAAATTTAAAAGCCAATGACAGAAAATACTTTAAATTATAAAAGCTTTCTGACAGTCTCTTCAGCAATAGTGATTGCCCATTGAACTCATTGCCACAGAAGCTTGGACAGTTAAAAAAGATTGAAAAAATATGTATAATTCAGAACTATTCAGATACTAAAATAAAATAATATGAACTCTCATGCGCCAATCACCAGCATCAACAGCACCAGCCTCTGCATGTGGGGATAAGAAAAAACTTTCCTTATGGGTTAATTACTCTGAAATCACCCAGTTTGAGGTTTTAGAATTCTTCTTGTGTGCTTACCAGTGGTGGTAGGCTCTTCTACAGAAATCATACTGGACTGACAACCTGTACCATGGATCTAGATTCTGATCCACAATGATGTGCATATTTCTATACCCTGAAAAATAGTGAGGGCTCAGACCAAACCTCCTCTTCTCTCTCTAAAAAATAAATAATAATTGTAGTAATTTATTGTTTAGTGAAATTGCAGGATAATAATAAAAACTCCCTGCTGCATCCATTAACTACAAAACATATATAGAAGTCATTTATCATACAGGAAAAAAGCAGGAAGAAAGCAAAAGAAAATGTAGCAGCGTAAAAAATGAGGCAATGCAACATCGTTTTTCACGAACACCAACTGCGTTTAATTAAGCCTGAAAACTGAGAAATAATCAAGGACACGCTACTTTTCTCATTTTTAAAGAGCTGAATTTTATTTTCCTAAATTTCACACATAGAGAAGTCTGAATGACAAGTTACTCTACCAGAAGTTGAGAGTGATTTGAGGCGGGAGTAACCTGACTGACAGCAGTCAAAATGTCTGTGGCTTCTTGTTGTGAAGAAAAAAAACTTAGCCTTATTAAAAAAATGCTGTTTTTCTTCACAAAGTACACTGCACCAATACTTACACACCCTTGCCAACCACCACAGCACTTCTATTCTCCAGCTGACACCAATGGTATCAATGTACTTTTTATAGAAAGTGGAAGAGCAGTGTGTTTCCAGAAATAATTCTATCACAACCTCTGCCTCTTTCTGAAAGTGAAATTAGAAGAGAAGATACTGTTGGTGCCACAGGCTCAGAACAGCTTGACCTAAATCTTGAAAGCTGAGGGGTGCAATTAAAAAATGATGACTACCAGCATAACCAGTGCTGTTCTTGCCCTACAGGAAAGAAAGAACGTGCAATATTAAGTTAACTACACTTGATTCTTCTTGGCTTCACTGAAGAAAACATGTCTGAACATAAAAGCCTGAGAAGGTAACTCTGAAGTTTTTCTTAGCTTTACTGTCAACCTGAGTAAGTTGGCAATTAAACCATGACAATCATGTCATTATTAGAAGATGAAGGCCACTATTGTCTTTGGATATTTTTCATATTAGCTTGCATGTTGAAGCCATGTTCAGCTTCTGTTTCTTTAATGTATTTAAATGGCATTTACTATCTAAATACAGAATGATCAGGTCATACATCAAAATAAATAAAATCAAGCAATATGAAGAGACCCAAAGGGTAAACTCAATAGCTCTTGGATGACTCAGCTTGCCAAATAAAATGGGACAACTCTGAAATCACGTGAAGAGAAAGGAGGATAAGGAAGAGAATGGAAGAGAGCAAAACTGAAGAAAACAGTGAATTCTCACATGCCACATTACATTCCCCTTCACAAAAAACAAAAAAATCTCACAAGTCAGGATTATTGAAATAAACAAGCTTCACACAACAGTGTAAAAGTAATTACTATGGCACTCTAGATGACCTCCTCCTGGGAGAGAATTCCTCAAGCAAGATTAAATCACAGGAAGCTGTGTTGATGGGTTGGTCCTGAATGGACTGAGCCACTAAAGTCCAGATGCTCAAAGGCATTGATTTTTCTATCTAAATATATCTTTGAGGAGCTTGGCCTAACAATCAGCTCACTGACTGTAACTACTGAGCAGTTACTTCTGGACATAAGAGATGACTGAAGTATTGAGGTTCCAGATTATAAATGCCTATAACGTAGAATCTGGGGAAGCTTTTGTGAAGTAAGATGGCATGTGAATTTAAAGCATAACAGCTATTCTATGGTAGTTCCTTATAGAGACACTTTTATACAGCAATATAAGTGCACCCGAGGGTCTTGAAAGAGCTGGCAGACATCATTGCATCCCCCTTGGCAGGGATATTTGAAAACTTGTGGCACTTGGGTGAGGTCCCAGATGACTGGAAAAGAGCCAATGTGGTCCCTATCTACAAGAAAGGAAGGACTTGGGGAACAGACCAGTCCATCTGATGTCCGTCCCTGGAAAAATCCTGGAGAAAATTGTCAAGGGATCCATCAACACCAGACTAACGGAAAGCAAACTTCTGAATGCCAGCCAACATGGCTTTGTGACTGACAGGTCTTGCCTGACCAACCTCATCTCCTTCTATGACCGGATAACACATGCCCTGGACAAGAAAGATGATGTGGATGTCATACATCTGGACTTCAAGAAGGCTTTTGACCTAGTTCCCTATGATGTCCTCATGGTTAAGCTGGGGAACTGTGGCCTTGATCATCATATGGTCCGATGGCTAGGCAACTGGCTATGGGGTTGGACCCAAAGAGTACTAGTTGAAGGGAGCAAATCAATGTGGTACAGGGTTACCAGGGGAGTCCCTCAGGGCTCAGTACTTGGGTCAGTACTCTTTAACATTTTCATCAATGATCTGGATTCAGAAGTCAGATATAAACTGGCTACATTCATGGATGATACCAAATTATGGTGGAGGGCGGACACACCACAGGACAGGCTGGGGATACAGGCCAACTTGGACACTCTCTCAAGGTGAGCTGACTAAAACCTGATGGCCTTTAATGCAGAAAAGTGCAAGGTGCTGCACCTTGGTAGGAAACCCCCCCAGCATACTTACAGGCTCATCAGTGCTGAGCTCACTAGCACCATGACCCAAAGGGACTTGTGGGTCTTGACAGACCACAAGATGAATGAGCCACCAATGTGATGCTGTGACTGGCAAAGCTAACCGAACTCTGGTGTGCATTCACTGATGCATCTCAAGCAAAACCAGGGAAGTCATCCTCCCACTTTACGCAGCTCTGGTGAGGCTATGTCTGGAGTACTGTGTCCATTGTCCTCTTGCTTCAGGATGTGGAGAAGCTTGCAAGAGCTCAGAGGACAGCCACTCTTATGATCTAATGCCTGGAGGGAAGGCCGTATGAGGAAAGGCCGAGGGACTTGTGACTCTTCAGTCTGGAGAAGAGGAGGCTCAGGAGGGACTTGGTGGCAGCCTACAATTACATAAGAGGGGTACATCA
Source organism: Crocodylus porosus (assembly GCF_001723895.1). NCBI lineage: Eukaryota > Metazoa > Chordata > Crocodylia > Crocodylidae > Crocodylus > Crocodylus porosus. Next base: position 3,836,898 of record NW_017728910.1, on the reverse strand, counting down.
GGTCCTGGGAGAACAGCTGTTCACCAGAGCTCCCCAAGGGATAACAAGATCTAATGGCCATGGACTCCAGGAAGGCTGATTAGGCTAGACATAAGAAAAAAAAAGAGTTCTTTACAGTGCGTGTGTCCAGGGTCTGGAACAAACTCCGCCCCCCAAGGTTGTGCAAGCACCTACTCTGGACTCCTTCACAAAACAGGTAGATTTATTTCTTGCTGGGGTCACTTAATCCCAGCTGACTTCCTGCCTATGGTGTGGGGGCTGGACTCGATGATCTCATGAGGTCCCTTCTAGCCCCTAATGTCTATCAAAGTGCAGTTTATTTTACCCCCACCCCAGACTATACTAAGTTAAATCATCCTTATACACTTTAAATATAGAACAAGAATGTCTACTTGGGTAGTTAGTGTGGAATAGCTACTGACCTCAGTAGACCAGCTCTAAGACTTTGAATTATACTGAATAAAATGACATATCATAGATCCACTGCGTACTTTCAGAGGTGAATAAGTCTGTAAACCATGATGGTGATGGAGAAGCAGTAAATACAGTGCTGTTTTTCAAGTGGTATTTAGCTGGCTGAAAGATGTCTGAGATCTGCCAAAGCTAACATGAATCACATTAAAAGGATTCTTTTGCATGTGCATTTGGGTCAAGCTGCAGGTGTTTGGCAGAATAAACATAAATGAGGACAAACAGTTGCAACACTCCTTTTGGTGAAGAATTTATGAACCAACTGTGTCCTGTGTGAGGAGGAGGGAAACATATTATGAATTATTTACATGTGTAACCCTTCTGCCAGGCACTGGTAGGCAGCATAAGGGCCGGGTTCGCATTTTGGGGTACCTCATACATTTATACCTGTGGATTGAGCCCCCACCCAGAAATCTGGGAACACTAAATTAATTACTGGGGTGTCCGGCATAAACAAAAAACCCCTCCTCACAAGCAGCGTAACCAAAAAACCCCCAAACAACCCCCCTACCCCCCGCAAAACCCGATTTCATATAGAAAACAGGAAAAACAAAAACAAATGCAATGTGAAACACTACTAACTACACAACATAGTCTATAGGTTGCGCTGAGCCAGGGGGAAGCTCCTTAACAAATGGGAAAGGAAATATCTTCCCATAAAGACACAGAGTCATTTTGACCTGATTTAGCCCAATCAGAAGGTCAGAGTAGTGCTATGAAGGTCTAAAGTGCCCTTCATCCCTGTTCATGGAACAGAGCATGGGAGTATTTGCACAACATGGGTCTTCTCCAGGCTGGTGTACAAAACCCCTCAGGGAATGGGACACACAGCTCCTAAATGACCTCTTGACACTGCCCATTTTACACAACATCACTCATTTTGTTTTCATGGGGTTGTCTGTACCTGTGGAAGAGGATGCATGATCGGCCCCTTGATAGATAAAAGCAGGTTTTGTGCATTTAAAATTTAAAATTTTGAGTAGCTAGATCAAAATTTGGCTCTTAATATTCTGATACTGATCCCATTTGTAGATGCTTCAGCTGAATTCTGCATAACCATCTGAAAATGCAATCTGATGAACAGGGGGATTTTTTGTCCAGGAGACATAAGTAGTAGTAATTATAGTGTCTAAGTGAGCATATTATTCTACTGCAAAACGAGTCCTCCTTACGAGAAACTCTGTGATTCAAAATCATTGATTGATTAAAAGGAAAATAAAAATGGAGCTTCCCTAGTATTATGTCTGCCAAAATCTCTCTGGTTCTTGAACTGAACTTTTGTAAGTTTTCAAAGCTTTGTTTCCTGGGATTGCTGAAGTACTGCTGTTTCTGATGCAATCCCAAAACACTAAGTACTGCAGAAAATGGTACACTTCTCTGATTTCCAGGAAATTGGAACATTCGACTGAGGGTTCGACGTTACACTGACCATGAGCACACGAGCTCTCAGAACACCAACTGTTCTTGGAAAAAAAAAGTTGTCAGTGAATGATGCAACCACTTAAATCAAGGGAAACCTATCTTAGTCTAGGGTAATCTGTGGAGTAAGGTAGTTTGCCCTTGACAGCTATTTATTCGCTTGCCATTTACTGATGATTTTTGCACCAAGATTCCCTATCTTGACAAAATTCTTCTATGGGGACTAATAACAGTGCTTTTGCTTGGGCTTTTAAATACACACAATGATTTCCTCACAAGCTCAAAGGAAAGATATTATGGAACTGTGATATGGATGCAATGCACATTGCCAAGACAATCCAACCAAAAATAAATAGAATTGACATGCTGCATGGATAGTTGTAAAGTTTGTACTCAACACTGAACAGTCCCTGTAGAGCCTTGTCTTATGGGCCATTGTTGTGCCCATCTTCAAGAAGGGGAGGAGAGAGGACCCAGGCAACTATAGGCCAATTAGCCTAACTTCTATGCCAGGGAAAATCCTGGAAAATTCATCGAGGAGTCTATATGTGATATGCTTGCAGAAGGTAGGATTCTGAACAACAGCCAGCATGGCTTAGTCATGGGCAGGTCTTGTCTTACCTATTTCAACTCTTTCTGTGACCAGGTAACTCGCCACCTGGATGAGAGAGAGGAGGTCAAAATTATATACCTAGACTTCTAAAAAGCCTTTGGTCTGGTAACCCATAATATTCTTGTGGGAAAATTGGAGGATTGCAGGCTTAACTGCTCGACAGTCAGGTGGGTAGGAAGCTGGTTGCAGGGTAGGACCCAGAGAGTTCTAATGAGCGGATCTGTGTCATCCTCTTAAAAAGTGGCTGGTGGTGTCCCTCAAGGTCTGTGCTTGGTCCACTGCTTTTCGACATCTTTATTAATTATGTGGATGTGGGGGTGAAGAGCACACTGGCCAAGTTTGCAGACAACACCAAGTTATGGGGGAGCGCAGTCATGCTTGAAAATAAGCTGCAGATACAGGTGGAACTAGACAGACTGGCAAGTTGGGCAGGTCAGAACCAGATGAAATTCAACATTGGGAAGTGTAAACTGCTCCGTCTGAGGATGAACAATCCCCAACATACTTACAGGCTCAGTGGTGCCAAACTGACTAGCACCACAACTGAAAGGGATATAGGGCTAATTATAGAACATAGTATGAACACGAGCCATCAGTGCAATGCTGTAGCCAGCTGGGCAAACAATACTCTGGCCTGCATCAACCGATGCATCTCAAGCAAAGCCAAGGAAGTGATTCTTCTGTTTTACACAGTATTGGTGAGACTGCAGCTAGAGTACTATGTCCAGTTCTGGGTGCTGCACCTCAACAAGGACATGGAAAAGCTTTATCCCTTCCAGCCCTTTACAATCTATGACTGAATTGCCAGGTTATCCATGGCACATGCTGGGAGCCAATTTGCTGACCTAGCACGTGCTGGGAGCCAAATTATTGATCTCTTTACCTCATTGGTGATTGTTACTCTTGTTGCTTAGAGATGGTGCAGTTACAAAACACCACAACTGAGAGAGTTAAATGATGCTGAAGAGTATATATCAGTGCCATGGCATACCTTCAGTTTTAAGAACAAATAATGGTCCACAATTTTCTGGAGCTGCATTTAAGCAATTTGCAACTCAATATGATTTTCAGCATATCACCATCAGTCCACATTTCCCATGTAGCAATGGGGATGCAGAACGTGCAGTATGGACTGTAAAGAATTGCTTAAGAACACAGATCTCTATTACACTCTCCTGATGGTTCAACACCATTAGAGCATGGATGGAGTTCAGATGAGTTGCTTATGAGCCCCTGACTCCATACAGCTCTGACAAGTATGGTAGATGACATCCAAACTTGTCAATGTGCAGGAATTTCATGAGAAAGATAAACTGATAAAGGACTGTCAGAGATGGAATTCTAACATTAGACATGCCTCAAGAAATGCACCTGATCTTATCCCACAGCAGGAAATATGGATTCCAGATGCAGGAGCACTAAGCGCTGTCCAGGCTAGGGCAGATACCCCTTATTCATATTGGGTGGAGACACCTAGACGTTTTCTACGTAGAAATCGAGAGCATCTCCATCATACTCCACCTGTTTACTATAGTATGTCAAGACATGCATCAGTTCCATCAAATAGATTCACAAATCTAGTCTATCTGCTTTAAGTGAAAAATCTTATATATGTTTCTGTTTCTACTATTGTCTTTTTTTAAGAAAGGAAGTGGTAAATACTCACCAAGTGAGTGATGTGCTTGTAACTTCTCTCAAGATGATTTTGCACTTCTTTGAAAGTCCTTCAATTTCTTCTAAAATGAGGGATGTAGTAGTAAGGGTTATCACCCTTCCTGAGTGCTGACATGAGGACATCAACAAGAAGTTGTCAGCCATCTTTGTGTGTATGTTAGTTGTTGCAATAAAGCTCTTTGAGAGCTAGAAGTCTCTCTGCCTTTTCCCGAGCTATGTGATACCACATTTTGGAAGATCTTAGTGCCTTGAAAGTCAAGTTAAATAGATTTAGCACAAATACTTTAAAGAATATCAATAAAAATCATTAGTGGAGGTAGACAAAATGCTATGTTTACAGAAACTGTGTAAATGCTCCATAAACAGGGCTAAAATAAGAACCCATCAAGTCTGTTTTGTATGTACACATTCCATATGCTTTCAAATTTCAAAAGCACTCAGGACTGGCTTAGACCAGCTCCTTACGAAGTCATTGGTAAAGCTCCCATTGAATCCAGTACAGAGCAGAGTTGAGTGCTTTAAAATTATCCTACCTCCCAATAACTTTCCTCGGCCAGGTATAGCTAACCAATCTAGTTACTTGGGCATGCAGAGATGAAGTCAGGAAGGTCAAAGCACAATAGGAGATGCAATGAAGAGTAAAAAGAAAGGTTTCTACAAGTATGTTAGCAACAACAGGAAAGTTAAGAAAAGTATGGGTCCCTTACTGAATGGGGGAGGCAACTGAGTGGCTGATGATACGGAAAAGGCTGAAGTACTCAATGCCTTTTTTAGCTTGGTCTTCACAGGCAAAGTAAGCTTCTGGATACTGCACCAGGCAGAACAGTCTGGCGGGGAGGTGAGCAGCCTCAGTGGTGAAAGAGCAGGTAGATACTATTTAGAAAAGCTGGATGTGTACAAGTGCATGGGGCTGGTTTTGTTCAATATCTGTATAAATGAACTGGAAAATGGCATAGAGTGCACCCTCAGCAAGTCTGCACCCAAGCAGGGGGGGCGGGGTGCTAGATACACTGGAGGGTAGGGCTAGGATTCAGAGTGACTGTAGTTATGCCAACTCCTGGGCACAACTCTCCCATTGCTTACTTTCACTGGGGAGCATGTTAATTCCCCCAGACACTCACCTGCCTCAACTTGATGAAAGATCTAGATAGAATTCTGCCTAGGGGGAAACTGCTTGGCAAATTGGGTCCTTCGTCAAACTGAATTCACAGATTCACAGAAGTTTAAGGCTGCATGAGACCATCAGGTCTAGCCCCCTGTTCTGGGCAGGAAAGACTTCTGGGGTTAAATAACCCCACCAAGGTGTGTGTCTAGTTTCCTTTTGAAGATCTCCAGGGTAGGTGCCTGCACCAGCCCCACTGAGACTCTATTCCAGAGTCTAATCACACAGACTGTGAAGAAGTTTTTCCTTATATCCAGCCTGAAACCTTCTTCTGGAATTTATGACCTTTGCTCCTGGTTTCCCCCTGGGGTGCTTTGGTGAACAGTTGTTTGCCTAGCCCCTGATGCTCTCCCCTGATATATTTGTAAGCTGCCACCAAATCCCCCCAAAGTCTTTTCTTTTCTAAGCTGAACAGTCCCATATCTGTCAACCTTGCTCTTCAGGCCTCTAATCATAAGAGAGGCTCTTCTCTAGACTCTCTCAAGCTTCTCCACATCCTTCTTAGTGTGGCACCTAGAACTGGATGCAGTGCTCCAGCTGCAGTCTCACCAATGACAAGTAGAGCAGGAGAAAAACTTCCTTAGTTTTTCTTGAGAAGCACTGGTTGATGCATGCCAGCATACTGTTTGCTCTGCTAACTGTAGCATCACACTGGTGGCTCATATTCATTTTATGGTAAATTATGACTCCCCGGTCCCTTTTGACATGGATAGCTAGCTATCCTAGCTAGCACCACTGAGTCTGTAAGTTTGTTGCAGATTTTTCCTCCCCAGATGGAGTAGGTTACACTTCACAGTATCAAACAGCATCTGGTTCCGGTTCCCGCATCTAACTAATCTGTCTAGGTCCACCCGGATCATCAACCTACCCTGATGCATGGCTGCACTTCCTGAGAGCTTCACATCATTGGTGAACTTTGCCACATCCAGATCATTGATGAAGATGTTGAAAAGCACTGGTCCAAGTACTGAACCCTAGAGGACCCCCAGGTCAAAGCAGATCCATCTATTATTACTCTCCACGGCCAGTTTCCCACCCATCTGACCATTGAATAGTTGAGTCCGTAGTCCCCTACTTTTACCTTGAGATCCTCATGGGACACCAAGTCAAAGGCCTTCCTAAAGTCCAAGTAAATGATGATGACCCCATCTCCCTTATCCAGGTGGTGAGTAACCTGATCATAGGAGGAGATGAGGTTAGTCAGACATGACCTACCCATGATAAAACTGTGCTGACTGTTGCTCAGAATTTTGCCTTCTACTAGCTTTTCGCATATGGACTCCTTGAGAAATTTTTTGAGGATTTTTCCATTGAAGTCAGGCTGATCACCCTGTGGTTCCCTGGGTCCTCTCTCCTCCTCTTCTTGAAGATGGGCAGAACACTGGCCCTCTTTCAGTCTTCTGGGACCTCTCCTGAGTACCACAAATGCTCAAAGAGGTTTGCCAGTGGCCCTGTGATGATTTTGGCTAGTTCATCCAGCACTCTTGGGTAGAGTTCATCCATCCCTGTTGACCTATAGATATCTAACCTCTCTAGCTGTTCTTTCACAAGCTCTGCATTGACTGTTGGGAGGTCAACATACACAACATGAATCATAATACCATGACTATTCTGTGTCATACTTGCATTCAACAGGCTATCACTCTTAGACTGGTGGAATACAGATGTGAAGTACTCATTCAGGACTTCAGTTTTCTCCTTGGTGTTGATGATCAGATGTCCAGATACATTGAGCAGTGGTGCCACATTTCCATTGGCTTTCCTCCTGTTACCTACATACCTATAGAAGGACTTCTTATTGTCCTTGATTTCAGTTGCTAACCTGAATTCAGTTACTGCCTTTCTTTTCTAATCTGCCTCCTACAGGTGTGGACCAATCTTATTTAATTCTCCTTGGGGCCTCTTCCTAGCTTCCACCATTAGTAAGCCTTCCTTTTCTTTTTCAGATATGAGACTTTCCTATTGAGTCAAGATGGCCTCCTGGCCCTTGTGCCACCTTTTTTGTATACAGGTATGGGAAACTTCTGCGCACTGAGGATTGTGTCTGTCGCAGAGCACTCAGGTGCCCTGCCACTGAGAGCACAAATGGCTCAGGAGAGACCCCTAGTGGCGAGAAGGGGGAGGCTCAGCTGCCAGTCACCAGGACTGCGCAAGTGCTGGTTCCTAGGGCAACCAGTGAAACCTAGAGACAGGAAGAGGCAGGGCTTAGCCCTTCTTAAGCCCAGGCAGGAGGCCAGGAGGACAGTTTCCCTCTGGCGGCCGAGGGAGGAGGAACTCAGCCAGTGCAGACGAAGGGGAGAACTCTGATGGTGGGAACATCCCCTGGTTGCTGCTGGGGTTGGTGCACTCTCTCTCTGGTAGGGATTGATTCTTGTTTGACTGGATGGTCTAGCTTTTATGTTGTAGTCCAGGGGCTTTGTGTTCTTGTGTTTATTGTTTTGACCAGAGGACCAGGTGAGGCTATAAGGGGTTGGAGGAGGCCTCATAGGGATTCCACAGTAGCATGGGGCTTCCTGGTGCTGGAGAGGACGCAGCATTTTGGGGTGCATTGGCCCCAGCCCCAGAGTCAGGGGGGCAGTGAGACGCCCCGGAGCCAAGTGAAGGGGGTAGCGAGGAGCCTGGAGCGGGCACTGGCGAGAAGCCCCAGAATGGGCAGTGCAGGACAAGCTAGAGGGCACCGGTAGGGGCGTGGGCTGTGAGATGAGCTAGAGGGCACCGGCGAGGGTGCAGGCTGAAGGACAAGCCAGAGAGCATCCGCGTGGCACAGAGAGTAGAACAGACCTGAACAATTTCAGATACATCTGCAAAGCTTGGGCTGCGGTGTAAGGGGAGGAAAGAAGCTGCAGATAGTGTCTCAGGCACTGATACAGAAAATAGGCAGCCTCCCGCTTGATTAAAATCTTCCAATCAAGCAAATAGCAACAAGGCATGGCAGGTGAGAAGGCAGGTGGTTGGCCCTTAATCGGTGTTGCGGGATCACTAGTAGACGGCCCTGAAGAGGCACGACTGTCACAGTGTCCTTGAGGAATGACCACTCTTCATCCATAATCTTTTCCTGTGGTCTATGATCCTGTATGGCATTACTCACTAAAGTCCTTAGTTTATTGAAGTCAGCTTTTCTGAAGTCAAGAATTTGTACCTTACTGCAAGATTTAACCAAATTAACAAAATATGCCATATGGCAAGACACTTATGGGGCTCCTCCACCTGTAGACTCTTGCCACAGGCCTCTATATTGAACTCTAGCTCCAGCTGTTAAGTCTGTCTTCACAGCTGGAGACTCTGAACAGTAATCCAGGGAGATACTACAGGGTACCTCTCACAGTCTATTTGTTACCAAAATAAAGAAATGTGGGCATCTTAACAGCCTTTTGCCCTCCTTCAGCATGCCTCCCTGGCATCTGACAGAGCACTTTACCACTTCTGGTGTTCTTTTGCATTGTCCCCGGGCTTGCCCAAGCTATAAGCATTGGTCCTCACCCTCCAGCTGTGGCTTGTTCCTTCTATTTGAAGGTGAGTCACCTGAGGTGAGCTGAGACCAACATTCCCCTCATCCAGGGCCCCAAGACCCACAGAATGTGGCATTCAGGCTGGGACAGTCCTGACCAGGTCTCTTTCACTGGCGATCACTGTTTCCCGGTGGGACCTTTTGGGCTGTGGCACTGGCACTGTGCTGCTTGTCACTCTGCACCTAACTCCTGCAGGTAACTCTGGTGCTGCTGGGGATTTTCACCCTCTCACAGGCAAAAGGAAAGGGGTGAGTGGGGAATTCTCCTCCCTTGCTCCCTTTGCTCTGCCACAGTGACCTAGACAAATCGGAGGATTGGCCAGAAGAATTCTCATGAGGCTCAGTAAGGACAAGTGAAAAGTCCTGCACTTAGGATTGAGGAATACTGTGCACTGCTATAGGTTTGGGACCAACTGTCCAAGCAGGAGCTCTACAGAAAAGGACCTGGGGGTTACTGTGGGCATTAAGCTGGATATGAGTCAGCAGTGCACCCTTGTTGCCAAGAAAGCTAATAGTATACTGGGCTGCATTAGTAGGAATGTTACCAGCAGAGAGAATGAAGTAACTATTCCCCTCTACTCTGCACCGGTGAGGCCATGTCTGGAGAACCGTGTCTGGTTTTGGGCCCCCACTATAGAAAGGTTGTGGACAAGTTGGAGAGAGTCCAGCGGAGAGCATTGAAAATGGTTTGGGAGCTAGGCACGTCACTAATGAGAAGGGGCTGAGGGAATTGGGCTTATTTAGTTTGTAGAAGGGATTTGATAGTAGCTTTTTACTACCTAAAGGGTGGTTCCAAAGGGGCTGGAGCTGGACTGTTTTCAGTGGTGACAGATGTCAGAACAAGGAGCAATGGTCTCAAGTTGCAGCAAGGGAGGTTTAGGTTGGATATTAGGAAAGACTCTCACTAGGAGGGTAGTGAAGCACTGGAACAGGTTACCTAGACAGGTGGTGGAATCTCCATCCTTGGTGGCTTTTTAGGCTGGGCTTGACAAAGCCCTGGTTGAAATAATATAGTTGGTGTTGGTCCTCCTTTGAGTGGGGGGGAGGGTTGGACTAGATAATCTCCTAAAGTGCCTTCCAATCCTAATTTTTTATGATTCTATGAATCTCGATACCTAGGTTAATTGATCCCTGGAAGAGTTTTCACCCTGAATGAACCATAATTCTCCCACATTTCACAAGTGCAGTACTTTTTTACTGTTTTTGGAGTATGTTCTTCCAAACAGTGCCCTTTGAAAAAGCAAAGCTATGTGACCAAGCTGTGTGACATATTAGTGGATGACTCCTACAGCATTTAAAGGAAATAATACTGTTGTTTTCTACATAGCTGTCTGTGCTGAGAAGCCTGTTTATAAAAGAAGCTGGTTGTAAATTAAGCTGTTACTTAATTGAACCCAGACAAGCCCCTTTTTAATGGGAACAGAACCACTAATTATATCTTCTCTAGTGTGCAAAGCAGTCCACACTCATTTAACATGGTGTTTTAAACATTTAAATACTGACTTGCATGTAACTCTGCACTATGCTACAGAAGTGTCTTTAATCTTTTTATTCTACCAGGTTTAATAATAAGAATCCAGGTTAACCCTGAAGCACTTCTGTGTCTTGTTTTCATTTTTAAACTGAGTCATTCACATTTATAAATCAACTTAGTTGTAATACTTTATTTTACATGTTATGCCATGTGTCTATTTATATGAAAAGGCTAAAAAAAGGAAACAATTGCACTCACAAAATTATATAATGGATTGCAATGAAGTCTACCATCATGAGCAATGTGATATTACATTTTTCTGAGGTATTTTAGTTATAGTAGGGGTATGGGATAGGCTTTTAAAAAAAATTTGAATGTTTTAGATGATTCTACTTAGTGGGAGCAGGGAAACAGATTTCTTAATTATTATTTCTTGGACTGATTCAGGGGACAGTGATTCAGTTCATTAATTTGGATCATGGTCCCAATTCAATTCGGCTGAAGCTGAGTTTGAAGATTTGATTCCGATTTGGAGAATCTGTGATTTGCCCATACACACAGCTTTATATGTTTTTTCTACATAACTCAAGGTACCAGGTGTGGCTCGTGAATGCTGAGATAGTGGGGCTGATGGATTGTCCATTAGAAGCGTGGGGCCCTGCATGCTTGGCGGCGGACTCCCCACTATGCCTCCTCGGCTCAGCAATCGGCTGCGGGATGACCCCCAGTGCTCCCCCAGACCCAGGAGACACCAGTCGCTGAGCCAGGGCGTGGGCTTCCTATTCAATTCAGAGAGATTATTTGGTCTCCTGATTTGATTTGGATTCAGAGATTCAGCCACTGAATCAGGCTGAATCTCCTCTGAATTGAATCAGTGGCCAAAGCTTCGCAAAGCCCTAGTTGCCATTAGGAGTATAGGAAAAGATGGTAAATCACAAGGACTAGCAGGAAAACAGAACTGAGGATTAAGAGGGCACATTTCCCTTTCTACAGGATGTAATTAAAGAGAAAAACAAGTCTATCATATTAATTTAAAGTATCTTGAGAATCTATTAAATACCTGTGGTTATAAACTCTGGGCTCTAATTTGGGGAACGTACATCCATTCCATACACTGCTCTCAAAGTTCACAAAAGTACAACAGATTTTCTTCTTCTCTTTTCTTTCCAGCAGATCAAAACCTAATAGCATTTCCTGCAGGCATGGCCTGGGAAAAGATCTTCTCAGTTTGTGGAGCTAAGAGAGTGGCTAAATGTGCAGTGTCTTTGGCTGGAAGTAAAAAAAAAAGAGATCCCAGGGTGCTGAGAGTAGTATACTGCTGTACTAAATGGTACTATTCCCTTTCTGCCAGGCCAAGAGATATTGTACTAATCATGGAGCCATATTATGGCTAGCAACTTGCGATTTTCAGAGGCATGAAGCACCCACAGTTCTCAGTGAATGGACAGTAGGCTTCTCGCTGCCCCCTCCCTCTGGGGCTTCTCGCTGCCCCCTCGCTCTGGGGCTGGGGTCAGTGCACCTAAAGTGCCACACCCTTTCCAGTGCTGGGGTCCCCACGCTGCCGTGGAGCCCCTATGAGGCCTCCTCCAACCCCTAATAGCCTTACCTGGTCCTCCAGATAAACAGCAAACACAAAGCCCCTGGGCTATAACATAAAAATCTAAACCATCCAGCCAAAACAACATTCGGTTCCTACTGGGGGATGCTCCAACCCATAGCAGCAGTCAGTGGCTGCCCGTGCAGTCAGGCTTTTCCCCTGTATCTGCATTGGCCGAGCTCCTTCTCCCTTGGTTGCCAGCAGGGAACTGCTCTCGTGGCCTCATGCTTGGGGTTTATATGTGCCAGGCCCTGCCCCTTCCTGTCGGCTGGCTCCCCAGTGGTTGTCCTAGCAATCAGCACCTGTGACTCTGGCTGCCCTGGACTTCCCCCCCTTGCTGCTAGGGCTCTCTGCCAAGCTGTTTCTGCTCTCAGGTGCAGGGCACCTGTGTGCCCTGCAACAAGCACTGATAACCAAAATAATTCCTAGGCGGAGCAGTGAAATTCATTTCCACAAAATAGATCAACACAAGTAGCATGAATTCTCTGTCCTGGGAGTCCATGTCTATTAAGCAAGCTGAATTGGAAATTAAATTATATTCTTTGATTGAATCAGGTTAGTTTTATTACCCTATGCCTTTTTTCTACTGTTAACTATAAATGTACTCTTATTTTTTCTCCAAAATAATTAAACTCTTACTCTTACATCAGCTCCAGGATCCTTAGCTGTTGATCAGATGATCTGGCCAGTGCTCAATGCACAGGGGCACTTATCTTCCTGAGTGAAAGAGGTATGGGGTCAGTCGTTAGTTACTGTAAATTTATGGTTCCTCCAAGAAAAGAACCCAGTAGGTATTCTTGTATCATCCCTTTTATATTTTCCATTTTGCATGGCCAATTTGGCTAGCTTTAGAAGAGCAGGAAATAGTTCTCACGACGTGCATGTAGAACTCTGTTGAGTTTAATATTAATCGCATATCAAAGTTGTTTGCAAAATGTTCCCTGATACTGTTAAGTGCTTGGTAACTTTTGCAGTGCAGTGCAGCTACCCAATCCAGGATTGTCTATTAGCTGGAAGAATTCCCACCTATGTCCTGTTAGAAAAGGAGGTAGCCAGGAAGTAAGCCAACTATAGCAGAGGCTAATTAGGGTGCTGGAACAGCATCTAGAGAAAGAAAGCAGGGAACAATTCTTTTTTTTTTTTTTTTTTAAATTCTGTAACAATTGGTCTGGGAAGGGCTGCAATACCATGGGGTTGAGTGTTTGCTCTCGTGGTGATGTGTTGCTTGAATTGGCTAAGCTAAAGTCTCATTTCAGTTACACCATTGTAACCACATTAACTTCAGTATTTCAAGGGTCATTTCTATCTCCTCTCTCTTCCAACTCCAATCTCTCCTTTTGAAGTCTCCATTACATTCTTTTCATTTTGTTCATACATGCTGCGATCCGTGATCTTTCTTCCTCCACAACAGTTGTTTGGTGGAATGGGGCTTTTTCTATCTCCTGCTTCTTTTGTCTTCACTGAATTAATTTCTATCTGACTACTAAGTCTTCTCTTTGACTCCCCTGTGCCTTATTGCCTCCCTCCAGTTGCTTTGCCTGTAATCACTGGACTGTTTTATTTCCACCCTGCTTCTTTCCTTTGCCCTACTAAGTTTCTTTCTTTCTCTCCATTTCTTTCCATTTGCACATTCTGAACAAGAGCCCCAACTTTACACTTGCTGATGTTGTTTGTGCAAGTTGGGTCAGATGAAGGAAATTTAAACAAAGGTTTGTGTTGTTTAGCCAAACTGTCTCATTACACATGTTAATTTTCTGGATTTGTATTAGAGCAGCTGTGGCTGAGTCCTGTCTGAGAAACTTTAGGGATTTTGTTCCAGAAATGTGAAGTAATATAAAACCTTGGAAGAAGAGAGGGTTTCTGCCTTGAGCTGTTCCTATATAAAACTTGTTTACACTCAGACGACAGCACTTATAACAAAAAAGTTGATGCATGTCTTCACTATTGAAGTTCTGTCTCAAAGAGCTGTCCCTCTGATTAGCTTTAAAACATTAGTTGTGCGTATACAGTATACGACACATATATAGGACATATTTTGCTGGAACCAGGATTTTTCTGGAATGGTGTGCAGGGAATCAAGATAACCCAAGGTTAGAGTAGATCAATGATACCTTCTTAATTGGAATACTAGTAGCATAAGTTGTGTTTTAAAAGGAACAAAGTTGGTTAATGCCAAGGAGATACAGTATGTGGGTTCTAAACTTTTTTGCTACAAATGTGAAACTCAGAGTTTATCATTTTTATTATAAGTAACAGCTGATTCTGCCCACTTTGGCATCAGTGCATACTGCACTTATATAAGGGAGGAAGCAAAAGAGCTTTACTTCTTACTGGGACGATTCTGCAACACAGGGTGACCAAAGAATAAAGGCTCTCAGTTTATCGTTTACAGTAATGCATCAACACTTAACTGACTACATATGATAGAACTAACTGGGCAAATCCTACCTTCTACTGTAGCTGTGCCACATGGTGCATTTTCCTAGATGTACATGAAGGCAAATTTGATCCAAAGTGTGTTGTGATACCCTCTTATTGCTCCTATTGAATATTTATGAGTTTAACAGTATTGTATTGGAACAGAATACTAATAGTTTCATAGTTTCTTGAGTCACAAGGGACCTGAGCAGATCATCTAGTCCGACCCCCTGCCATGGCAGGAAAGATTACTGGGGTCAAATGACCCCAGCAAGGTGTTCAT
>NW_017728910.1:3817545-3822179 GCF_001723895.1 Crocodylus porosus | reverse complement strand
GGGCTTGGAGGATCGTCTCCTTGAGGAGCGACCACTCTCCTTGGACACCTGGCTCCCCTCCCCTCTGGGACCTCAGTGCTTCCCCTCCCCACTGGGACCTCCGTGCTAATGAGAGGGCAAAGGATGATGCAAACACATTATTGCTATCAGACGGAAGATAGTCACTAAGAGGGCATCCATTTAGGGAAGATTTAAAAAGCACATTAGACTTTAGTGGCTTCTTTTTGTTGCCATGCCTTCCTGTTCCTTGTTTACCTTATGTAAATGGTGGTCTAATCAAATTACCACTCTGTAGTGACATCTTTACTTTGTCTTATTTTTTCTCCAAAAATCTTACATCAGCTCCAGGTTCCATAGCTGTTGATCAGATAATCTGACCAGTGCTGTGTACCTGTCTTCCCACAGAAGAGACAGGGGGTGGAGGGGAAGGTGGGGTTGGTCAGCCATCAGTTACTGTTCCTCACCCTAATCCTTAAATTTCCTCTGTGGAGAAGTCTACAGCATGGGAGCTGGGGAGGCTGGTATCACTGGAGGAGCGGGGACAGGCTCTGCTTGAAAAGTACAGAGTTAATTAGCCATGAGTTAATTTTTAATAAGAATATAACCCTTTTGCCATGTGGGGTAGGCAACAGTTAGGACTGGGTTCAGTGATCTCAGGGCTTGTCTTAAAATACCAGTAGCTAAAGACCCAGCTCAGGCCAGGTACAGACATTACATTTTTACTGGTATAAGTGACTAGAAACCAGTCTATACACATAACAGAAAAAAAAGTTTGGCATACAATGGCAGGACCCTCAGATTTGCCCCCCTCCCCCACCCCACCAAAGGACAAGAGTGTGTTTTGTTTGCTACCAATCTAGACTATGCCGCTTATAGGAAACCACATAACTTAGATCGATTCCACCTCAAGCTTTCTGAATGTTTGTACCTAGCCTCAGGGATCTGTTGAAGTTAAACAGCTTTGCTTAACACCATCAATAGACAACATTTCCCCTCCAACAGGCACTGAGCTTGTGTCTGAAATCAGGCAATCTGTAATGGGAGACTTAAGGACATCAACTTGAAAAAAAATTACAATTAAACATATTTTTTTAATATCATTAATTAGGGGTAATTATTTATTTATCCCTTCAAGCTGCAGCAGTCCTGTTCCTCAGTTTTCCATGCACAAGTGTAAGGTACACCGGCCTTTTGCTCCACGCACCAGCAAAAGGCTGGTGTACCTTTAGTATGCCACTTTTCCTCCTTTCCCCCATCAGTACACCCTGTTCACAACTGGTTGTCAGACATTAACGCAGTCATAGAGTTCAGGGAATGCACTGAACCAGGCCTATTTCCCACCTTAGCAGCCTACCTGTTCTCATCTTTAGGCTCCACCAGTGAAAAGGATGCTTGTTTTATTGGTGCTGGGAACATCACATCAGTACTTTGTGTTGCCTTCAGCAAGGAACCACTTTTGTATCATGCTTTTTTTGCAAAGCCTTCTGTGGAGAAAAAAGACCCTTGATCAGAGTCTTTGCCACCTTTCCCTCTCCTCTCTGTTCAGTTCTTCTACCCTGCCAATTCAGATTTTGTATATAGTTCTGGTGACTCCTCAAAGGGTGACATGGAGACTTCTGACAGAGGGCTTGTGTGTCTATAGTTTTAGTAGGCACTTGGTCACTAAACATATGGCAATAGGCTCTCTATCCTAGGGCATCCAGGTTCAAGGATCATACAGGACTTTTGATATGCTATTCTATTAACTTCTAACTTTTCATTTCAAGTCCAGATAGTCTGTTTGGTCCCAGTCCTAATTACTCCAGTAAAAACATGGGGCTGATCATGCCGAGTGCCTTTACCTGTCAGGAGTGATAACTGAGAAGTAATGAAACAGTTTGGCAGCAAGTCAAAGGCTTTCCCTGGTGACCAGCCATCTGCCTCTTTCACTTCCTAATGCCAGCTTGTTTCCTAATCCACTGTATTTGCTTAAGTGACTCAAGGCACCAAAGGAATCCAGCAGTATTGCAGCTACTGCCAAGGAAGGGAGTGCAGGGGGAGGTTAACTTTACAGGTCATGGCACAAGCTGCTCAGTTTCAAGCAAGTAAATTCTGAGCTCAACTTGTATGGCAATATAAAAATCCTTTTAAAAATCAATAGCAACTTTCACCTCCTGGAGCTATTTGTTGTGGAGGTGAGTGAAGGAGAGAAGACTACCTCTTTGAGCTTGTTAATATATGCTTATTAAAAATCATCCCGACAAGACAAGAACTTGGTTTTATGATGTCAAGTACACAAAGAGGGGCTCGCTCACACACACTGAGCAGCTGTTGCTGAGAGCAGGTGTTGGTTTTGTTTTTTGGTTCCCCCCCTCCCCCACCTTCACCATGCAATTGAAAATTTATGCTTTTCTGCTCTCAGTTAAACATGTGATTCACTGAAGGAGATGCCCAGATACTACTGAGAGGGCCACCATAAGAAGCAGATAAAGTCTGGAGCTGCATTATTGTTCTAATAAGTTGCTTTCAGCCTGCAGTAAGATATCCACTTGGCATTAGAGACAAATTCCCAAGGAATGAAGACTCTGAGAACTCCAGAACCACTGCAGAGTCAAAGCATTTCTGTGCAGATGATGATTCTACCTGATTAGGCCCTTGGGACTGAAGGATAGGTAGGTGATTGTATGGAGACTCACAGAGTTCTGCTAGCACCTTTTTGCATTTTGTAGTTAAGAGGAGTAAACTCACCCTGTCACCAGGCAGAATCCTGACCACAGAACTTGACATGGCAGCAGCAGCGGTGCTGGGATGAGCAGCAGCAGAAGTGGTTCTAGGGATTAATAATGCACCCATATGACAGTGGTTGTCCCAACTCTGATTTTCTGGACCCTCTAGGGGGCCCTGCAGGCCAGATGACGTGGCTCTGTGGGAAGGATTTGGTCCATGGGCCATAGGTTTGACACTCCTGCTGTAGGTGATCTCGTGGAAGGAGGTGTTGAAAGGAGTCTGTTCATAGATGATGGAAGGGGAGGGTTAATGGGGCTTAGCCAAATGAGGGGCATCAGTAGGCCGCAAGACAAGTCCGGCTTCTGGCTTCTGCAAGCTGCAGCAGGGGTGGGGAGGGGTACGCATGCAGTGGTGAAGGAGAGAGTGGGGCTGGGGCTAGGGGAAGGGCAGGTGCTGTACAGCTGGGGTGGGGCAAGGTGTGGCACTGAGCTGCAAGTGGCTTGTCCAGGGCTGCAGATCCCGCTGTTACATGCACCCTGGGAGGGCATAGGGCAGGGCAGGCTGCTGCTGCTGCAGGGTGGAGCTGGGGCTGCACCAGGCTCTTCCTGGTGGGAGTGGGGGAAGGGGGCTGGGTCAGGCTCTGCTGAATGGGTGGTGATGGTACTGGGAGGGGGGTGCACTGGGAGGAGGGGCTATGAGGGGAGGCTGCAGCCACCCCAAAATCAGTCATAGCCCCCAACCCCTCCCTCCCAGCACTGCCACCAACTGCTCCAAGCACAACTCAGCTCAGCCCCCAAAGGGAAGAGCCAGGCACAGCCCTGGCCACAGCCAGCAGCAGCAGGCTTCTCTGCTCCATGAAGATCTGCAAGCACACGCCTCCCCCATGCCCTCCCAGGGTGCATTTGCACATATGCACTCAGCGCCTCCCCCCACAAAAATGTTTCTTCCTTTGCCTATGGGTCTGTTGCCTGATGAGCTAGATTAGATGGCAACTGGGAAGAAAGAATGAGTATTTTAATTGCTTGAGAAAATCTTGACTGTGGAGACTCAGGGGTAAACATTTATCTTGAAATGATTGAAGTTCAGAGCTGAAAGTAATTCTCCTGCTGCTGAGGGTTTGATTTCATTTGCACCATTAAAATTTGGTAGTTGTTTTGTATTCAGGGCCATCCCTGGGGGGTGCAAATCAGGGCGACTGCCCCAGGCCTCATGCTCTGGGGGCCCCTCACAGTCAGTGCTGCATAGGTCCCGCTGTGGCCACCATGTGCTGCTGCTGAGCGCTGCTGGCTCTGGCTGCTCACCACCCGTCCCTGCTCCCAGGTCCTGCACACCCTAGTGATGGTTCTGCTTGTATCTGTAAGCAAGAACATAAAGTGTCATGGTGGTCTTTGCCAAAAGGTCAGATTCACTCTGGATCCAGGATAGCTTCTGCTTATATAAGGGTGGGAGGTGCTGAGGACTTGTGGTACAGCAAAAGTACTAGCCAGAACTCCCAAAAACTAAGAGGGGAAAGGAAGAGGAAAGTACAGGAGACAAATTCAGTATAAAAGTGCCTGGTGAGCTGCTAGAAAAGTGGTATAGTGTACCATGTGACAAACTGGACAGAGAAAGAAGAAAAAAATCCCATTGAAACATAAAATGTATGCCCAATAGGGCTGCACAAAGCTTCGACTTAATATTCAATTCGACAAATATTCGACATATTTGAAAAGTGAAACTCGACTTTGAAAAGTGAAAGTCGAGTTGAATAGCAGCTGGTCGAATAGCTGTCGAATTGAATACTGGGAGTCGAATATTAACAGTATGGGTTGAATATTCGACTTGCCTATACTGGATTCTCTGTGGGGGTGGGGGGAAGGAAAGTAAGGGAGGAGGGGGAGAGGGGGAAGGAGTGCTTTCATGACTGACTTGTGGCTGGCCAGTGACCT
>NW_017728910.1:3784856-3817445 GCF_001723895.1 Crocodylus porosus | reverse complement strand
TTCAGGCAGCTCCTGGCACTGCTGGCTCCATCCTACCAGGTGCACCTACCGCACGCACCACCTTCAGCAGGACAGTGGTGCCCTCCCTATACGAAGCATGCAGGAAGCATTTGAGGGAGGAGCTGCGCAAGGCAGGTCCGCAGGTGACCGTACACTTCACCTCGGACATCTGGAGCAGCCAGGGTGGAGATCATGCGTACCTCTCCCTCACAGGGCACTGGTGTGGCCAGTCAGGCTGTTGGTGGGCTCTCCTTCACACCAAAGTGATGATTGAGTCCCACACAACAGCAGAGATAAGGGGGGCCATGAACCACATGGTGCAGGAATGGCTGGACGTTGGGCAGGCTGAGCTCACCTGTGGCTTCATGGTCACCGACAATGGGGCCAATATGGTCAACTTTGCTGGTAGTCGTTGTGTGGCACACAATTTACATCTGAATGTGAGGGATGCTTTGGAGGGGGATAGGGCTGCCAGTGATGGCACCAGCAACACCAGCAGGCTCGTTTCCAGATGCAGGAAGGTGGCAGGCTACTTCCACTGGAGCCAAGCGGGGCAAGATGCTGCGGGACAAACAAGCAGAGCTAAATGTCCCGGAGCGCAGAATCATCCAGGACATGGAGACTCGGTGGAACTCCACATACCTGATGCTCAAGAGGCTGGCGGAACAACAGAAGGCCATCCATGAGCTGGCCTTGCCTGGGGAGATTAGGATCAAAGCTGAGTGGGATGCCATCTCCCAGATCTTGCTGGTCCTCAAGCCCTTCCTTGAGGCCACTGAGACCCTCAGTGCTGCTGATGCCTTCCTCAGCCAGGTGGCCCCCATAGTAAAGGAGCTCCACAGCCAAATGGAGAGGTTCCTGGGGGCCTATGTTCCTGGCTGGGGCAGGCCACTTTCACCAGATGTGCAGGCACTGGTGAGGTGGCTGAAGGAGAGGAAAAGGCTTGAAGCCTTGGGGTCCAACACAGTGCATATGATGGCCGCCATCTGTGACCCAAGGGTGAAGGGCACCATATGTGGCAGTGAGACACTGAGTGAATGGAGGGTGGTACTTATGAAGAAAGTGACGGAGGCAGAACGGCAGAGGCGGGGGGAAGTGGAACGGGGGATCCACTGTCTGAACCCAGCCTGCCATCCACGAGCCAGTCTTCCCCTCCACCACAGGTGCTGCCAATATGGGCTAAGGCCATGGCGAACATTAGGGGGTCCAGACCCACCAGACCCCAGGATCAGGCAGACAGCCCTCACACCGTGGTGTCTGCTTATCTTGCCAAACCTGTGGAGCCCCTGGACTGTGACCTCTTGGCCTACTGGGCAACCCGCAGCCCGGTGTGGCCGGATCTGGCCACAGTTGTCCGGGAATACCTGTCCTGTCCACTGACCAGTGTGCCAAGCGAGAGGGTGTTCAGCATGGCTGCGGGTGTTGTGACACCCCACCGCACCTGCTTGGATCCTGGTTTGGCGGAGAAGCTGGTGCTCCTCAAGGTGCTCCCACTGCCAGGGTCCCCAAGCACCAGGTGCAGGCGGAGCGAACGCCGCCCTCCTCGCTTCATCTGGAGCACGAGGTTTGTCTGTCAGCAGCCTAAGGTGCCATTTCCCCCAAACCCCTGCACCTATAACCATGAAAGTTGGCAGGCTTTGTGGGCTCCTCAGGAGCTACCATTTCTGCAAGTTTGAGCTCCCTGTGGCTTTGCACAAAGAAGTTACAGGTGGTTTGCTCTCACGAATTTGGGGTGCAATTTCTCTGCACCCCCTGAACCGATCTTGTTGATACTTGTCACACTTTATGGGCTCCTCAGGAGCTACCATTCCTGCAAGTTTCATCAGGATCAGACAAGAAATGCCAAAGTTATAGCCTGCTTCTACCTTCCCCATTATAGCCTATGGGGAAGTTGAAGCAGCTTGAATATTTGACTGAGCTTCGACCTCGAGTCACAGCGGACCCGCTTCGACTCCAAGCGGACGGCAAATCGAAGCGGGACCCAGTTTAATATTCAACATGGCTGTTGAAGCGAATATTACCTGCTCTGCACAGCCCTAAATTGCCCAATATATATATGGTTTTTTTCCCTCCTCTTTCTCTTCCCAGCTTATATATATAAAGTCAGACCCAGCACCCACTCAAGTCAATTAAAAGAGTTCTACTTGGTTCAGTAGGCTTTGGATCCGATACATGTATATACTAATGGTATCCACTTGTGCCAGCCTTACCTTTCAGTGAAGAAAGTGTGTTTTTTCTTCTGTCCTTGCTATATAGTGGAAAGCTCCATTTTGATAGGAAAAAAATGGGTTTGTTTTTAAATTGAATCATCCTTTTGGGTTTCATAAACTTGGGCTTTTTTAAATTCAAGGAAGTATTTGAAGCAATTAAAAAAACTTTGAACTCTATAAAGATCTGCTTAGCCTTAATTGAGGGTCCCGTATTTGCTCCCTGATTTCTAAGTAAATTACCAAATTAATAGTCTTACATAAAATCTTATCTTTCTCGGAGTTCAACTTCATGAAGTCTTGTATAAAAATAAATATGTGTTGCTTTTAGTGATAACAGCAGCTTGCATAATAAGTCAGTAAAAAGTTGTCAACATAAGATGTAAATTGTGTGTATAACCTGAGAACTCCACCCCCCTCCACACACACCTTGATTAGTCAAAATGCACAAACCAAAGTGTAATGAATATTTCAATATAAATTCTTTTTGGATTTCAATTACTTTTTGAAAAAGTAATAAAATCTTCCTTTAATGTGTGTTATCATTGTTTTTACAGGCAAAGTAGAGGAATTTCATTGACATATGCTAATGTATAGGCAAAAGTGACACTAATTTATCATTCAGGCCTGGTAATTTGCTGTCTTCATCTCTGAACTAGTAAAAATGATAAGTATAAATTATGAGCATAAACATTGACTCAGAGGGTAAGAGTATCAAATTATATTTTATACTGATCTCTGAAAAGCTATGGATATCAGTAATGAGAGTAGAAAAGGAATTAAAAGGAGGTTAGCTTGAGTGGAAATTCAATAAGCATGTACCAGCAATTTAAAATACAAAAAAAAAAAAATTAATTCCTAAGAAAGTGGTGGTTCTATAGAAAATGTGTCTGTACTTGATACTAGGGTCCTAGTTTTAGACTGGTTTTCGGCACACCTGCATAAAACCATGCTAAAGGTTGCTAGGGGAGAAATTGTTGGAGTATTGTCATTTCTTCTAAATGAGACCTTAAAAGATGCATGATTCCACAGTGTCTGATCAGCTCAGACTTGTATTAAATTTACCTTCACAATATCTTTATAAAGTAAGGAGTCATTATCCTCATTTTGTATGTAGCTATCTGAAGTACCGTTTGTGATTTAACCAAAGTCACACAAGGCATCTGTTGCAGATGTAGGAGCTGAACTCCCTTGATCTTTTGAAGCATGTTAGTACCTTACCACAAGACTATCTTTTCTGTCATCTTCCTCAGGACATAAAAGTTCTGCATTGCACCTGACTGACCCCTCAAGAGGGATGCCTTAACACAGAATATCCTGCAAGAGCAGCTACTGCTGTGGGAAAGTGGAATCTGAGCAGACTTGTCTCTACAATTGTATTTGTCACTGAGCAAGTGATCAGACTAAACAAAACAGCTATGAGTTTGAGGGTCATCCAGGAGAGGTTTCTTGACATAATAGTTCCCAGTAAACTAAACTAAGCCTCTTCTTCTGGAAAGGGTTGAGAGTACTGTTTATATCTGACAAACTCAATGGTAGGAGGCTCTCTCTCAAGTTATATTTGGTCAATATGATAATATTAATAAAGCAATAACAACTCTGATTTATCAGCTTGATGTCCCGGGGTATAAACATCTATTTTGTGGTCTTCTTTTCCCACAGGAAGCCCTGCATATATCAAAAGAGGTTTAATGGATATTCTATAGGGCTCAGTTATATTTTTACATTGCTCTGAAGTGTGTTTGGGCTTTGCCTTTTAATATGCTTTATTTTATACAAGAGTGTTGTTTAAGAACCATTAGCCTGTATCTCTGTACACCTGAAGTAGCTTCAGGGTAATGTTGGTCATTCAATATAAAATGTATTCAGGTCACTGTTGAAAAATTCCTGAGATTATACAATCATATGTAAACTCCCTCTACATAGCAAATGTAATGGGGTTGTGGGGCCAAGTGGAAACACAGTTAGCTCTTAATCCAGCTAAAGCATGGTTCCCATTTGTAGTGAAAACAAGGGTAATATTTTGAGATGTATTCAAGTGACTTAAGAGTTGATATCCGATTTTTAAAAGCTCCTGTTAGCCTTTGAAAATAGTATTCAATTGCTTAATCAATGAAGCACCTGTGACAATTTTACCTGGCCTGTTAATATTTCCTAACTAGATCATGTTGGATTCTAAAATGCTTTATGAAAATGGTTAGCTAGAGACAGAAGTTACACATAAATCAGTTTAAGTGATCCAAAACAGGTTTAAACCCGTAACAGAACAGAAATTCAGTGCATATAAACCAGTTTCAAAATGCATGAAACTGGTTTAAGATAAACCTGGTTGAATGTAGTGTCAGACATAACTGATTTGGGTCAAACCAGTTTATGAAACTTGTCCCAGACCCCTTCCTGGTTCAAGTAATATTACAGTTCCCCAGCATGCTTTTCAGCCCTGAACTGGGCTGGGCTGTCTGCTCCAACACAGAAGTGTTGTGGGGGAAGAAGGACTGCCTCCTCCCAAGGCAAACCCTGGCTGGGTCTAGGGAGGAGGGTTAAACTACTTTTCTCCTAAGTATAGAGCTGCCCTGCTCTATTCTGCTAAAAACTTAACCACTGGCGGCAACTGTGGACTACAAATCCCAGAAGCACCTGGAAGCAGGAAGAGGCAGTGATGAGCAACACTGCAGAATCCTGCTGCTATGATTGTGGACTAAAAATTCCAGTGACCTCAGGGGGCAGTAGAAAGAGGAAGTGAACACACAGCCCATGCTGGTTGTATGCCAGAGAGCCATGCTGTAGTGCCCCCCTGGCTTTTGGCCTGAGCCATTGCAGGTATGTGGCTGCATTTTCTGACTCAGAAGTGAATATCTGTCCAGTAGTTTCTCATTTTAATCTCTGCAGTTTAGAATAATCTGTAAAGACTGAATCAATTCAATCTCAGGCTTTTTGACTGCCTGTAGTTAGCTTAGAAGTCATGGGAGCATTACTGTATGATCTCTTGGTGAGCAGAAACAGAATACATCACCAATACTGAGGGGAGAAAATAGAAGGCAATTTATCACTCAGGCAGGATTGAGAATTCAGTCTCAATGTTTACTTTAATGATTAGCTGTTGATCATGCTGCTGCTTCTGCTGTTGCTTCCACCATGGAGTTCCCTGAATAAAAATGATTGTGCTGAAATTTATTGTTTGGCTAGTTTGTTTATACCAAATATTTTTTTAAAAGACTTAAAAAAAATATCTGCTTCATTAAGACAGGCTCCATCAGCTCTCCCTTGGATGCCACTACTCAGGAGCAAACTATGCTTTTAGCACATATATATTAATGATTATATATTCAAACCAGCGTCTGTGTTGGCTGGTCCACATACTTTATTACAACATAGGTGAGATGTGTGCCTTACCATCCCGGTGCACTACAGTTAAAATATACCTCTTAACTGGCCAGCTGCTGACAGCACATACAGCAAAGACTAATAGAAATAAACCAGTGCAAAAAGTCTAAAGGGAGCAATTAATAGCAATATATTTTCTTTGTTTTGTTAAAAGCTTTATAAAGTCTATCAAGCAAGTACTAATGTTTGAAAGCTGTGTTTTCAAAGGATTAAAGTATAAGATTGAAAATCAAATCTCCTCATTTGTGTTCTAGCTCTGACTCTAGCCCTGTCTCTCCATGTGACTTGTGAACAATGCACTAAGCTTCTCAGTGGCAAGGATTCTAAATATATAAAATTAATATAATGATAACAGTGACCAATAATATTAGCATTCTGTTCTCTGAGGTTTACATCATTCAGTAAAAAACTGTGAATACCCACATGTCCAAATGTTGCTAAACTGTTCCAACTTGAACATGCCATTCAGTATTAAAGTTGGAGAGTTGGAGTGGTTTTACTACATTTTTATTGTCTTTGGCTTGTTCAGACATAACAATCAGAACATAACTGCTCCTTCCCTTTTGAAGGCTCCAAATGTATGCATCTAATGTCTTGGTTGTTGGTTGTAGCCACGTTGGTCTAAGGCCATAGGCAGGCAAGGTTCTTTGGATAGATGTGATATCTTTTATTAGATCAACTAAATAGTTGGAAAAAGTTCTTTGCATGCTTTTGGCCACAAATAATACCCTTCTTCAGGCATTGGGAGACTGCTGCTGTTTTCCAAAGTAGAAAAGAAGCTGAAGTAAATGAGAAGTCTGTAAAGATGCAAATGAGTGGAAATTTGAAAGTCAAAGGGTAAAGATGGGAGGAGAGGTGGGGGAAAGGAGGGCAAACTGTGAAGGAACACCAGTGGTCAGCTTAGGCCAGGTTACCTGGTCAGATGTCAGGCAAGTTGTAATGTGTCATAAATCCAATGTTTATATTAAGTCCATGATTTTTTTGTATCCAGTAGATTTTATGAAGAGAAGTTCATAGTGAAGTGAAGTCTATGCCTTCTTATTTTGGAAACACCTTTCTGCTTTCTCTAATGCTGTCCTCTCATCACAGGGAGGAATTCCTCTTATGCAGCCTCAAACCTAATTTGTTGTTGTTCTTCAAATCCTATTATAAGACTTCCCCATGTTATGCTTCCTACAGAAGAACCTGAAAATGGTTAGGCTGCTGGTGTGCGACTCTACTGCCCCTCATGCTTACCCATACCCTTCATGCTAACCCCTTGTTTATTTGTACTCCCTTATCTGTCTGACTCTCAGTTGTCTCTTGTTTTATACTTAGATTGCAAACTCCCCGGGGTAGGGAGAGCTTGTGTTTTGTATTTATCCAGCAACAATCTGATTCATAACTGGGGTATCTAGGTCTACCAATAATATGCATAACAACATAAATAATTAATTAATACTAATTTATAAAGTGTGTAGAGAAGCACTAACATAGGCAAGCCTTCGCAAAGGGTCAGCCAATGGAGTAATGCCAAAGTTGGTGGACACTGAAACATAACAAATGAAAACTAATTGATAAAAAGGGTTTGGTCCTTCATATCAGAGTACCGATATTGCTAGAAGGATAAAGAGGTAAAACCTCTGTGCACTAATGGCAGTTGGTTTACTATCTGAATTACCTATAAATTAGATTGATTATCATCCCTGTGATACAATCTAAAGCTGGTTTTAGTGAAATAGATATTGGACATGGGGCCCCATAAAACTAGTAGCTTTGAGGAGGATTCTTCTAACGTGCAATAGGACCATAGGGTATTCAGTGAATCATAGAAATTACAGTGCAGGGTAGTGTCTGAGGTACAGTGATGTACTCTCAGAACATCTCAACTCTAAACCAACATGTGAATATCGGTTAGAGTATCTTTTAGCTGGGTGGAATAAAGCACTAATAAGTCAACAGATTGGTTACAAGCCCAAGATCCTTATGTTGCAGTAACCAACAGAATATCCTTCCTTCCTTCCTTCCTTCCTCAACTTTACCTCCACTCAGGAAATTAAAGAAGAAAGGTGTTGCACATTTTAGAAGACATCAGAACAAGCCAAATTCATTTTTTATATGGTTTTCCAGTATGGTTTTTCAGCACATGGTTCTAAAATAATTGAAAACTGGATTTCTCTATAATTTAATACTCCCTCTGCATAATGAGAGATTAAAAGAAGTAAAGGCCTTAAATAATAAAATAGTAAATATATCTACTAGAGATGTTAAGAACAGGTCCCAGTTAAATTAATGTAACTGTACATTCATTTTGGATGTTTGTCAGAACACATGAAAAATGCTTCATCAGTTTACCCCATTTAGTTTGCTAAGGGAACCTTGGGAGAAGATTGCTACTAAATGAATTAAGGGAACCAACCATTCTTGAAAAGAAACCTTTTGAATGTTAAATTTTTCAGTGGCATAATGCACCATCTGATGTACATGTCTCAAAAGACATCTTACAAGCAAGAGAACTAACAATTAGAGAAGGGAGGTTTAGTACAACTGTGTATCTTTGAGGCTATTCATGATGGAAAGAAATTAAAGGATCTGGATTTCCTTTCTTTCTTGCTGGATTGCTCAGTTTCTTGGGATCTGACCCAAACCCTGCTCAAAGTAATGGAAAGATTCTCATCAAGTTTAATGGGGTTTGCATCAGTCCACATTTTGAGCCTGAGTCTTTCAGTCATCTTAACTGAAATAATTAGGCTGCTTGTAAAGTAAGATGCCACTCAGTAGGGATGCCTAAATCAGATATTAATGCAACACAATGCACTCTGGAGTTTATTGTTCGGGTATGGCATTTACATGTGCACTGGAACCGCAGCACATTGAACTGGAGCTGTGCAACCCCAGCTGACAGAGGATTTGGGCAGAGAGGGGAGAAGGCAGGGGGGTCAACCTTCCAGCTTGGACCTGCTTCACCCTGGCTTAACATGCTGTGGAGGGGCTGTCTGGGGCATGAGGGCACTACAGTGCAAGACTAGTTGGCAGGCAGGCTGTACCCTCATGCTCCAGCCTGCCCCAGTCACCATCTACATGTGCACTGTGGTATGTTAAATAACTCCACCATAGGATAGTACTTGTGCTGGGCAGTACTATCCTATGGTGCAGTTACTTACTCTGGCCTAATAGGGGTATGTGTGCAGATGGTGATGCTTTACTGCACAGCTCATTAGTCAATTCCACAATAAAGCGTCTCGTGTAGATGCACCCAGCATGACCAAACATAGCAGGCTATGGGCCTTTTATGTTAGAAAGAGAAAGCAATCAGTCCTGGAAATAAAAATATGCAGTTAGCTGTGTTAGTCTGAAGTCAAGCAGAAGGCATGGTAGATTTTCACCTTATAGGCTAAGTTATAGATACATAGATATCTATAAATAAAGACAGAAATATAGCTAGATCTATCTGTATAGCTGTGTATATATTTTAGTTTGCCTAAAAGGTGAAAATCTACCCTGTCTTCTGCAATAAAACGAGAGAACACACAATTTTGCTAGGAGAGAAGATGCTTTAAAAACTCAGGCAAAAAACCCCAAACTCCTCTGAACAATTTGGGATTTCTTTATTCATGGAGAAAAATTAAATTGCTTACATAAATTATCCATGTACTTTGTAAAGCAATATTATAAAGCAATTTTATACCACAGAACATAAAGGGAGTAGATGCAGCTTATTTGAACTAGTAATTAAGAATTTTCTTTGTGTGTTTTTTGGAATATGAACAACTATGTATTTCACTAGAGATGTCAAGCATAACTCTATAAAAATACACATCTTTTACACAGGAGGGGAAAAAAAGTAAAAGATAGGTCAGCCAACACAGTAATTGTCCAGAGTAAAAGTGATCAGTTATGATGCTTCATATGCATACACACAAATATCTTAGGGTAATATTTTCCTAAGTTTTCTTTTGTGTGTTCTGATGTCCTGGACACAGCTGCAAGACTTTTTGGAGAAGAGAAAAATAGTATGAGGGCAGTCAGTTTAGGTCAGAAAGGGGTTTCATGGATATTAAAAAAGGCTTATGCATTTACCTGTGGCTACAGCTATAAACCAACTAGAAAAAAAATTCACTGCATTAAAATATGTGGGACTGGTTTTCATTTTGGGTAAAAGTTGACTATACTTTTCCCTCTCCTTTTGCCCCAGGTACATATGAGCTTATTTGTAAGCATAAGTAACCTGGGTACACTCAAGGGTGTGCCCTATCCTCAATTGAATAGGATGGGTAGGCAGGAGGGGGTGCTGTGAGAAGGATTCCAGAATTTCAGGTAGATCCCTCTTTCGTCTATAGAGTTAGCCCAAGCCCAAATTTCTTAACTGTATACAATTTATTAAGTTACAATATACATAAACGTAAAAAATATCATATACATGTATTTGCACAGAGAACACTAACCAATAATCAAGGTCAAAGTCTAAATAACACTATTTACAACATCACAATATAACATTTCAATTACAAAATATAAGGTGTAAACATGAACAATCTTAATAACATATATTCCTTAATATAATCCCTGACCCATGGCAAGAGATAGTCCTCCTTCCAATGGGGTTCCTTCGGGGGTGTCCAGGAAGCACCAGGGGCCCCTCCCTTTAGGGCTTTGACTAGGTGGGGTGCTGCTCACCCAGCCCCTTCTCTGGGGTTGCCCACCTGAAATGTCTTTCCCCTGTGGGACCCAAGGGCCCAATGACTCATGCTTCCTCAGGTAGCAGTGGTCAGGGCACAGCTCGACAGGGTCTCCTGTGCTGGAGGGCCTCTCTAGGCCTCTCCTGCACCGCTGGGCTCTTCTCCCCCCTGTGCCCTGTCCTGGGCACTGAGGGCTCAGCTTCTCTCAGCTACTGCACCACTGCTGCTGGCTCCTGGGTGCTTGGCCTCATACTGTAGCACTACCATTTCCCTGTGCCCCGGCTCAGCACTGAGGGCTCTCTTAGCACAGACCAGGTGCTTCAGGCTCCGGCCAGCCATCCTCACGCTGGGTGGCTAATCCAAGCAGCCTCTGCTGCTCCCTGGCTCCCAAGACTTGGGCCCCATGCACCACCCTGCGCACCATGGGACCTGGCTGCTTGCTGGGAGATAGGGCCTGAGCTGCCTCACTGCAGCCCCAAGGCCTTTACTCTGTCCACTTCACCCATGCACTGTGTGGCTCACTGGACCTGCCGGGGTTGCAGGCTCGAGCCACTGCTTGTGGCTTCCAAAGCCTGGGTTCCATGCACCAAAACATGCACCAAGCATTCTCACACCGGTCCCAGGGCCAGGTCTCCATGCACTGTCTCTGTGTGCTGTCAACAACCCAAGCAATCTTGCACTGCTCCCAAGGCTGCTCCTCCAGTGGCAGCTTCAGGAATCTTGGGCCTATTGCCCACTGAGGCAGGACGCCCCAGTTTTTCTTAGCTCCGTTCTTCTTGAGTCCCTCACTGCATCTGCTCTTGTGCTGGGCATGCAGCTCCTTTTCTATGCTCCAGGGATCTGCCCTGAAGTTTTCCAGACCTGACAGTTTACAGTCTTCAATCAGGTCCGGGGAAGCTCTTCTCCCCCTCCCCTCAGGAAAGGGGCATGACTTTATTTCTCTTGCTGCCTCCTGATTGGTGGATGGGCTCCACCAATCAAAACAACAGGATCTCAAGCGCGGGGTTCAACCCAAGCTGTGAAAGATGATCCTGCTACATATATGTTAAAGAGGGAATTTACAAGGAGAGCTTTACCACACGCCCTAGAAAGAGTAGGAACCATAGGTCATCACTAACATCATTTGCACATGGTGTAGGGAGGCATCACATTATACCTGAGTCTTCTTTTACTTGAACTATAAATAGTATATTTCTTACTTTTCTATAACTTAAGCTCTTGTGAACTAAGCTTCTTCCTTCCATAAAATAACAGCTTTTCTGCTTGTTTTTTTCCCATTTACACACAAGATGTTCACCCTATGAAAATCAGTACATATTATTGATCTCTGGGTGAAAGGGTGGAAATGTTCACACTTAGTTGGCTACTGTACTTATGCATGTTTTAATCTAAGTTTAGACCTCCTCACTAAAGTCAATAGAAGTTTTTCCCATACAAGTAATACAGAATTAGACCCTAATTTTATTTAATAATAATAAAACAATAATCTTGTGCACCTGTCATAATGATGTGCCTCTTGAAGGCCTCAACATAAGCCTCCGGACCATCTTCCCACGTCATCTTAGGCATCCTAAATGCAGTCAAGCCATGCTGCAGCCAGTCCTCCTGCTGTTCCAGCATTTGCTGCTGGGCATCAAGGATTTGCGTCAGGGCTTGCAAGTTCTGCCCCAGCACATCTGGAAGGGTCATAACTGCCAGCTGCATGGTGGGAGATCCTCTAGGGGTCAGATTTTCACCACTTTTCCTGGCCAATGAACCACTTTGCACCTGTCTGGCTTTGAATGACTGCTCGCGTGCCACCTTGGTTTGGGCAGTAGAGGGTGTATGCTCTCTAACGTCATGGGTTCCCGAAGGTGGGCTTTGGTTGTTCCTCTGGCGTTCCCCGAACTCACCTGCCACATCCTTGAATGTTATATCAGTGTGGGGCTCGGCCTCGAAGTTCCCCTCAGGGATGACCATGCCGCTTGCAGGATGTTCATGGGGCTCCACCTCCCCTACAACCCAGCCTTATGCCAACCTCTGGTGGGCAGCCAGATCTTGACACAGCAGCCTCTCCAGTGCAGATATTCCTCATGTCCAATTGTATCCTCCTCTATCCTTCGGGAAGGATAATTAGCTGGCCCGGGCTCTAGGCCTGTGATATCCTTGAGCTTCTCCTCTTGGGATCTGAGGGTGCTCCTGTTGAGCAGGGGTAAAGGAAAAGAATGAAAAAAGAAATAAAGGAAGGAATCCAGAAGGTCTCCCTATCCTATGTCCTACCAGTCGGCTTTCTTAACCTTCTTGCCTGAATTTGACAGTGCTTTCCAAATGCTGGTCCTGTAGGGCTCTCCTCTGTTCTCCGCCCTCAGTCCAGTTCCCTGACCTGGTACCTGGGAGTGGTCAAGTGGGGACACCCTTGCTTCCCCTAGGTTGGCTTCAGCCTCTCCCTTGCGCTCGTTATCCTGGTTGCGCCACTGCTTGGCACTTCCCTCAATGCACCTCCTCAGCAGTACAAGGGGGAAGTCCCTCACAGCTCTCTGCCCCTCCTGGGTCTCGATCTTAGTGCCTCTGGTGTGAGAAGTTCTCGATGCTTCACTAGCTGCTCATCTCGGGCATTTCAAATTCGCGCTGGTCCCAGCACGGAGCATGGAGAGCCTCCACTTCCTCACTGGCTCTCCCTTCCCTACTGCTGGCAGCCAGTTTTATTTCTGCCTGCTGGTGTGTCCTTGTGACATCACCCGCTGGCCTTAATTGCATAAATGTGTGGCTTGTAAACCACATGGGCTTTTCTTTTGGATCTTTTAGCACCGCTCCTCCCTCAGGTGAGTAACTGTTTTGTATTTCTTTCCTTATTTCACTGTGTTTCCCCATGTTGGGTCGCACGAGTGGAGCTTCTTGGCCCCTCCTCTCGCTATCCCCAGGAAACCTTGAAATCTTATTATATGACATTTCCAACACCTTTCCTTTCTGCATTATTCTTTTGAGATTCATAACTAGCACCTAAAACCAGCTATTAGATAGCAGAAATTATTAGCCCTTGTTGAAGTTTTATTACTATACCCCTGTTGGCTTAAACAGGACACAAAATTGCACATTTCTTATTTTTCATTGTTACTCTGTTAACTTCAGTGGAGTTAATTTATGCCAGTGCATCTGAGATCAGGATAGATTCCCCTGCCTCAGTAATCTCACCACAGTGAACATTTTAGATATTTAGTTTTAGTTTAGAAAAAAATATCATGCATTACTAGAAATTAAAAATATATGTTTTAATATTAATTTCACACTAAGCTTGTATTGAACAAAGGTTAGTGTTCTAAAGGAAACTGCATGCCACAGGACTTGAAAGGACTTCAATGGGACTTCTGTGCACAGAAGGTAGGTGAAATTCACTGTTCTGTAGAAAATTAGCATAATCCTTCTTTCTTTAGTTTTACCTTTTTGGTAAATTATTCCACAAGCTAAATTTTAACCTTCACTGTCATTTTAGTGATATTCGGTCTGTACTTCCTTTGGTTCTACAGCAACTGTAGTTTCAAATAGAAATGACCAACATTGGTCTTAGGTCTAATTCTGTACCCCTGTTTAGTAAGGAATGTCATCCAAAATGCTTGCAATATTGGCCCCAGAGGGGTTTTTATTATTAGGATAACTTGTTTATACTTTTCACTACTTTGCTTTTGTTAAAAAATGGATAATTTTGTTTCTTATACAAAAGGAGGCCTTAATGGCTTAGCTAATTATAGTACAGAGAGCACTATATAAGCTTTCTCACAACATTCTGCTAATTCATCTTAAACTCAAGTATGCAAGTAATCATTCGGTTTTTAAGTCGAATGCAGTAATAATAAATCAAATGCTAATGGCATAGATTGCACTATTATTGATACCCAAACCATGAAAAATCCCCATTTTCCAGGGGTCATGACTTCCCCACAAACTCAATTTTCAGACCACATTCTAAAGTTCTATGCAGCTGACATATTTGGTATGACCTGAGCAAAGAGAACATCAAAAATATTTAGAAATATGCAATCTGTAAGTATTTATTAGGGGTGTACAAAATGAGCCATATTCAATTCGGCCCAAATCAGGGACAGTGCTTTGATTCAGATCACTGTCCCCAATTTTATTTGGCTGGATCTGAATCTGAAGATATGATGCTGATTTGGAGAATCAGCGATTTGGCCATGGACACAGCTTTAAACGTTTTTTCTACATACCTCGAGGCACCAAGTATGGCTTATGAATGCTGCAATGGTGGGGCAGACGGAGTGTCCCACAGGAATGCAGGGGGCTCCCCTGCATGCTCAGTGGCAAACCTGGAAGTGGATTGAAAGTACTTCTGGTTCACTTCTGGGTCTGCTGGGGAGCACTGTGGGACCCCCCCCCCCCCGTGCTCCCCTGGCTCAGCAATTGGCTGCGGGGGGACCCTGGGTGCCCCCCCCCAGCCCAGGAGGCATCAGTCACCACGTGCTCACCGGCAGACCCAGAAGTAGTCTGCAAGTGCTTCTGGTCCACTCCCAGGTCTGCTGCCAAGCACACTGAGGAGCGCCCTCCCCCCCTGTGCTCCTGTTGGACACTCCATCTGCCTCAACATTGCAGCATTCATGAGTCACCTGGTACCTAGAGTTATGTAGAAAGAACATTTAAAGCTGTGTCTATGTCCCAATCTCTGAATCTTTCTGAATATCTCCGAATTGATTTGGAGGGTTGCAGTTTGATTCAGAGAGATTAAAGGGTCTCCTGATTTGATTCAGATTTAGAGATTTGGTCACTGAATTGGGCTGAATCTTTGCCAAATCAAATCAGGGACCAAAGCTTCACACAGCCATAGTATTTATGTATTCTGGCTTAAAGAACAGTTTTAGCACATTCAGATCATTACAGTGGTATACTTGTGTTTAGACATCCAGAAGTCACTTGGAAGTGGATTGCTATCAGAGTGTTCATAAAATTTACATGATCTGCGGGCTACTAAGTGACTTTCCATTTCAGTAAAGCAAGCAGTGCAAAAATAGCTGAATAGTGTTATTTTCTTCAGGTGCATAATTTTCTATGCTACAAACATTAGGTTTTATAGAGTGTGTGCGCTTTAATTAATGCAACTGTACTCGATTCTTATTTAACATCAACTTACCTCAGTGCAGGTCCATTAATGTCAAGGAAGCCATTTCTAACCTACCTAATTTATAATAGAACACCAGATCTTCTGTGTTCAATTTCTAAAGCATATTAAATATGACAAGCAGAGTTGGTGCCCTAGGAAAACCCTGTGGGAGTGCATGTGTTGGGCAGGGGCGAGGGGGTTGGAGGGAGGTACACGTGCATGTTGCAAGAGTAGGGGGATTCACAGATTTTATAGACATTAGGCATGGAAGGGACCTGGTGATATTATTGGATCCAGCCGCCTGCCCAAGGAGCAAAAAGTCAGCTGGGGTCAGATCACCCCAGCAAGATAAGCATCCAAGACTTTCTGAAAGGTATCTAGAGTTGGTGCTTGCACCACTTCTGGGGGGAGTCTATTGCAGACTCTGGAGACTTGGACAGTAAAGAAATTTTTCCTTCTGTCCAGTCTAAAATGGTTTTGCAGCAGTTTGTGACCAATAGACCTTGTCTTCCCTTGGGATGAATGGATGTTCTCCCAGTTCCTGATGCACACTCCTTATGTGCTTATAGACTGCCACCAAACCACCCAAGCCTTAACTTCTCCAGGCTGAAGAGTCCCATGCTTCTCAGCCTGTCCCCATAAGGCCCTGTTCTCTTGACTTCTAATTATGTGCGTGGCTCTCCTCTGGACTTTCTCAAGCTTCTCTACATCCTTTCTAAAGTGTGGAGCCCAGAATTGGAAGCAGTACTCCAGCTGCTTTCGCCAAGGCCAAGTAAAGTGGGAGGATGACTTCTGAGGTCTTGCTTGAGATGTATTGGTAGATGCAAGCCAGAGTTTTATTTGCTTTGCTGGCTGTAGCATTGCAAAGCAATGCTCATATTTATCTTGTGGTCAGTCATGACCCACAAGTCTCTTTTGGTCATGGTGCTAGTGAGGGATGGGTGGGAAGTTTCCAAAAGTAGGGGGAGGGGTATGAGTCTGGGAGTTGGGGCTGGGGAAAGAGGAGGGAACATTAGTCTTATCCATGCTATGGTTCCTAAACTGTCCCCACCTGAGCCCATGCTGCTGCCACCCAACTTGACAGTTGCTCTCGAAGCAGAAGCAGCAGCTGGAAACGGTTTGGTGTTACTGGCATGGGTAAGCCATGGGGCTATTGCTTCCATGGGGGTGGGGGGCCAATCTGGCACCCCTTCAAACCTTGCACTCAGGGCAGGTGCCACTCTTGCGCAACCCTACTTATGCTACAGAGTTAGGTAGTCATGGAACAATTTTTTCAAGTGGCATCAATCCTTGTGATAAAGCCTGAAAATACTGAGCAACTAGAAATCTGGTAATAATGCTAAAACCTAAGACTCCAAGTGATGTCAAAAACAATCAGATCCAAAAGTGATAAAGAAGGGACAAAAGAAAAAGAGCTGGAAGTCATGTAACACTGGGATAAAGCATTGATAGAAGAAAGTGACTAAAGACATTGCAGCTCTGAGATCAAACTTCTGAACACATGAGCAATTTGTTCACTGAAGTGTGAGGCAGTTGAACCTCATGAAAATGGGCTCAGCTAACATTATTTTCTTTTAATAAATTGTCTTCAATTTATTTAAACTTCATATTATTGAGTTACGACTAACTATTGGACAGTAGTGCTACTTGGCATGGGAACTGTTATGTCTGCAAGCTTTTCTCATCTAGCAAGACAGTTCTGACTTTGGGATATTTGTGCAACTAGAAAATACTCGGATGGATCTGTCAGAAGGAGAAAATTTTTTGCACCAGGGCCATTCATGTATTCTCTTCCCACTTGATCAAAATTGAGAGCTTTTGCACTGTGAGGGTGCTAAAAAGTACTGGAGAAAAGTTCCCAGGCAAATCACTGTGGTAGGAAGGCTTTTGAACAAGAAAAAAATGGTTCTTCTCTTAGAGATGATAAAGATTTGTTCACTATAAACAATGGAAATTACCTCGGATGCCTGGGATACCTGAGCAAAAGGAGTGGTTTCTCTCAGAACTATCCAGGTGTTCCTGGCCTTTGATAAGCAACACAAGGGAAATGTTTCCATGTGCTTGTCTCTCCTGCCTTCCCACATAAGGTCGAGACACTGGCTAGAATATACAGCCAGGCAGTGACAATCTGGTAGTCACTATGGGCATGTTTTGAATGCATACAAAATCCTTACTTTTCCTGTAACTTCTTCAGATTCATACACTTTTCAATCTTCTTAAGAGCCTTTTCTGCATGTATGGCAAAACAATAGGGATGAAACTAGGAACAATAAGTTATAGTATTTTCACAACTATTTTATTAAACTGTGGTATGACCTGTCTCCTGAAGGAAAAAATTGAATTTAGGAAGACATAAGGCACATCCATGCCAGCTCAGGCCAGGCAAGGGACAAGTGTATGGAACCTTCTGAATTGGAAGTAATATAGCTGGATTAGTGAGAGGTTCAGCATCCACTGTGAGATGCTGCTTGCTGGTGTGTGCCTAGCCCCTCACTATGCTGTTTATGCTATGTCTGGTTTGGGAGGTAGTATGTGTGGAGCAGGTGGAGTGGGTCACTCCTTAGTGCTGGACATATCCACAGTGAACTGGATCAGGGAGGAACAGGGACCTGCAGGAAAGAAATGAGTATAAGGAGGACAAAAAGTAATCTTAGAGTTTTGGGTGGGGTAAAGGATGAGTGACATACCCTGTATTACATTGCAGATAGTCTTACAAATCTGCATAGCATTTGTTTAGCAGTGCTACATCCTTGTACAGAAATCAATCAGATCATTTGGGAATGTTTCATTCCCTGTCTGAGCACAATTTTGTATCTTGTAAACTCCATGACCTCTATAGGGACACGAACAAGGAAACTAGTGCCTGATTTGAGAGACGCTTGTGCAAGGATCAAATCAAGGTGAAAGAAGTGGATGTAAGTTTTAATGATCACCTAGAGGTGTAAACAGACAATGAGTCTCGCATGGCTTGTTCTCAAGAGGTGCTTAAAGTCTGGCTGTCTAGCTGAAGCTAACTAGCCAGTCTGCTTTTCTTCCTAACCTAACTTACTCAGATGGTTCTTTATTCTTATGATGCAGTTATTCCCTTTCTTAAAATTTGCAGGAACTCAGACGGTGCACAAATGTGAACATTTTAAGCTGTATCGAGAATTCTTTTGAGTTCAGATTCTGTAGTCATATCACTTCTTCAGATTTTGTTGCGTCTCTTCCCCTGATCTCAGTAGGCTCATTCATTCTTTCTCCTACACGACTACCGTTCCAAAGCACTAGCTTTAAATAGTTTCTCAAGCTTGAGAGGAGAAAGGAAGGCTGTAACTGTGGCTGTGGTACTGTTCTGATCTGGCTAGAGGACTAGGCTGACATTCAGAAGGAAATTTGAAACCTCAGCTTCGTCCCAGGCTTTTTTTCTTAAACTCCAGCAAAAGGCATTAATTGTTTAGAACTGAGGAATCACCCAGGCAGAGAGCTGAAGCAAGGATCACTTTGGGTGGTGCAATGATTTCTCAGTGTCTGATAAATATTTAAGATGTTTGTCTGGGGATTTTATTTGGCCACTTAGAATTTCGGAAGGTTGCTGTGTATAGAGCGGGCTATATGACCTTTATCACTGACTATTCCAACCGCGATATGGAGGATTCCCAGGAAGAAAACTGTGCTGTTTCTTTCAGCTTTTTTTAGTGCAAGTGAAATAGCGTCACAATATCTTATGCAAGTTTGAACTTCTTCCCTTATAAGATTTTTATGAAGATATGTGTATTTTTGGCACATTAACATCATAAATAAAACAGGCATTTACATGAAAAGTTTTGCAATGCCCTCATTGAAAGGCATTATGCAGACATTACTGGCCTGCCTTTTGAAAAGACATTTTTGTAATTTTTTCTGCCAAGCAATGCACATAATCTTTCTTTGATAAAAAAACAGAGAGGACAAAACCTATTCATACTCATTTGTTGTTAATTTTGTGCACATTTTCTTGATTTCTCCATAAAATCTTTGAACATAAACATTTTGAAATGTATAGCAGCCTTGCACAGCACAATAGAACACAAAACACCCTTCTCCCTCTCCAAAACCTAATTTCACAGAAGCCCATTCCCCAAATACAGTCAGTGGGTTCAAATACATTTAATTGCAAATGCATTCCAGTTAATTTGGGGGAAATTAAAATACTTGGGTTTGCAGTTGAATTAGAAAAAGATTATGTGAGGGAAGCAGTTTGGTTTGCAGGTTATGGATCACTTCAGTTTTGTAAGTCAGGGCTGTGACTAATAAGGGTTTTGTTTGTTTAACTCTTTCATCATTGTCCGGAATGTCCTTAAGAACCAAGAAACACACTCTGTCTCTGGTTACATGAGAGTCAGTCCGGAGTAACCCCATGGCTTTGCTTCAAATTTATGTGGATAAAATTGGGACAGATTATTTGAATAGGAGTATATTGTGCATAAAAATGAACGAGTATAAATAAATTTATGTCCAATCATTTTTCTCTGAACAGAAATTAACCAGTTCTCTAACCCCCTAATCTGGGATTATCATTTTTATGAAGTAATCAGCAAATGAAGGCACCGAGACTATTCTCCCTATCCAAAGAACACAATTAGAGTTGACTTAAAATAATGATTTAATTAGCTGCCTGTCAGTGGAACAGTAATCTCACCACATTCATTTCTACATGTCAACAATACCCATTTTTTATAAAAAATATATAAGATCCATGCTGGAAGAATAAGCATAGCATATAAAATTACAGGACTGAAGATATCTAACACAGTGGGCACATCTACACTTTCATTAATGTGCTGTAATTATGGCTCGTTAAGGTAGTACCTGTAATGAAAGGTACTAACTTAATGCACCATAATTGGCACTACTGTTGGCATTAGCACAGATGAACAGTTTTTTAGTGATGCTACTGCGCATTAGGCTAAATCAACTGCACCTTAGTGCATTAGTATGGGCTTTGCCTGCTGCACTAATGTCCGGTAGATTTAGTTTAATGTGCTCAAATTGTCTCAAATAGACATGCCCTGCACAGTGATGCAAATGCTGTAAATTTAGCAAAAAGTTAGATGAGCAGTTCAACAACAAGATGTGGGTGGCTGTCTTCTGAACTGTGTCATGGGACATCCTGGAACAGTCACAGAGAGATTTTGTTTTTTCCCGAAATAATTGTATTCTCTTATATGGGTCAGTTAGAGATAGACCATGTGAGAACCAAGAGGGATTCATCCAAAACCTTGTCATTTGATATTTATCAATGAAGCCAGGAAGAAGAAAAGGCCTGTTATAAACAGTGGTCTGAATTTGCATTTGCACCAATGTCCCTTTAAACCTCCCTGGTAAAATAAAAGGGCTTTAAGATGGGTATAAATTACCTCTAAGTGCAACAGCTGCAAACTGGTGTCCCATTGCTGGAGGTGTTAGTGTTTAAGAGTCTTTGGGAAGACGTATCACCAGCACAGATATGGCTCACTGCCTATTAGAAACTGGACTGAGATCTAACCCTTCTTATATTGTCATCAAACACCTGGATGATAATAACTTCTGGTAATTTATGCTAGATTTAAACCAGTGACTTAGTAATGATAACAATCCTCTAAGTCACCCCTTTCTTAGGAGATCTCTGCTTTAAGTATAAATAGTCAGCAGCCATTTGAGACATTTGATCAATGACAGTATTTACTTAGCCCATACATATGGGGTCAGGCTGCAGCTGAAGGAGACTTCCCTATATTGGACCCTTGCACACGGGCCATTCACAATGTTGGGGGGATGTTCATGAAGTTGTCTGACATCTGCACTGGGCTCTTGGTTCTCTTTCTTTCTAAATTGGTCAGCACAGCTGCCAGGTGCAGAATGGAGCACATGTTGTAGCTCTGACCTTGATCAAATCACTGAGGGCCAGATGCCACAGAAGAGGGCTCTGAGAGGTCATGCTACAGAGCAAGGGGATTTTGGTGTCCTCAGCCAGAATTCTGTCTAAGGTATTTGTGTGACATGATGTTAGCCTGCCATGATCTCCTCTTTGCACCCGGTGTGAGGTGAAGGTGAGGGCATGTAGCTTTGAGTCTTTCTCCATGTACAGCAAGCTAAAACATGCAGGAATAAAAAAATCACGCAAGCATCATCCACATTTTTCCTGTGTTTCTACTTTATTTTTTAATTCAAAATCCACAACAGCTGAGCAGCTTTGCATACTGCAAAGCTTTGCAGTACTGAGTTGTACAGAGTGAGTATGCACTACTGAGTTCCTCCTCATCCTGAACTTTCATTTCTTCATCTATTCATAGAGGATTATAATATTTATCTACCTCACTAATGTGATGGGAGACTAAATTATGTCTGAAAGTGCTTTGAAATACTGTGATGGGAAGGGACATAGAATTATAGGGCACTTGTACAGGTAATGGGGGTTTAGTCTTCTGTGCCTCCTAAATTGAAGCAGTGGGTTTTTAATTGAAAGCTGCCATTTCAGTTTAGAGGGGTTATTTTTCTGTTGCATTACAGTGAAGGACTTGGTCCTATTATTTTTTTTTTTTGGTGGAGCCTGCCCAGGGCTGGGGGTTGAGCTGCCAGTGGCTCAGCTTACCCCCACCCCAGCAGGTGCCTGCTGAAGGCAGAAGCAGTGAGGGGCACAATCCTTTTTTTCTTTTTTTTTCAGAGCCAGGATGTAGTGTAGTTTGCAACAATGCAAACTCATTTAAACCCCCCAAACTGGTGCATGTGTCATGTGAGATGCCATTAAACCAAACAAATGACATTTTTGTCACATGTACATAAACTGTCATTAATGTTGCAGCAAATAAAAGTTGCCTGTTCAAAGATGAAGTTCACTAGATCAGTGCAACTGTTAAGTTAGAGAAAGCTTTACATTCAATAGCAAA
Source organism: Crocodylus porosus (assembly GCF_001723895.1). Classification (NCBI taxonomy): domain Eukaryota; kingdom Metazoa; phylum Chordata; order Crocodylia; family Crocodylidae; genus Crocodylus; species Crocodylus porosus. The sequence continues at coordinate 3,795,220 of NW_017728910.1, read as the reverse complement.
GAATGGATATGGCTAGAAACTGAAGATATTTCCCTTTAATTAAATACAGTTAAATGAAGTTTTGATAGATTTCTGGCAAACTTATGGCTGTTTGTAGTGTGGCCACAAAGGTTCCTGGTTTTAGACAGATTGCTTTTTCCAGCAAAATACCTGAAGTTCAAGCAAGATACCTAAGTTTAGTTTACTTAAAGTATATTTACACACCAGCTTGTGTATGTGGTGTACCTGAGCTAGCTCTAAACAAGCTACTGTAGGCACTGCTAACATTATAGCCATGGTAGCAATGAAATCAGTGTGGACCAACCAGCCAGGTATTTACCAGGAGCAGATTTTGCAGCAACAGTACCTGAGCTAGGTAGTTTAAAGTTAGGTGAGGTATGTCTACACAAACTGCAATTAGATAAAAGACTGCTGTGTAGATATACCCTTACTGGAAGAAAAGCACAATTCCCTCCACTCCCTAAGTGAATCAGAGACAGGAAAATTCCACTGGGGACTGCAGTATCCTAATTTTAGATTGTTTTTGACTCAGGAAATGAAATCAGGACCACTACTTCTACATTTTGAATCTCAAGCAGATGTATTACCAGTGGGCAGTTCCTGAGGTTTTAACTGTCTTTTACTCAATTCTGACTCAAGCACACTTCCACAGCATGTAATAGGAGAAAATGAGTCGGGATCTCAGGATCTGACCTATACAGTTCTCAAAATAAGAAACAATGCCACAACTTAGGAAAAGGTCTATCTAACCAATCCAGACATGTTAAAATATTGCTGTTATAAAATATTACAAGCTACTCTTCAGCTATTTGAAAAATACTGACCATTCATTTTGCACTAAAATATAAAGCCTGTCAAACTTTCCTTCATTAAACATTCAGACCTAAATGAAAGATAGGTAAATGTTTTCTTGGGAAAATCCTGAAAAGGGCAGGAACACCATTGGTGGTGCATCCAGACATGCGTGGACATTTGGTTCCCTGGGGACAAGTAACAGCAGTGCACTTTGGGCTGCCACTTCTTGTCCCTAGGGAACACCCTTGCCACATGCACTTTATTGTGTGCACACTTTAGTGTGTGCCAAGTTGCCCTGGGTAGTGTAGGGGAGGCTACAGCCAGCACTGTGCTGGCCCCAGTATCCTTACCTGGGGGCCTCCCAGAGCTGCAGCCAAGGCGATCCTGCCAGGTGGAGCCCAGTCGACAGCAACAGTATGGCTTCGAGCAGCCTGTCTCCACTTTTTAGCTGTGCATGCTGCCCAAGTGTGTGCTGTTTTTTTTGGGGGGTTGCAATTTTTTGACCCCTGAATATGCACTCATCTGGATGCACCTCATATGTCCAGGGAATAGAGGGACTCTAACTGCACCTTCTAGAGGCACCAGGGCACAGAACCTCTTCCTTATATTCACACACACTGGCGAGGAGAAACAAAGCAAGGAGAGCCTCTGGGGTATAACCAGTCCCTTGGAACATCAGATATTTCCTGGCAACAGATGAGAGCAGCATTACTCATAGGGACAAAAGAGGTCCAACGGAGCAACTTACTTCCCAGCTTCAAGAGTGGGGAACATCCCTGTAGATGCCTCCACAGCTCCTTCCTTCTCCGAGGGAGTCCAACCACAGCAGAACATTATTATTCAGGAGTAAGCCTAGAAGAAACAAGGAGTTCCCCTAGCAATTGTTGTGTATAACAAATGTAAGGAAGGAAGTTGTGTCCCCGTCAGATGTTCACAGTTTCAGAATGGAGATGGTGATTACAGGTGGCTTTTAACCAACCATAGGTCTGATTGATTATTTGTCATAACCTCCTCTCTCCATTCACCTTCACCATCAGTCTGTTGAATTACTCTCTTCCTCCATCATTTCTTTTTCTCCTGTACAAAGTCCCTTTCTCCTGCTCCTATTTACTCAAAACTTTATGCCATTTTCCCTGTCACTATCAAAAGTAAATGCAAGATAATCTACTTTAAATAGCACTTTTCCTATCATCATACTACCTACCCTGTTTGAACCCTCTCTCCCTACTCTTCCCAGTTTTTTGCTTTTGGAAGATAGCAGGCATTTTGGAAAAAGGATTGTGCATTTGTAACTGTGCCCAGTAGAATGGAGCTTTGATTCTGACAGGGGCCTCAGGGCACTGCTGTAAGGGGTTGTCCTCGCTGATCCACTGAAACAGCTGGCCACAATCTGGCTTTCAGCATGGATGCAGTGCAGGACAATTGATAAGTATTGCAGGCACTTGAAGGAATGTCACAGGGAAAAGGTATCATAGCCAAATAGTCTCTGTTTCAAGTTATCTCATTTTTTTGTTGCTTTTATTGACTCCTCATTGCCTGGCTCCTCTTTACTACATGCAGTAGAGGTTAGTAGAATACACTTGAAGAGTATACAAATTGACACTGAGGAGACAGCAGCAGAGCTGGTGTATTCTTCCTTTGTGATGTAGGGGAAATAGTTGCACAAGTGAAAGAGGGAAGGGGAAAGTACTGCATGGTGGTCATTCTTACTGGCAGGTACCTCTTGCTTCTGGGTCGATTTCCAAGCAGAAATTCACTTGGGATGTTTTTAGTTAAATCAGCAGTAATTTCGGGGATTTCTAAGCAATAGCTGTGAGGACAGCACAGCACCACCATCCCACAAGAGCTATGCTGACACATGGCTAGTCCCACAAATATCGGTAGAGCCATGTCATGCAGTCTGTAAACATCAGTCGCCAACCACCTGCTATACTGGGGTTGGGACACTCACCCCTTGATGCATGGCTTCTGGAAAAAAAACCCTCTTGTATCACCTTCTCTGCCACACCGCCTTGTGGCAACAGAATACTTGGTTGTACTGAATGGAAACATTAAAGAGGTGAGGTAAAAATAAATTTGCTTTTATATGTTGTATATGTGCTGTTTATTTTCTCTTTCTGGGTTCAAGTTTTTCTGTTAAGCAGTACCAAATCTCCTTCTGCTGCCTGAAACCCCAGCGGTTTCTGTATGTTCAGCTCATAGTGGGATTCTGTTGTGCATGTTGCTCTTCCTCCCACTACAACATCAACTTCTATATTTCCAGTAAAAAATCACCTAAGAGACATACAGACGTGAAACAGGCAAAGAGGGTGAGTCTAACTGATCACAGACCTGTCTGGAAGTTAATTAAAAGTCACTGATACAATTAGTGCTCACTGAAGACTGGTAGATACATGACAAGCAGAGCTACAGACCACCTGGAAGTGTTTCAGTGCGTGTCAGTGGTCTATGGAGAACTCTGATAACTTATTGCTGAATACTCATTGGCCTTTGAAGGTAGGAGAGGAAAGAAATATTGGATCAGAGTCTGTGGGGAGTTTTTTGAGGCAACAATGCAATCTGACGGGGTATGTGATTAAAAACATAAATCACAGCAGGTTAGACTGGTAGCTTGCATATATTAGCCAGACCCAATTAAAATACTTCACAGTACTTACATTGAAACAATCTTGGTTTAACAATGTATAATCAGGATATCACTTGAGATCCAGGGTGCAGAGACCAGCAAAACTCCTAAAGTTTTATCACCTTTCTCTGTCTCTCTGAATACCTTATGAGTGCTAGTTGGTATTCTTTCATGATTAAAGGACCACCAGGGCTAGCTCATGCAGGGATATGAGAAGCAGTTGTTTATAACCACATGCAGAGAAAGTAACACAGAGTGCTTAACATAAGGTGTGTCTGCACAGAAAATGCAGGCTCATTAAAGTGCTCCCTGGCATGCATCTACATGTGCGCCCCTTTGGGGAGCAAACTGAACCTGACAGTTGCAGCCCAGTCCAGGGTTGCTTATGCCCTGTGCAGCCACCCTGCAGCAGCAAGGGGCAGCTCCAGGCTCCCCCAGGTACCAGCTCCTGGCTGGCAGGGGGCACAGGTGCTAAGCCCTGGGCTCTGCAGGGCAATGGGATGCTGTCCCAGCTTGATGGACAGCTCTGTCCCAGCAAGGGGGAGATCAGGATGGCCCCCAATTGGGGTGCAGGGGGCGTAGGAAGGGATTGGGTGCTGTTCCAGCTGGGTGGATGCTGCCTCCCAGCCATGTGGAAATCAGGATGTGGAAACCAACCACGTGGAGATCATGATGGGTCCTGGTCTCCACATAACCGGTAGGCAGCATCCCACTATGCCAGGACAGCTGTCCTCACTCCCTGTGGCCCTCCGCTGCCTAGGCTGACTGGGAGCAATTTGCTCCTGGTCAGCATCTACACATGCAATATTGTGCATTAGTTAATGTGCCATTTTTCTAGTACCTGTAGATACAGCCACTAGAAAATGACATACTAGACTAACATACTGTACAGTTATTGCTGTGTACATGTATATGTTGACACTTTACTTCACATTAGTTTAAAATGCAGTAAAGCATCTTGTGTAGAGGCATGGACAGTGGCATCAAAGTAGACTAGGGCTAATCTGAACATCAAAGTCTGTAGCTATTGGCATATACAGGAGTGACATGAAAACATCATGCCCATGTTTTATTCCTTACCCACTGACTAACCAGATACTAACAGCTAGGTGTGGCCTTCAATAGAAAAACAAGTATGGTTTGAATTCTGGATCCATAGTAAAATGCTACTGTACTTACTCTGCCCATTTGACATTGAGTTGATCTAGGACTAGTGCCTCTTGGAGAACACAGGTTTTAAATCAGTAACTGCCTCATTGGGAATTAATTAACATTATCTAGGATTCTTCCCACTTGAAACAATGTTTAATCCACCATTGTCATGGTCCAAAATCCCATCAGAGCTTGTAGTCACATAAAAGTGCAAATCAGCATGTTCACCCGTGACAGAGACATGATTCAGACCAGTAATTGTAGCCTGTGTTCTGTAATGAAAACAAAAATGCAAGCTGGTTTACTAATAATTACCTGGGTAAACACAGAGAAGGTAGGAACGGCTCTGTCTTGTACAATCATTGTTGCCTATAACTAAACTATTTCCGTTTGATTTTCTTTTCTCAGCTGGTTGTTTTAACTTGTGTAATTTGGGCTGAAGTTATAACTAAAAAGAATACAGTTGTGGTTAACAAAATGAAATGAGGTGCTATGAATACATCCTCATGATGACGGGGATGAAAATTCAGGCACTGGCCGAATGTATTTTGATGATGAACTTGTGAATAGATTAGATTGATGGGCTTCCACGCAAGACTTACTCACTGACCAAAAGTGGGGATTACCAGCACTTGGAGACAAACTTAGTGAAGAATTCCCATCTGTTGACACATATGTTTGCTGAGGTAACTCTGTATTTACAAGGATTTGTTTCCCTACCCCACTTCCCATATTTGATGCTCTACTAAATGCAGCCTTCTGTAAAATTTTCATCTCAGGGTTTGTTCCAGCTTCCCACAGCAGAGAAAATGTTCCTCAAAGCAGGAGCATGCCAGGAGCTTGCAGGGGGAGAGGGCATGTGACCAAAATGTTCCGAGCGCCGGTTCTTCTGGGGCTACAGAAGGGCCCGTTGCCAGGGGAAAGTTGCTCTTGCTTTCTGTAGGAAATGGGTAAGCTTTGAATTCAGATTTAAAGCTACTTTCATCGCTGACTGGGAGTTGTGGGGCTGGGTCAGAATCATTTCAGGTCCATGAAACTCCTCTACCCGGATGGATCAAATACTGGATGTTTTACCATCCGTTGATCAGTGTCCCGAATGTTGGTCAATGGACTTGATCATAAAGTGTATGTACAGATGTTACATGCAGATTAAGCTATTGCTGAACTGTATGTACAATTGGAGAGTTTTGATCAGGTAAAAAATGGTTGTTTCAAGCTAACTTAGTTAACCTAAGGAGGTGCAGTACATTGACTGGGATATCCATGTCCAATCTAACTAAACATGTGTACAGGTTTGGAGCATAGCCCCAGGGCTGGAAAAGCCCAGCTGCTTCCCCCAACGCTGGGGCTACATTTTTCTACCCCCCTGACCCTGAGTGAGCTATTATTAACACTCTGATCCCCATATCCGTGGATGGGACCCCCCCACTAGACCCACCAGCTCCCCCTAATCCTGCCAACAGCCCCAGAGACCTGTTAGCCCCTGCTCCCTCCCCTCCTGCCCCCTCTAGTTCATTAGATCACATTCCTGGTGTGGCTTTTAGCACCAGTGAATGTCTGTACAAGCGTGAGTGTAGTGCTACCTTTAGCAATTGTAAATTCCCACGTGGCACAGGGAAATGCACTGAACCCTAACATTGCCTTCAGTCATGTGGTTACACCGCCCTGTGCGTCTTCAGTGAATTCCCACACAGCCAAGTGTGCAGCTTCGAGCTGAAAACACAGAGCTGGATTTAAAGAAGAGTCTAGACAAGTTTGTTTTGTTTTGCTCTTACAATGGGTGGGCAGTGTAAAGGCCACACTGAAATGAAAGAAAAATACTGTTTCAGTTAAATTCTTTTCTCAGACCCACGTAAACACGCTGTAGTCAACTGGTGGCAGTAGTGGAACTTGAGAGGAAACATGGACCCTATTTAGTTATATATTCCATAACTCATTGAAATGCTTGCTAGCATCTAGGCTAGCCTAGGGTAAAGAAATGAAAGAGTATATTTGCATCAGTGAAAATTGGCTAGTCCCAAGCATTGAGTCTGGCTGGATCCAGATGTCAGTGCCACAGGGAGCAGACTTAATTCCATGTACTGATATCCACAACACTTGAACATGGAGCAGACCTACTGTGCTAGATGCTGAACAAACACAGAATAAAAAGGTGGTACCTGTCTCAAGATGTTACACCAGAAATCTTCTGGTGGTGAAAGAGAAGGGATTCAAACTTGTTGCCCTCAAAAGATTTGTTGAGGAAGGTATATTTAATACATTAGGAATTAGAACCTGAATAAAACATTTGGACGTATGAATGTATCCCTGATGTCTTGTATTGTTATTGCTGATAGGGTAACCAGGAGAGAAAGCAGTGGCACTTGAATGTGCACTGTTGCATATTCAGTTAATCATCTTTGGCCTAAAGGTGTGGTGGGGAGGGGAATGGGATATGGTTGAGCCTTTCCCTTTTTGTCTCCCTAGTCCCAAGTGCAGGGATGAGTTGGGGCCATGGTCTGATGAGTGTCTCGGTCATTCTGAATCAAGACATTGGGGGTTTAGCAGTGTGTGTAGATGTAGGACAGGGCCATGTGGAGATAGCAGTTGATGCTGACTCCAGGAAAAGAGCACTGTTGTAACAGCTGGCACTGGACCTCAGGCAACAGGTTGGCTAGGCACAGACATTCTCAGTTTACTCATGACCCAGTTGCAGATTTGGAAATCACTGGGGCATCTTGCTGGTTTCAGACCACATGCAATTACCCAACTTTAATAACACAGCAGCCTACAGTCTTCATGTACTTAACTTAGTGCGTGTCATTTTTATTACATTTTGAGCTGTGATAGTGGCAACTAATACATTTCAATATTGCCTATAGAAAACAGTGATTTGTCTTAATCCTCTGTAGCTTCTCTCTGTAATAAAAAGGCAGGAATATGAAAATACAACAAAGTTTGCAAAAGAGAAGAAAGAAATGACTGAACAAAGTGAGCTACAGAAAATGAGAAAAAATTTCAAATATGTGGTTGTATATTACTATTAATTAGTAATTATTTTAATGATATTTTTCATGTAGTCTCTGGCAGTCGCTCAAAAGCAAGTCTAAAACATAGAATGAGATTCAATACCAGCCCTTTCCCATTCAATTACTTACCTGCCAGAAAAGAGAGAAGAGAAATCCAAAAAATCAAGAAATTTTCTCTCTTATGACCAATTCACAAAGCTCAGCTGAAAAGGGGAACCTTGTCCCATGACATGAAGGTTAAACTCAGGCTCTATGAATCAGACTATGATTAGGCAATTTGAGTTTGTGCAAAGTCTTCCTTCTTTACAGGGTTTGCACTTGGCTACTTGTAGAATATTATGTGGAACCAGCTCCCTCTAGTGATGAGAAACGCACATCTTTTCTTTTCAAGGGATTTTTGATTTGAGCTTGCAAACTGTTGTCTGGATTCAACAAAATAAGCATGAGTGAGCAGTCACTAGCTGAAAGGAGCTACTCACACACGTAGCAAAACAGTGGTTGCTGTTGTACATAGAAAATTATAATATCTCATTACACAGAGTTAGCTGCACTCTTATTTTGAAATTTTGGGAGTTTTGATTAAGGATTATGGTTTTTGTTCCTAAGAATCAGTATAAAATGAGCTGCTTTTAAGTACATCTGAATTTATCCTGGTTTATCCCTGATCAAAGCAATTATATTCATAACATCTTTATCAGCTTTTGATATTATTTCTCTCTTTTACTTTGAATGATGTTCACCTGTGCTGAACTTGTATGCATTTGCAGATTGTCTATTGATTATTTGTTGCTAAACAACAGCAAATCTATTTTGTCAGACCAGACAGAGGCAGGAGTCTAATCAAACACCTTCCCAAGAAAACATGCTGGTCATACTTAGAATCAGCAGAAAATCAATATGCAGAGGCATGGAGAAAGGAGGCATTTTATTGTACACTAACAAAATGTTATCTTTTATTTTATAAAAAGAAGCAAGACAAAAGACAAAGTACTGGGTAAAAACATTGCTCGACATGAGATGATAATTTTATGATGATTATAACTTGATATTGCTTCCAAATGTTAATATAGGGATGGATTCTGCTGTCCACTCCTATTTGAGTATTTCTATTGAAGTCAATTGCATGACATACAGCAGTGATAGTAAGTTGATATGAAAATGAGTGTAGCTGATCCAGCAAAGTAACACGCCAATCTGTCAATCAGTGGCTTTGTGATACTTTCTAAATATGCAGCTCAAGCTACAGGATATACACAGTAGTAAAAAGAGAACTAACAAGGTGGTGTTAGATGTGTTGGTTTCCTTTAAATACCATGTGTACCCGTTCTCTCATAAGCTTTAACAAATATTATATATTACATTTGCCCTCATTCCTGAAACTGGTCAAAGACAACTCTGCAAATGATACAGCTATAGGAACCATTCAAATTGTAGAAGTGCAGAGTCCTCTTTGAACACGAATGCTTCCTACAAATGTATCATTTGCAGGACAATATCAAAGACATTAGTAGCAGAATCCCTTGACTGTACCTTTGTGTGATTGCAGCTTTGTGTAGACTTGGTTTTCCTGCACTCTTGTCAAAAGGACTAAGGCTTATATGATTCTTAAACCTTTTAAGTCAATAGTTTCAATCTTCTCACTCATAGCAGGGAAGAGGAATTTTTAAGTGAAGTGTTAGATCTGCATTCAGAACGATCATTGGCTAATGTTTTGCTAGAACACTAGCAAGTCCCAGCAGTACAAACACTTTCAAGAAACACTGGTTAGTTCTTTCAGGCATTGTGCACCCATAGCTTTTAATGGGAATCAAAGGGTGTTGGTTAAGGTACAGGGCTGCTGGTTTGGCAATGAGGAATATCCAAGTATAAATTCATAGGTAGGTAAGAGGGGGAGAAACAGGAAAGCAGCTCAGAGAGCTGCATTAGTAGTGTGTCAAGAACATATGAAATGCATTATCTGGCTACTCACGGTATTTACAACACAAAACATTTAACATCAGATTTATACAGTGATGCCAATTACGGGAGAATGCAGAGAGGACTGACCAGCTGTCCCTGGATAGATGCATACAGTAGGTTGCTGTTACTTGACTTCACCACTAGGTGGCTCAGGAGAAGGTAGTAGTTTATTTGCCTTGAGCAAACAGCTTCCCCAAGTTAAGCTAGCCAGTTAGTTTGTAAGGTGCCACCCTGCCCTGCCTTCAGCCTAAGCTTCAGAGAGATGAAACCTAATATGATATAGCTTCTCTAGGGATAAAGTTTTATCTTTGTTTTTTTGCCCTATGGTATTTCTACACTGAATTTGTATTACACTGGTGCACTGTATATCCATTCTATCCCAGTGTTATGCTAGCATAGAGGCCAAGGCCTCTGAGAGCAGACTTGTTAGCATTTATTTCCCATGTTCTGGGCGTAACAGTCTCTTAACAATGAATAAAGAGAAGATGAAACAGTGCAATTAATTGAATGTTCACTGATTTATTAGACTAACTCAAAAAGAAACTATAAAAAATAGTTAATCTCCATCCTAGTGTGCATGAACAGGATAGAGCATAGCCATACCCTTGTCTCCATCAAGCCTAGTTGCCCACAAGTTTCTTTTCTCGACACAGGAGACAGGCACAGGTTGTGTGTTATAGCAAAACTGGTAAAAGGGGGTTTCTTAGTAAAGCCTGGAAGTGATTTCAGGTAGTTCTTTGTGAAGTAAAACCCTTCAAAATTCCCCAGGACTAGCTACCAAGTACTTCATAGTTGGTAGGTTTGGAAGGGACCTGAGCAGATCA
>NW_017728910.1:3781866-3784391 GCF_001723895.1 Crocodylus porosus | reverse complement strand
TTCATCTTGGAGTCAATGATGACTCCAAGATCCTTTCCTGCCTCTGTACTGCCGAGAAGGGAGTTCCCCAGCCTGTGGGTATGGTGCCGGTTGTTCCTCCCCAGGTGCATCACCTTGCACTTGTTGGTGTTGAATCCCATCCTATTCTCATCTGCCCCCCCCCATAACCTGTCCAGGTCCAATTGTAGCCTATTCCTCCCTTCTAGCGTACCCACATCCCCGCACATCTTAGTGTCATCAGCAAATTTGAGCAGGGTGCTTTTTACCCCCTCGTCCAAGTTGCTGATGAAGATGTTGAACAGTGCGGGCCCGAGGATTGAGCCCTGGGGGACCCCACTACCCACATCCCTCCAGGTTGAAAATGACACATCCACCACCACTCTCTGGTTAACCCTTTGAACTGATTTCATTTTGTTGGCTTTGATTTTTTTCCTAAATCAAATCAATTAATTAAACGAGTAAGGCTTTACATTAAAAAAAATCTCATTGGCCTTTCAAAAATGTGTTATAATTAATTCATGACTATCTCCTGAGAGGAAACCTTTCTTTTGGCCTCAGACATCTTGACTCCAGTTCTCTGAAATTTTTTACCAGCATTATATCTCTTGACAGGAGACAGGGCTCTAAGTCATTGCTTTATACATTTGTATTCTGAGATATCAAGCCTAAAACACATTTTCTGGCTCCAGTGTGTATGCTGAGGAGACAGTTAACCAAGATTGGGTCCCTAGATTCCACTGCTTGAACTTTGGCTGCAAACGCTGTTGTTGTTCCCACTCTATTTAAGGCTGTTTTCATTATCTCATGCATCTGAGAATATAAAAATAGAACACTCAGGATTGTCAGAAGAAGCTAAACTCAAGTCAGATTGAGAATATAACTGAGGTGTCGTTGTATCTCAGTATGTGTCATAGTCCTGCAGCTTTTCTGCCCAAGGGATATGTGAGGATTTTGTTACACATTCATTTTAGGCAGCTCCTGGAGCTCTTAACCCTTGGGTTGTCCATACATAACACCTGAAACTAGCTATAAGTACCGTTTAGGCATCTTAAAGTTACACCACTTTAGTTTAGGTTTACTGTGATACGTGTTACTCAGCTCGTATTACACCAAATTGTAGACACTCTAGGCTGCACCTTAGCGTAAACACCCCATCTGCCCCGCCCCCCACTGGCTCAGATCAGGCCCACTGCTCCCCCCCCCAGCATCCCAGATCCCCACTCTCCCCCTGCCCCCCTCCTTGCTTACTTGTGGCTGCCCACACTGTTTGAACTGGGGGAGCAGGCAGGGAAGGGTTAACCTGCTTGCCTGGCCACCGCTGCTGCTGCTGCTGTTCTCTAAGCCCAGATCAGCTTAGAGAAGAGCAGCAGCCTGGCAGTGGTGGTGGCACGAGTCAGGCAGGCAGGTTAACCCTTCTGTGTCTTCTCCCTGGGACAGACAATGCAAGCAGCAAAAGTAAAGAGGAGCATGGAGTGGGGAGAGGCCAGGGGCATTATGGAAGCCTTGAATGGGAGGTGGGGGAATTCTTATATTTCTGCCCTCTAGGCTCCTGCTGTCCTGAACATGTGACTGCTCCTAACTCAAGCTAGCAGTAACACCAATCAATATTTGAACAGTTCACAGGGTAATGCGTAACAAGGCCCTGAGAGATTCAGCAGCACACTATGAAAAATAGTATTTCTATATTTCAAACCTCATCTTTCAGACTCAGCTTTGAGTTGTTAAAAAGTAGAAAAACTCATTCTTAGGAAACACAGAGTATAGTAATCATATGGCCAGAGACTATTTTCTTCAAATAAAGTATAATCAGATTTTTTTTTTAATGTGTGGAACTCAAGATTTCAGACAAAGAACCACAGGAACCTTAAGAAACTCCTGTTTTTTCCCCTCATCATTATAATTTACCTCTGCTATGTCTATGATGTCAGTCTCTGCTGAATACAGTAATAGCATCTTATCTCTTCCAGTTGTCTGATCATCCTGACTTTGAACCTGGCATAACTCCCCTGAAGTCAATATACATATACTAGAGCAAAAATGAGAGGAGACTTGCATGCCTGGGCAGGACATAAAAAAATACAAATAAGGTCTAAAAAGGTACAATAAAAGACACAACTCTAAATCAACATAACCAAAGGTGGTCTAATATCCTTGTTGGGCATTATTTATTTATTTATTTTGTTGCCAGACCTGGATGTCTTGCCAGATCTGGATACAGCATATAAGAATATAAGATAATGTTAGTGAAATTCACTGAACTAGTCCTACCTTAGAAAAGTTTCCACTTGGAGCAAGTTCCCGTTTTCAGTAAAGACTTCAATCAGTTCTTATTCTGTCTGAACCATTTCTGCTGTACGTGTTAACTTCCCATTGTAGATTAAACAGGGCCATGAATTAAGAACATCGTTCTCACCTGTCAAGTCCTTGCCACTAATAGGCAAAAAGTTTTACATCTGTTGTCATGGAGCAGTGAGATAACATGCCAAATTCAACAGAAACACCTGCCAAAGTGGATTTTTTTTTTT
>NW_017728910.1:3780292-3781671 GCF_001723895.1 Crocodylus porosus | reverse complement strand
CTACAGCAAGTCACTATTATTTCCTACTTTTACATATGGGAAATGGAATCAGAGGCCATATCCACATGAGCATGGATGTTTGGTCCCCTGGGAAGAAGTAGCAGCAGCGCACCCTGTGTTGCTGCTACTTATCCCCAGGGAATGCCCATGCTATGCATGCTTTGGCACACGGTAAGTTATCCCAGGTGGAATAAGGGAGTCTGGGGCCAGCCCTGGACTGGCCCTAGTAGCCTTACCTGGGGGTAAGATCTGGGGGTCTCCTCGGGCTGCCACAGTGGTGATTCTGCTGTGCAAAGCCTGGCCAGCAGCTGCAGTGTGGCTCCGTGCGGCCCAGCTCTGGTTTTGAGCGGATACCCAGGGGTCAAAGAAACCTGCAGGAAAAAAAAGCAGAGCAGTGCACACTTAGGCAGTGCTTCCTTGCAGCATGGAGAGCATCTAAATGTGTGGTATGTGGCACCACAGATGTGCGTGCAGCACCACATGCTGTATGGCCATGCTCGTCTGGACATGGCCAGAGAGAGGTAAATGGATTAGTGTAACTAAAGCCTAAAGCCAATGAGAGCTACAAGTGTTTGGGCTTAAATCTGAGAACTGTTGAACAAAGTCAAGCCAGTGATATAGGTTAAAACACTCCATGTCTTATTTTTCAGTTCTGTACTTTAATCACGATATCAAACCAAAGTTAAATGTGAACCTAGCTACTTGAAAATCTTCATTACTTTAGAAGATACTGTAGCTAGTGCATTTGATTGAGTGTGTCTCATTTTATCTCTTTGACATTCTAATTAGCAAATTTCAGGCTCTCTTTATACCTATCAGTGACAATGAACAATCAGAAATCTCAAGAAAAATAAGCACTGGGAAAGACATTGACAAGTGTAATTGTATTATCATGTGTAATTTTATAACAGTTTTTAGAGAAACTATAGCATTCTTGGAAGTTTCACTTCTGTTTTGCAGTATAAGAAGAACATTACTTTAATCTTGATAATACTTTAAGCCTTCTTCTAATAAAAGGCAAACAACTCTTTTGAAAAATGGTCTTTTATGGGGATGTAGGGAAAGAAAATGATGGAACTGTTCTTGTCCCTGACAAAAGCTACACAAAGGGGAAACAGAGAATGCATATAATAAATGTTAACTATATGATCTAAATATTTGTATATTCAAAATTGGGCTGGAAATCTACCAACATTAGTATTCTGTGGGAAGTACTTTCTGTTTCCAGAAGATACAAAGCATGACTGCAAGATGTTGGCATTTCTGCTTCTTTAATCCCAGCCAGAACTGAGGTTCAGAGGTTAGTGATCATGAGTTATAGCAGATGGAATAAATAAAACTTTAATAATAATAAAACTTCAAAAAGAATTAAATTCCAA
>NW_017728910.1:3765799-3778815 GCF_001723895.1 Crocodylus porosus | reverse complement strand
GTAGGGTCTCATAGTGGGGAAGGTACCTCTTAGGAAGGGATCAAGGAGTGAAGGGCTATAGGGGCTGTAGGGGCTGGCATGCAGAGTCTCTAGCCATTGGCTCCAGGATGGGGAGCTGGGAATGTGACCCATGGGGAAGACCACTGATAAAGGCTAGGTGGTCCACCAAAGGTGGCGTGAGGCCGGGGTGTAGGGGTGGTGGAGCCCCATGATTAACCATCAGGTACAGCCTGGGCCACCGAGGGGCCCGCTAACTGACCCCACCTACTGAGGAACACCAAGGTGTGGCAGGAGAGAACGGGGATGGCAACGCGGGAGGAGAGAGCAACCTCGATGAAAAAATGGCCCGGGAGGGGCGTGACATCTGCCAGTAGATCAGAGCCACCCAAGAGTGGCTAGTCGAAGCCTGGTGGTTGCACAGCATTTTACACAGAATTATTTTCTTGGACCAATTTCAAGTTTAAAACTAGGAAAAATATATTCAATTATACATCAACAAGTTTGACTGTGTCCCATTAACTTTATAGCAAAAGGCCAATAAACTTCAGTGGTACATGATCCCATTTTGGTGGAAGTTATAGATGCTATGCATAGGTTGAGACCTGTATTTATTCCACAAAACACATTTATTCACTAAGACTAAAAATTGTGTAAAATATTGGAAATCCAAATAGGCAACCTGATTCCCAATAGTGCAGATCACACTACAACTCTGATTTCATCAGAAACTTCAGGCAAACGCTTAAATTTTTGGAAAACTAGGCAATTTAAGTGACTGAATATGCTTTTGGATGCTATTTTTAATGACAGTTGCATGATTTAGGAGCAAAAGTCCCAATTTTAATGAGCTCTGCATTTTTAGGCAAAAGTTGGTAAGAAAACACTTACTGAAATAGTTTTTCAAAAATGCCATTCAGATGCAAATGATTTTTTTTCCAAACTGTATCAATTCTGACAAATATCCCATCAAATTAAATATTTTCTAAATGAAGAAAAAAATGGAAAAAATAATTTTTGGAAAAGTCTAGTATTTCATTTTGAAAGAAAATTTTCATATATAGAAAGGCATCATATTTTATGTGATGTTACAGAATAAAACAAATATTATGCAGTACAACTGCTGATGAGTCATGGAATATTACAATTATTATAATAAAAGTAAAGTAAAATGAAAATAATTTAAAACAAAAAATCAAGACTTACATGCTAACATTTTAAGAACTTATACAGATTTTTTAAAAAATATAATGGGAAATTTAAACAAAATTGCTCGTGTTCTAATTCGTCACAAGCAAAATTTTGAAAAGTTTAAATTTTCACAGAATGGACATTCTGAATTTTATCCAGCTTCACTCTTAAGTCATTTAGGGCTTATCAAAGGCCCCCCGCTGGGAATTTGCCCACTTTTTAAAAATCTTGACCAAGGTTTCCTGATTCTCAGCTCCAGGGCTAAGTACAGATGGTCAAAAAGCCCAAGGCTGAATTGATTCAATCTTTGCAGCTTAGTCTAAGCTGCATACATTGCACGGATAAACAAGCAAACAGACATTCACTTTTGATTCTGGAAATGCAGCCACATGCTTGCAGTGGTCCAGGCCAGAAGCCCGGGGGTGCTACAACATACCTCTCTGCTCAGCTGGAGTAAACAGTTTGTGCTAAGGCCACCCCACCCTGTAAGGGAGCGGGTTGTGGGGGACGTGTAAAAACATCCTGGGCTAAGAAGGGACTGTGAGGTATCTTGAATCTGGAGGGGATCTGGGATATAAGTTCCGTTAACTGATTTAACCTAAATCAGTAAAGTCTGATACTGCATCCATCCAGGTTTATCTTAAATCAGTTTTGGCCATGTTGGAAAACAGTTCGTTCAGGACTAAACTCCTGTTGTGTTACAGACTTGAACCAGTTTCTGAACACTTATACCAGTTTATGCGTAATTTCTGTCCCTAGCCCATATAGATTTCACTGAACGCATCTACACAAGACACTCTACCACACAGTTGACTAATTAACCGCACAGTAAAGCATCACCATTGACACGTGCAGATGCTCACTGCACAGTCAATGAGTCAACTGCATGGTAAAGGGCCTCATATAGAAAGTTATGGTAGTTACTATGCAGTAGCCCACATGTAGATGCAGACTAGGAGCAAATTTGCCTTGGTCAGCCTGGGCAGCAGGGGCTGGGGGAAAACAATCCTACTGCCAGGGTGGGCTCTGGGATGGGACAATGTCCCCCTTCCCTGGAAGCAGAGAGTCCCTAGCTCTGGATCCATGATTGGAGCAGGGGCTGGGAGATTGCTCCCTGCCTCCAGGAGCTACCTGCTGCTGGGGCATGCCCTAATCACAGAGCCCAGGTCAGGACAATGTCCCCCTGCCCTCCCAGCCCGGGCTTCATATGTGCAGACATCCCAGGAGTTGACTTCCCCACATGTGCAGACTTCCCATCATGGTCCAGGGCTGGCCAGGAGCTGTCCTGTTCTGCTTGAGTCTTTCTAATCTGTCAACATCTTTCTTTAAGTGTAGGCCCCCAACTGGACATAGTACTTCAGGTGAGGCTTTACAAGTGCAGTAGAATTGCTTTCTTTGATTTTTAACTGACACTCTTGTTCAATAGCATAAGTAAGGAGGGGAAACCAGTAGTTGCCTCAGGCCCCAATTTGGTGGGGATGAAATGGGGAAGGAAAAATACACTTCTGCAGCAGCCACATAATCAAGCCCAGAATATGATGGCAGCCAGAAATCAGTGCGGCTGCCATGTGTCACAACTGTCATGAGTGTCTGGCTGCATTATCCTGCCTCTTCTCTTGTTAATACAACACAATTGCTGCTGCTTTTTTTTTACTACGATAAAAGCATGCTGTTGGCTTATATTCAGCTTCTGGTCCCCAGGTCCTTCTCTGCAGTATTTGAGCCTACCCAGGCATTCCCTTGTCTGTAATTGTGCATGCAGTTATTCATCCCTGGGTTCAGGACTTTGTACTTGTTTTTGAATTTAATTCGATTGATTTGGGCAGCACTGAAGAGATGCAGCCAGGTGCCCAGGGCAAAGTGGAAGCAACTACTTCTGGTTGCCACTGTGAACACGAATGCAAATACACGGCTGCTGGCAACAGCTGGGTTTTTTTGCCCCTCCTCCACCACTGAGTCAATGCCCAGGCTAATTGGCTCTATTGCCCCCTCCTAGTTATGCCACTGGTTATTGGGCAAATTTGCTTTGAGCAAATTAATTAGAATGGGGATGGGGTAGCTGGCTCTCTGAGTTGGCAGTGCTAATTATCTCACCTGGCTACACTACTTCTGGTTTAGGAGGTCTCTCTTGTTGAATAGTGTGGTATGCCTGTGGGCAATGTTTTAAGTTATTTAACACTTATTTACCTTTTTCATTATCCCAATGTTAAAGCAAAAGCATAATTCTGAAATGATGAGTCAAAAGCTTTCACTTTGAAAATACTGAAATTAAATTTTTAAATTAAAAAAATTCGCACATTTTCTCTGTTAAAATTATTCATCAAACCCAAATGTACCTACATATTTCTCCTGAAACTGCTGACAAATCTTTCATCCACTTTTATTTAAAATCTCCAGGTTGCAAAATTAAACAGAGAAAGGCAGACCAGCTCCTTTGTACAAAGGATGTGATTAACATAAAGGACCTAAATCTTTCATAAGCTAAGGCCCTAATACACTGCTGGGTAATAAGGACTTAAAATTACTTATACCTACTTGAAGGCAGCAATGTAAAGAGGCCTTAGTGAATATTCAAATCAATCCACAAGTGGATATTGTTTCCTGGGGAGAAAGAGAGTCCTCAGGAGTAAATGTTGGACATTTTGTCAACTGCACATTCACCACAGTTAAGAAATAAGTGCAAAATCCTATACTGATATTAATAATTTGTCACTCTAATGTGGAAGCGTGAGACTGGAAAAATCATTTGTTTAAATATTGCACATCCATTCAATACATTTCCACTGGAGATCTTTCAAATTAATATATATATAAAGAAAGAAAATATAAAGAGAATTTATGTAGTTGTGGTCCCAGTCCTTATGAGGCATTAGGATCAGTTATGATTTAAAATCATTAAAATTTATGCTAATGTTGTTTTTTTTTTCATTCTGTGGTTTGCATTTCT
The DNA here is from genome assembly GCF_001723895.1 of Crocodylus porosus. Taxonomy (NCBI): domain Eukaryota; kingdom Metazoa; phylum Chordata; order Crocodylia; family Crocodylidae; genus Crocodylus; species Crocodylus porosus. The sequence continues at coordinate 3,774,680 of NW_017728910.1, read as the reverse complement.
TTAGTATGCCATTTGTTTCAAGTTGCATCATTCTTTCAGGCTAGCCATGGTAATAGGGTACTGATTCCATGTTTCTTTAATTACTTAGTGCCTAAGTAATATTGACATCTATCAATATCTTATCTCAGTCAGATAATTATTCTAAGTCAGATCCTACATTCTCAGCCTAGTTATAGGAAGTTTGTCTAAACAAGGACTAAATAACACACACAGGCCTTACCACAAAGCTAGGATGGTGCTCTGCTGAAATTCCAGAATCTCTGCCACTGCCTATGGGAAGGAAGCCAGCAACTGAATCTTGGAGACATCAGACTGTGGAGGACATAACGTGTTTGACTTCCGTAGCTGTTCAGATATATCAAACTAATGACCTTGCTTGGCTTTTTGGAATGAAAAGCTTTAGTTTCCTTTCATCTATGAATTCTTTTCTACACAAAGTCCCTTTCTTTCACCTTCATTCTATTTACTACTTTCAGTCCTCATATCCTGATATGAGAGCACATATTTCATATATCAAGTGAGTTTTCATTGGTGCCTGCTTAAGGAGGGTACACATGATTTTTCTATTGATGAATTCCAGGTTCACCAAAAGTTAAGTCCCATCAGATGAAAACTTGGAACTCTAGATATTGGGGCTAATATTCTTGATATTTCTGCTGAAAATATTGACAGGAACAAAGACAAATATTGTTCTTACTGGCAAATTGCCTGTAAAGAATGATGGATGAACTTCATATAACAAAAAAAACCCAGATTTTACTTTTTGTATTTATTAAATAAATTAAATATTTGTAAAACTTAAATGAAATGGGCTGAACATTTGAAGATACCAACCTCTTCCTGCACTTGCTTTCGTCCAGAGGCCTGGAGGCGGACCCTACCACCTGGCCACCGTCTGCACACCTCTTTGCTGGGCAGGTAAGATCCACACTTTGCAACAGCCACCCATGCCCCAGGGCAAATGTGCTGAGGGCTTACATTTCCATTAGCGATGGCCCATTATTGGAAAGTATATCTTGCAAGCGATGTTAAAAGTGGACAAGTTGCGCACTCCTGCCCTATGGTCTCATCCTATTCTTACAACCCTGAGTAATGTCACTGACTTGACTGTGGTTATCTCCTTTGTTCACTTTAATTTAAAGAGAAGAAAGTAGGCAACATGCCATCTCTTCTGCCATATTTATGGATTCTTTGCAAAAAAGATTGGACTTGCTTTGATTTCAGGTTTTGATAGAAGTACATATTTGTGTTTCACAGAGCCACAGAATACAGACAAATAACTGCTTCTCATTAACATGTAGAAAGCTGACACAATATTTGTAATACTAGTCATATTACATTTTGCATTGTGCTGGTTGTTTGTGCTCCTTTCTTTTGTAGCTGCATTTGCTTTTGATGACCTCCAATCATTGTGTCCATGGCAACTAACAGAATAGGTTGTTAACAAGGATAAATGCAACTGAAGTTCAGAAAATCTTCCTGATACATATTTTTACTACATTACATTCTGTTAAAAGCTACATTCAGAGAATGTGAAAACGAAAGTACATGGAAGTACTCAAAATTCAAGAAAAGACAATATTTAGTTTGTGCTTGTAACCTTATTAACTCTGTCCCTTCCTCCAGATGTTTTCACCTTTCATTAAGAATCTAGTGGATTCTCACTGCAAGGGAGCTGCAGAGGCAGTGAGTTGCATAATTCTTCTACATATTTTCCCTTCTCTTACTCCTCACTATCATTATGTGATCATGTGTCATAATATTAAACCTGCCAGTCAAATCTATTACCCCTTTTAACCTGTTCCATGGAGCCAAAGCTTTCTAAATTTCTAAAGACCAGAAACCATTTCTATCATGAATACAGGGATGCCAAAGTTGTCTTACTACCAAATGGAAGGAAGCTTATTTAATGGAAGAAGTGTAAGCTCTAAGGAGTCTATTGCAATAGGTACTTTAAAAATGTCGGGATAGTTTTTGACCCAAGGATCCTACAATTCAAGAAAACCATGTTCTGTTTCCTTATTGTAACTATTGTTTTTTCATGTTCTAAGACACACTCCAATGATAAATTACCTGCTGTTAAGCCATCACTTTTTGAGGTTTATCCTTGAAGTAGACTAAACTTGAGGGAGGATAAAGCTTGAAGTAGATGAGATCTTTTTCTGTTTTCTCCATGATAATTGGGTGGACTTGAAAAGACTTTATCTTGTTTCCTGCATATCCTGTAGCAAAGAGAAATCTGAATCCTCAGTTTCCTTTAGTTAATTTCATAACTATAATTCTTTTCAATTGGATGAATAAAATATTAATATATAATATAATATTATACAATAAAATAATTATACAAAGTAATTTGAAGAATAAATATAAAATTAAAGCCGTATTGACTTCCAGCTTTTACTTGTATTGCATTTCTCATTTCCATACATCTAAAAAAGTAAAAGGTATAACTGATCTTCTTGCAAACCTGAGTCTTATGAGAAGGTACATGACTGGACTGAGATGTTGAACTAGTGCTATAAGTTTATAAACAGACACTTACTGAATTAGCTCAATAGTGCCATTACCTATACGAGACTCTGAAGTAAGAGAGTCCTACTACAACTCTATGCAAGTCATCTTGTCCTTATTCTTTTAAACTTTTAATAATCATGGAAATCTACTCCATGAAAATACAGTTGACTAGCTAAAACTGCCCAGAGGGCATTCATATAATAGAATCATGGAAAAATAGCCTTGGAGGAACCATTCAAGTTTATCTAGTTCAAGGCAGGATCATTCCTATCTAACTCATTCCAGATGAGTGTTTGTCTGACTTTCTCTTAAAAGCTTCCAAGGATGAATATGGAGATTCCACAGCCCCCCTAGCTAGCCTGTTTCACTACTTAATCACCCTGAAAACTAGAAAGTTCTTACTAATTTCCAATCAAAATTCCATTTGTGGCAATTTCAGGTAGCTACTTCTTGCTCTGTCCCTGTTGACCCAGAAATCACTATCCTCTTAGATTACTAGATTCATAGATTGTAAGGCCGGAAGGGACCTTGGAAGATCATCAGGTCCAACCCCCTGCACCAAGCAGGAAAGGCAGCTTGGGTCAGGTGACCCCAGCAAGGTGGCCGTCCAGTCTCCTCTTGAAGATTTCCAGAGTAGATGATCCACCTACCTCTGGAGGGAGTTTATTCCACAGTCTGGACACCCTGACTGTGAAGAGATTTTTTCCTAAAGTTGAGCGTGAATCAAACTGCCAGGAGTTTGTGGCCATTACTCCTGTTTTTCCCCACAGGTGCCCTGGTGAGCTGTTGCTCATCAAGCCCTTGATGTACTCCCTAGTGTAGCGGTAAGCTGCTACCCGGTCTCCTCTCAGCCTTCTTTTCTTCAGACTGAAAAGTCCCAGATCCCTCAGCCTTTCCTCGTATGGCTTGCCTGTCAAGACTCTGATCATATGTGTGGCTCTTCTTTGGACTCTCTCAGGGTTGTCCATGTCCTTGTTTAAGTGCGGTGCCCAGAACATGACGCAGTACTCCAGCTGCAGTCTCACCAGTTCTGAGTAGAGTGGAAGAATCACCTCCTCTTAATAACAACCCTTCACGTATTTGAAAACTTATCAAATCCCTTTTCTGTCTTTTCTCTTCCAAATTAAATCTTTCCAGTTCTTGCAACCTTTCCATGTATATCATGTTTTCTACACCTCTAATCATTTTTGTTTCTTTCTGCTGGACTTTTATCAATTGTCCATGTCTGTCTGAAGTGCAGTGCCAAAAATGGACATAGTATTTCAGGTGAGGGGAGGCCTCACCAGAGCTGAACCTGGTGCAAGAATCACTTCCTGTGACTTGCACAGGCTTTTTTTTTTCTGATACCACACCACACAATGTTGATTCATTTAGTTTGCAGTCCACTATAATACGTCATGTCTTTCTCTGCAGCCTAGCTAATCATTCTCCAGTTCATATTTATACAATTGATTGTTCTGTCTTAAGTATAGTTTTCTACACTTGTACTTAATCAGACCATATCAATATCATTTTGATTTGTAATCTTATCTTGCAAAGCACCTCCAACCCCACCCTGCTAATCTAGGTTATCTAGTGTTATCTTAAGATCTGTGCACTCAGTCTCATTCTGCAAACCATTAGTGAAGATCTTGAATAGTACCAGGCCCAATACAGACCCCTGGGGAACCTCACTTGATATCTCCTCCCACTTAGACAAATGAACAGTAGCATACTTTGAGCATGATAGTTCAACCAGTTACACACCCACCTTACAGTTGTTTCTTACAGGTTGTATTTCTTTAGCTTACCAATGAGAATGCTATGGGGTACTGTCAAAAGCCTTGCTAAAGTCAAAGTATGTCACATTCACTGGTACTGGCCATCCACTGGGTCTATCACCCTCTTACAAGAGGAAATCAGATTAGTTAAGCATAAATTCACGATGGCTGTTTCTGATCACTCTTGTTATAATCTAGATATTATTGTCTGAAAAAATCACTTTGGCCTGAAAAATCACTCACTTGCTCAAACTCATTTGGAGTCCAGTATTCATACAATGCAGGTCACACAAACCACATGGGGTAATTTTGGGGCATAAAGGGAAAAATGCTTGAAGCTTCTAAAAATAAATATCTATTTTCTTGTAAATCATATCTTACCATTAATGAGATATAACATCTTCTAGTTTTGCAGATCAATACTCAGACCACTTTTTTCCACCAACACCAAGAGAACAAACTAATTCATTTAGATCTCTCTATATTAAGGTATAACAAGTTATATATCAAGTTCATATACAGCTTCAGCTCTCCAGGGCTATAAGAACAGATCGTGTTTTACCCCATCAGAAAGACAAGGGCAGATCAAGGTCACCTTGCAAATGTTATAGGTTTTTCATACTATATTGATCAAGTGAGCAAGGTTTGATCTACAGAAAAGACAAGGCTATCATTGCACAGCCTGAACTTTACCCAGAGAGATAATCTACAATGGCAGAGAAGTGTGGTTATCCACCCTTTCTGGGATTCACTGTTTCCTGTGTGATAAGAAAGCTGTTGTCAGTCCTTCTCTGCTACCATGTGCCCCTACCCCAAACCTTTCTAAAGGGTTAGCAAATATTGTATGGGAAGAACAGGAATCAGTTTGTCAGCACCATAAAAAATGGTTCAACTCCTCAACCAACCACTTTTCTCCTGGACAACACACAGTAAAAGCGACAGTGTCCCATCCATGCAGACAGCATGTGGAGAGGTTCCCATGGGATTGCTTGAAGTAAGACAAAGGGGATGTGCAGATGTTATACTTACAGTTACAGTTTGGTTGATCTAAGTGCCACATCATAAAAAAGTTGTCTGTAACAATTATTTGGGAAGGTTACATTGGGCAAAAAATGCCTGGGCAGATCAAATTTAGTTCACTGAAGATACGAGCTAAGTTATATCAGGAATGACTTGACCTGTTCTACCAAACATCTGTACACATGCAGAGTGCAACCCCCAGGCTGTGAAAGTCCAGCAGCTTGCCCCCGCCCCAATCCCAGGGCTGCACTTTTCCTACCTACAGCAGCCTGACCATGCTATTTTTAGTCCCTCAACCCCCTTCACTTCCAGACAGATGAGCCTCCCCATAGACCTACTAGCCCCCCCTGTGGTCCTACCAGCCCCCCATATCTCACCAAGACCCCAACCTGCAGACCTGCTATTCCCCTGTCCCTTCCCCCTCCGATCCTGCCTACCCAGTCTTTCTGGATGGAATGAATAGTAAAGAAGCCAGAGGCTGGTCTGCATGCAAGAAAGTCAGTCAGTGAAGATGTAAATTGAGGAGACAGTGGCTGTGAGACAGGCTGGGGGGTGGGGGAAGGGGAAATGGGGATGAATGTAGCAGGAAAAAGTTGAGAGGTACCTGGGGAGTTAGATGTCAGGCAGGTTAGAGTGTCTCATAAATCCAATGTCTATGTTTAGTTCAGGGATGTACATAGTGGAAATTTTCATAGTCTTTGAGAGTTGTGCTGAGTTGCTCTTTGGTATGTAGATTAGGTAAAATTCCTTCCTTGGAGGTGTCAGATGGCAGGTGGGGAGGTAAAAAATCTTTCTTGTTGTCATGAAATGAAGTTTAAAATCCAAAATTGGCTAAAATTTGGTATCTTCCATGTTTCAGGGATGCACTTGGTAGCCACGTTGCTCTGAGACGAGAAGAAATACAAAAAATGTAGAACTGTTTGTTCCAAAATGATACCTTTTATTAGACCAGCTGGGAAATCAAAAGAAAAAGCTGGACCCAGAGGGACAGCTTTTCACCTCCAGCTCCCTCTGTGCAAAAATGAAATTTATTTCCAACCTATGGGGACTTTTTACCATCTATACTTTTCTCAGAGCCTGATGAAGGGCCTTTGAGCCTGAAAGCTTGTAGAAATAAAAGGTATAATTTTGGAACCAAGAGTTCAAGATGTTTGTATTTCTTCTATGTTTAGTCCATGATTTTCTGTATCCAGGAGGTTGATGAAGTAAAGTTCATACGCTCATCTGTGAGAAGTGTTTTGTGAATTCCCTTTGAGAATTAGAACTAAGGGATTGGAGAGACAGTGGTTTTCTTGTGAGAAATGTGCCTCCACCTGTAACTGGGTTGTCTGGTCTTTAATAGATTTCCAGTGTGCGCTCATTCTGGCGAGCGGTTGTTGTTTGGTCTCTCCTACGTATTTTCCATTAGGGCATTTGGTGCACTTGATGAGATATATAACGTTTCTATATAGAATGTCCAAGTATGTGCCATATGACTAGAGGTGACAAGTTTCTAGAGGGTTTGAAATCTCAACCTCGATGAAGTCATAACCTACTTTTAAGGTCTGGTCATGTGCAGTGTATAATGGTAATGCAACTGTTTATCAATGCTGATATGTTAATTAATAAGGCAGTTATAATAATGTTGCTTGTATTGAGTTGAAATAATTTGAATTGATTGGTCCGTTTAAGTATTGCCCAGGTCTGAATTTGATTGGGTATTGTGAAAAGGGCGATGATTGGACCATTGGGTGAGTGACTGGTGGCATGTTTAGAAGGCCATAAATCCTGTCCAGAGCAGCCAGTAGGAGCTCTGGGGGCTTAGGCTCGGATTCAGCTTCACTTTCACTCTGGCTGGACAGTCCTGACTCCGGGGTCTCGGGGTGTGGGAGTTCGTCGAGTGCAGGTTCCTTGCTGTGACCTGGTCATTGGGATTGAGCTTGCTGAGGCTTACTTGTCTGGCGCTCTTTCCTTTGAGCTTTGGCTGTGGAAGCTGCAGTTGGGTAAAGCATCACCCTTTCCATACTTGAGGTGCTGAGTACATAAGCAGGGAAAAGGTAGAAATCCTCAAGGACTGCCAGAGGGTTTCTCCTGATGACTAGACCCAGGGTGTTCTTGTTGCCATCTCTGGTTTTTGGGTTGTCTGTGAAGTTGCTTAGCGGTTAACTGTGTAGTAACCGAAGCTCACTGTAATGTGTAGTTGATTGGCTGTGTGATCAGGGACATTGGGCTTGGGATGTGCATCGGGTTATTGTCCCATTGGGTGTATTTCATTGTGTTGCAGCTCGAGTGTTACAGGAATATTGCATTGGGTAGCTGTTGCACAGGTTTTGTTGTGTAATACAGCTCAACCTACCTGTGTTGTAGTGTGTAGCTACTCTTCCTAACCCTTGAGTGTGGTCAGGTAGTAGATCAATAAAATTAACTTACTTTAATGCCCGGACCTGACTACCCATGGGTCATAAAGGATTAATGACCCTTTGGATTAATTAATTAATTGGTATCCCCATGGGCGGTCCTTCATTTGGAGGTGCAGGTGTGGTGCAGATGGTGATGGATCTATTGTGGGGTGTAGTTATTGTGGGGATGGTGGAGATGTGTTGGCAGGTTTTGTATTTGTTTTCATGGCATGGCCTGCATCCATTCGGTGTGTTTTGGGCTGTAGGAAGTTTGCTTCTGGTGATGGGGTTAGTGAGGTTCAGTGCTTGTTTAAAGGATAGGATAGGACAGGTGGATCTGGGAAGATCTCTTTAAGAATTGGGCCTCCTTCTAGTATGGGTTGCTATTGTTTGAGGATTTTCCATATAGGTTGGAGGGAGGGGTGATATGTCATAACCAGTGGTGTGCAATTCGTGGGGATTTTCCTTCTGCACTTTAGCAATTCTTCATGTGGTATCTGGGTGGCTCTTTTAAATGTGCATCTTTTTCTCTGGAGGATTGTCCTTGGTGTATGATAGCCTTTTTCAGATTAGTCAGGTGGCAATCCTGGGTGTTCTCCTCAGTGTAAATTTGGTGAAATCTGAGGGCTTGGCTGTATATCACAGCTTTCTTGGTGTGCTTAGGTGATTGCTGGTTCTGTGCAGCTATGTACGTGGTCTGTGGGTTTCTTGTATAACGTGGTCTGTATTTTACCATTCTGGATGCTGATTATCATGTCTAAAAAGATGTTGGTGATAGAGTATTCAAAAGATATTTGGATGGAGGGGTGATGATTGTTGAATTTCTGATGGAACTCAGAGATTGCAGGTTTTCAGTCCAAATGATGATGTCATCAATACATCTTAAATATAGCAAGGGTTTGATGGTGCAGTCTTTGAGGAGTTCTTCTTCCAGGTGGCTTATAAAAAGGTTGGCATACTGTGGGGCCATTTTGGTGCCCATATCTGTGCCCCTGGTCTGGAGGATGTGTAGGTTATTAAAAGTGAAATTGTTGTTTGTGAAGAAGCGTATAAGTTCAGTAATATCTTTGGATCTGTACTCAGAGTTGTCATCTTGCTCTAGGCAGGCTTGAATACTGTCCTGATGTGGGATGTTGGTATATAAGCTGGTAACATCCATGACAGGTAGGAGGTTGTTGCTGGGAAGGTGGTCTGTGTTTTTAAGTTTTT
>NW_017728910.1:3761145-3765354 GCF_001723895.1 Crocodylus porosus | reverse complement strand
CCCTGCCCCTTGTCCCCCTCCCTGCCACTCCATCCCAATCAGCAGGGAAGCTAAAGCCATGTTTTAAACATGGCATCATTTTTGTCTCCCTGACAGTCAGCAGCAAACAGCAGGGCCACCCTGGACCCCTCAGCCGAATAGTGGTGAGAGGCAAAAATGGCACTATACTTAAAACCACAGTTCATGCCTCCCCACAGATCAGGAGCAAGCTGCAACTGCGGTACCACCACCAATTGGGGGGGCAGGGCTTGAGGGAACCTGCAAGATTAAAAGAACCACAGTGTACCCCACTTCTGCCATGAATTTGATAGGTCCCTCTTCATAGCCCTCTCCCAGTAACAGGGCAAAGGTTCCATGTTATCAAGCCCAGTTTGTCGCTTTTAATTTAAAGACTAAAACTCTTAAAAACTAAGGTAGTTTTCCCTTCTGATCCAGCATGTGCTATTTTGCTGTTAGGAAAAGTTCTTTCTATTTTTTGGGGAATGTGTATATGTGTGTGTGTTTAACAAATGAAGGAAAATGTTAATGAAAGCATAATTTAGAATATTATATCTTCAAGAAGTCTCTGAAGACCAAATCAACATACAAGAACTTCTTACACAGAAGAGCTAAGAATTAACTTCCCTGAGATCTGTTGGAAGTAAAATACAACAAAATATAACATGTCAAGCAAGTTCTTAAGTCTGTGTAGAAGACAACTTTCTATCTCAGAAAGCTGAGGCAATAATTAGAGAGTCATCCATCTTGGATCTGGATCTGACCAATAAGAATGTAGTAATTGCAAAGATGAAGGTGGTTGCAAAATTAGAGGAGATGATGAGCATGGAAGGAATTCATGATTTTAAGAGGTAAAAATGGGAACAGAGATGAAATCTTCTGTTTTGAAATGCAGCATCCTTATTTCAGACTCAGAGAAACAGTAGGTAAGCTCTCATTTTCCTTTTAAATTTGTCTATCCATAAGTTCAAGAAAGCTGGAAGTTCCTGTGTAGGCTCATCATCACGCTATTCTATTGCAGAGGAAAGCTTGACCATAAGAACCACAAGAGGCCAATGGTACTCTACAGGAAGCATTTTAGCTATCTGAAATTCAAGAAAGAAATGTACAGGTAATTGGGAGAATGGCACATCATTAAGGAAATATACAAAGAAAACAAATACGTAGGGAACAAAATCAAGAAAGCAAAGGAAAAAGAACTTACAAGCAACAAGAGGTATCAAATACAAGTACGGCTTCTTCAAATATGTCAACTAATAAAGAAAGACCATGGAAACTGTAGTTCTGTTGCTCAATGGAGAAAGTGAACTATTAACAAATGAAACAAAGGTGCCAGGGCTCAATACCTACTTTGCTTTAGTCTTTACAAAGAAAACAAACCTTATGACTACCAAAATTAATATAAACAAAGGAAAGGAAGAGCTGTAGATCATGGTAAATAAAGAATGTCTCAGAGACTTTTTGAAAAAAATTGAATACATTTAAGTCATAAAGGCCTGTTGGTGTTTCCCATAGGATGTTTCAGGAACCAAATGAAAAACTTCATAATCACTAGCAATAATACTTGGAAGGACCCAGAAGACTGGAGAAGGGTTAACATAATGGCGAGCTTGGAATTTGGAAGAAGTGAGGACCCAAGGAATTGCAGACCAAAGTCAGCCTGGCTTCAATAACTGAGAAGTTAATACAGAAAAGTATTAAATACTTGATTTTTAAAGATCTGAAGAATGAAGGGTGATTACTGGCAGGCAACATGAATTTGTTAAGAACAAATCATGTTAAACCAACATGATTTCCTTCTTTGATAAGGTTTGATGGAAGAGGAGAATGCAATGGAGATAACATACCTGGAATTTTATTGAAGTTTTTAATTAAAGCTTTTGACATGGGTTATTCTTGTATATAAGTAGAGAAATAGGTGCAAGACAGAATCACCATTAGGCGGACCACAATTGGTTGAATAAGCAAAGAGTAACACAACTTCCTTTTTTTCTTTGCACTCTGTAATCTGTATCCAGGGAATGAATTGGAAAAAATTTCAAACCAGTAGCAGTACTCTTCCAGTAGAGGTACTCTTCCAGCAGAAGTACTGTGTAAGTCTGGTAAGCAGAGTCTAGTAAGAAAGACATGTGATCATACCTGTTCTTTGAGATTCATTATATTTCTTGAGGGGCTTGGTTACTGTGCTTAACTTCCTGGGCTGAACTGCATGTAAACCAGGGGGCAAAGAAATAGTGGTATTTCTAAAGTCTCCTCCTCATGATGATCAAAGCTTGCCCTTCATGTAGACTGCTTTTCAAGGAAGTACATCAGTGGAATGTAGTCTGCATTCTTCTTTGTGGCCTGGCCAGTTTAAGCCAGTAATTGCCAAAGGAAAACTGTCCACGTGCACTGTGCCTATCAAGGAGGCCTCTGCTGGTCAACTGCTACTATAGAGGAGGATGGCTGCTGAGTATTCCTACCAATTTTAAGGAAAATGGTTGTTTTCTTAAGTGATGTTTAATTAAGTCTTTGTAGAGGCTCATGCACAATGCATGATTCATTTTACAGAAGCTATCCATTATGCGCACACAAAGGCTATGCACACAGTAGGGTGTCCTTCACCTGAATTGGGCTCTGTGACAGATTGTATGCAGTGAACCTGTGTGGCCTGTTCTTTGGTGTGTAATGTCTGGAAATAAATGTTAGACTAAGCTGGGCCTCCGGGTAACTCTAGCACCTGCCTCAGGAGTTAGCCAGAAGTTTGCCTTCGCTGATCAGTTTTATGGTTTTTCTTTGTATTCATGTGTTGTTTGAATGTTCATTTTTCAATCTTTCTCTTTTCTCAGGGCTAAAAATTTCATTCAAGTTACTAGAATAATTTCCCAAAGCGCTGGAGGGGGGTTGCAAGAATGATAACCTTTACTGTTTCCCTTTTTTGGCTTCTCATAACCTTTGTATAAATGTTCATTGTTTCTTTAGGCAACATTTCTCAGCCAAGTGCATTTTTGCTAGGAATTACATGAAGAAAACAGCAATTAGTTTTCACAATACTGGCAAAGACCAGGAGCTGGGGAGTCCTTTGGGTGTTTTCTAGGGATAAATGATACACTTACCAGTGTTTCTAGTTTGCGAGTTGAATCCTACTCTCATTGTTGAAATGTTGTAGCCATGATGTTCCAGGAAATATAGAGAAGCCAACCTTTTTTGTGATACCTTCTATTCACAAAAAATCAGGTGCCTGAGGAAGGGTATATGATGCCCAAAAACTTGTCCAACAGCTCTCCCAACTATCCAGTTGGTTTAATAAAAGATATCACACACGTAAGGACTATAGACATTTTAAAGAGGCTTAGTGAACACAGATTTCTGAAGACACAGAGCTTATCAACTAATTTTCGGATAAATGAGACTTGACTGTGTTTCTAATTCAGAAAGATCACATACGAATGTACCCATTATCTGCAAGTGAGAACTGTTCCCACATTCTCAAAGCATTCAGCCTCTTTATTTAAAGTTTAATTATTTCACATAAAATAACAAAGAAAGGGGATAAAAAAGCTACATATCTGCAGAGAACAACATGCCTCTCAGAATACAGCAGCAGAGACATCAGGAGCAAGAACAATAAATCCTACATGAAAAGAAAACCTCAGCACTTGTCAAGACATGACCACTTTTGCAGCATCTCTCTGAGAATGCGTAAGACACTTCATGTTTAATGCTGATTTATTGACATTACCTTGATCATCAACAGTATCAGGGATTTGAGAAATAATGTATCATACAGAAATAAGCAGCAGCAAGTGCAGAATCACTGCATTTCTAGGATTTGGCCCATAGGTGTCTGTTGCAGAAAAGAAAGGGAAAATTACATTGCTGTTTAGCAATTAATTTTCTCTTTGTAAAAATTCTTTGTAATGACAAGTCCGACCAGGGTTCAGACCAGTTCCACCACAGTAGTTCACATGACTGATTTCTTGTGTCTAAAGAAACTCCCATCAAAGTCACTGTGAATATACATGGGCCAAGAGTCTCCTCCCGATAATCAAAGTCATATTTATTATTATTCTATTCCCATTTTGGACTCTCTTGAACCTTGCATACTGAAAACATAATAGCTTAGCTCCAGACATACAAATTCAGAATGGGAGCCAGTTTCAATATATTGACCAGGACTTAGGTATCCATAGATTTCATACACATTAGAGCTGGAAGGGACCTCAGAAGATC
>NW_017728910.1:3712552-3761045 GCF_001723895.1 Crocodylus porosus | reverse complement strand
GTCAAAACTGCAGGGCTGGTAGCTATTACTGGGGCCACAAAGTCTGCCAAATTTCAAGAAGATTGGTGCAGGGGTTTGAGGGGAACTGCTCCTCAAGCTGCGGACAAGCAAAACTTGTGCGATGGGTGACACTGTGTGTGTTAAGGCGGAGCGGGGTGACAGCTGCAGGGATGGTGGCCCCTGCTGAAGCCACGACGCCTGCCAGCTGTCGAGGAGATGGGTGCAGGGGGGTTTTGGGACCCTGCACCCCTAGCTGCTGACAGGCAAAACACCTGCCAAGACTGTGTCTGTCTTGGGGCAGTTGACTGTCTTTATTGAGTCTTTCCTCTCCTTAGCCCCGTTTTGTAGGTGCTAATTGATGCTCCTTAAGTCGTTACGTAGTAGCTAGGTCCTGTGTATTGAGCTGGTCCCTGAGTCCCTGGTCACTGAGTGAACCATGATTGATTGATTGATTGGTAACACAGTAGCTTAGCAGTCAGGCCTGCACCAGTGTCTCCCCTCCCCACCCCAAGACAGATAGAGTCAGTTCCACAAGCACCCATGGCAAGAGTTTTGCTTGAGGGGCAGTTCCCCCCAAACCCCTGCACTGATCTTCTTGAAACTTGGCAGGCTTTGTGGCCTCAGTAAGAGCTACCAGCCCTGCAGTTTTGACCCCCCTGTGTTCTAACACATAGATGTGACATGAGTTTTGCTTTCAAGAATGTGGGGTGCAGGTCCTCCCAAACTCCTGCACTGATAGTCTTGAAACTTGGCAGGCATTATACCCTCTGCAGAAAAGTTATACCATCCCAGAAAATTTCATCCAAATCAGACAAAAAACAACAATGTTATAGATATTTCATTGTTTCCCCATTATACCCTATGGCCGGATCTCTGAGGCAGCTCCAAGGTGGCTCCAAACCACTTCAGGAAGCCAAACAAGGCAGCGCTTTGACCTGGATGTGCTGCTTTGGACCCCAAAGCATCCAAAGCTTCTCCGGATCCAAAACTCTGTCCGAAGCCTTGCACAGCCCTATTAAAAAACATCCTATCAAAAAAAACCTGTACCCTCTCCCATTTCCTTCCTGAAAGAAATTTAACGTACCCCATTCTGCACTGGTTTCATTTGTATTATAGGGAAGATACTAATTTCTTTTCTTTTCTTTTTTTTAGTATGCAACTAATAAATGTCATCAGGAAGCTGGTAAATTCAGTTTGTTCCATACATGGCTAATGTTTAGAAGAGTCTCCTTAGCATCAGCGGGAAAGGAACAATATTGTTCAGTCTTACAATATTTAATTCAATTGGAAATTGCCAGACCTTCCTTCAGAATTTTCTTGTATAGTCATTTGATTTACTACAGGCAGCCTGTTGCCTCAATTAAATTATAAAGCTTTTGTCTGGTGAACCCCTTTTGGGTTTTCTATGGGGAAAGATTAAACTTAAAATGAAGACTCAGCCTTTCACCTCATGCCTCTGTATTAGAGCTGTGGGAATTATGGATTTTCCTATTTGGTGGGGGCACTGAAGTTTAACATTGTGTTGAACAAAACTAATTTATTTTGGCCACCCCTAAGAAAAAAAAAAAAGATGTTAATTTTGGGCTGAACAGACATGGAATTTGTTCCAAATAAAATATTTAGTTTTGATGATTTTCCATATTTTTTGATAAATCTGAAGGAATTTTCTGAAATGTCACCAACCTCAAGTCACAGCTCAGCTGAGGTGACTCTTTGCCAAATGTATGCCTTCACTTGTTAAGTTGGGTGTCAGAGATTCAGTATTGTGCTTACTTTGATACAGACTGTCACAGGGCACTAAGGTGCCTGCTTCTTTATGGGCAGAAACTGCCTAGAAAGAGGGCCCTAGCAGTCAGGCAGGAACCCCACAGCTGCAGGTTACAGTGGCAGCACGAACAAGGGAATTAGCCCACACCTCTAGGCGGTCAGCTGACTGGAAGAGGCAGGGCCTTGGGCACATATAAAACCCAGGGCTGGGACTAGAGGGCAGTTCTCTGTCAGTAGCCAAGGGGGAAGGAGGTCTCTTAGAGGAAGCTAAGTAGAGATGCTTGACCGCCTGTTCTACTTCTGGTAGGATTAAGAGGCTCCAGGGGCCCTGGCCTGCAATGCATTTAGTGTTAGGGGGCAGATTTAATGCTTTTAAAGGGACAGAGCACACCCTGAACTGATTGCATTATGTTATAGCCTAGGGGCTCATATGTTGATTTCTGTTTGTAAACCTGTGGATTGGGCTGAGGCTACTGGGGAAGGAGATCTCATTGGGGACCCACTACAGTATGGGGACCCCAGCGCCAGTGTGAGTGCAGTGACCGGGTGGGGAGCAGACCCCAGTGCCAGTGCCAGTGTGGGTGCAGTTACTGAGGCCGGACTAAGCTGAGGCCTCAACTCAAGAAGACAACATTGGTATAACATCTGCGAGGCAGGGGGCATGATAAATGGGCAGTTTTGGAGTCACTCATCTAGCTCATAGGGCTGGGGTATCATAAGACCCCTCCTGAGTGTAATGGAGTCCAGCAACTTACAGGGTTTAAGGGAGACTGTCAGGACTGTGATTGAGCAGCAACTCAAGGACAGCCTCCCAATCCATCATTGATAACAACAAGATGTGGCAGGCAAGATCTCCATAGGGAGGAGCCAGCACGGTCATGGTGCCCTAGGGACATCACGGCCATTTCAGGGGTGACCGTAACATGACACAGACTTATGATATAATTAATCTGTTTCTTTTTCAAAGGCCACAGACCTTTTTCAACATACTGTTAGTGTGGCAGGGCACTAGGTGTGCCTGCCACTTTAGGGCCCTGGAGCTGGCAGCCTCCAGGTGCCTGATGAGGGCAGCCATTTTGGGCTCAGGGCTGCCTATATAAATGGGGCAGTTTGGCTGCTGGGGCAGGCAACAACATTGCCTGGCCTGAGGGCTGCTGAGTTTCATCTGGAGGTAAGGGAGGAGTTGTAGGGGATGCTAGGAGGCTCCTGGTCCTGGGCATGACCTGAAACTACACCCTGCCAGGAGTGGGTGGCCTGGTGGGGCTCCCAGTGGCATGGGAGCCCCCAGAAAATGCCAGGCCAGTGATCACCTTGGTGAAAGGTGGGTCAGGGCGCCTTAACCCCTATCCCTCACCTTCGGGTGGGTTGCGTACACTGGAGGTAGTTGTGGGGGTGCAAGCCCCGAGGAGGAGAGTTAGAGGCCAGGTGTGGCCAAGGCCGCATGAACCCTGTGGGTGTTCGAGTCCCCGAGGAGGAGAGTTGGGGCCAGGCATGGCTATGGCCACCTGAGCCCACCTGTGGAGGGAAGCCCCAAGACCCCCCAGTAAAGGGGGCATTATGAGCAGTGTGGAGCCCCCAGCGTGAGTGGGGAAGTGTGTGGAGCCCCCAGCATGAGGGGGGCAGTGTGTGGAGCCCTGTGAAGGGAGAGGGGGCTCAGCCAGAGAGAGCGCTGAGTCCTGACCCCAGTAAGTCCTCCCATGCGGGGAGGCAGAGTTTGGGTCGAATATAACACCAGTAGTACTACCATGACCTGCTGCCCAGGGGGGGAGTGAGAGTCCCCTGTGAGATCCTGAGATACCAGTCGTGGTGTGAGGTAACCCCAGCTCCCCACAGCTGTGGAGGGGGACCCTGGTATAAGAGTATGCATCATACATCAAGGCCTGCCAGAGCTTCTGACTGGCCCAGGCAGGGGCAAGGAGGCCCACCGAGAGGGATGCCCAAGAGCCAGGGGCCTGCGGTCCTGACTGACCGGGAGGTGGGCCAGGGCTAGTGTAAACCGAAGGTCCCAGTGAGGGGACCACACCTGAAGGGAAACCGGTGGCAGGGATATATACGGCCCGGTATGATGGCAGCAGAGTCCGCCTGAAGGGAGGAACTCAGTTGGGGGTCCTACAGCAGGATTCTGGGCCCCATCATGGGGGACTGGCGTGTATGAGAACATCAGGATGTCATCTGCGAGGCTTGGGCTGTGGTGTAGGGGAGGAATGGAGCTGCAGATAGCGCCCCCTAGCAGCAGAGCAGAAAATGGGCAGCCTCCCGCCTAATTACATCTATTAATTAATTAAGACCTAGGCATGGCACGAGAGAAGGCAGGCGGTTAGCCCAACAATAGGTGGGCGGGCTACGTGAAGATCGGCCCCGGTAGGCCCCCTGTTACAGTTAGCACTGAAGTCTCTCAAGAAGATGGGAGGCCTGATTCAGCACTTTGCTATTCTAGTTTTATAGTGGTGCAATTACCAAAGTCAAATGTTCAAATGTAGGTCACCATAACTACTCTATGGAACTTATCATATTTAACTTGATATCACACTGATAAGTTGGGTATAAATGACTAACTTAATTGGGTATTACAAGTCCATTCAATCTCCAAGATAAACCCAGAATTTGAACCTACTAATTAAAAATAAACCAAGAAGACTTTGGGCCTCCTTTTGATTTACTACCAAAGACTTTAATTGCTGACAAGGCTGCCTGACTCCTTCAGGACTAGGCACTAAAAGTCATGTCTGTGTACTGAAACCTATTTGGCTCACAACAAGCGATAAATGGCCAAACAGCTCTACAGTGACTGTTTTGATTCTGTTGTGTTCAAGCTCAAGGTGATCAAAATAGCTGTACTCAAGAAAAGTCATGCATGTGTCATGTTGTTTTCCTTGATTCAGTGACTAAACTTACCTTTTTAAAAACACCTATTATAAACAAGGCTATTCACCTGAGTATAAGGAATATATTCCTCCTATAAAGATGTATCCATTTATAAATAACTTATAACCTTGATGTTAAACATAGATTTAATGAACTTACTCTTTCCCCCATGGTAACTGTGGGTGTGTAGATATAACTCTCTGATAGTCGTTATAGAAGGACTTGAAGGAATAAAATACAAAAATAGCTGCCTAGAAGGATCTGAAAGAAGTCAGAACCCATTCCAGGCATATACACACTCCTAAAGAGAGTCAGCTGACAAAGACAAGCACTGCTTTTCCATGAATATAATTGCATCTCCATTTTAGCACTGAGGTTTCAATTTCAGCTAAATTGAAAATCTTCTCTCAGGACCTTATCTTACACGATGCTGTGCAAAAGCAGACACCAGTGGGAGAAAAGGGTGCCCAGCATTTTCCAGAAAGAGCTAAGGTTTTCCCTGGATCAGGCCCAAGTAGATGAAATAATGGCTTCAAAATGCACAATTTCGGAATGAGAGAATAAACCTGAGTTTCTGGAAAAACCCCAGAAAGCTGGTAAAAAGTACTCACTGTTTATATGTATTTGCAAACAGTTGCCAGTACTGGAGTACCATCCCTCACACTTTCTCAGGCTGTCTTTTTTTTAATGATCATACTGCTACTTAATTAATACAGAACAAGTATTCCTGAGCTCATTTACATAAGAAGGGTGAAAAGCTGTAAGGTGAGGAGATGGTCATATGTTAGGGAACTCATTCTAAAAGTGTTCTTGCAAAACAACAACTACCAGCATTGTCGCTGGCATCAGCATTATTATTACTGTTGTTATTTCAAGTGATTTATTTTAATCACTGTTATTGTTAATAGTAATAATAATGAACATTTCAAGAAAGAAACAAATCAGAAGGCTTACCACATAATTTCAGAGAGTCAATAGAAGGAGAAAATTCACCCAAGAAAAATCTTATTCCCAATCAATTGCCCTTTCTCCCAGGCAGTAAGTGTTAGCTAGTGTTTAAAATGGGGAAAATACAGCTCAGAACTCCTGAGTATTTGTCCTGTCTCCGCTGTGTGACCTTTCATTTCACCCCCTTGTTCTTCAGTTTCTCTATTCAGGAAATGCATGCATTAATGGCCACTATACAAGCATGCTGGGTAACTAAAATCTATGTTTGAAAAGGATGGTGAGCCATAAGAATGAAAGCATCCTCTGTGGGGCAGCGAGGAAAACAGTACAACATCTACCACTGCCAGCTGTGCAGTAAGCAAATTTAGAATAGCAACTTTATAAAAGCTGCAGATGTTTCCCTGGAAGTTTGAGTTCATCAAATCTAAATTGAAACTGAAGGTCAGGCTTTATCGCCACCCTGTTGTAGAACAAAATGCTGCTCACAAACAGCATTATGTATGGGGAAAGTGCTGCAGGGTCCACGCAGCTCTAGCATCAAGAAAATTAAGTTACCAGCATTGGTTTATTGGCACCAGGCATGTGGCAAGCTAATTCAAACTGCAAAATGGGCGTATTTTTGTTTCTTGTTTCCCCTTCTCCCTTTTCTCATTTGATCCATCTGCTATGGTTTGTAATAAACATATCATGGCAGAGAACATTTTCTTACTGCCTATTTGCACTGTAGTGAGTGAAATAAAATTCTGGTTCTTGATTGGTGCCCTTTGGCATTCTTGTATTAACAAACATACAAGAATCATTGTCCTCTAACAAAGGATTATAACAGTACAGTATCTTTCTTTTGGGCCCTCTTCCTATCTGACATCAGACAAGGTACAATAGTTTCTCCAAGCCAATTTATCACTGCATTTTTCTTCTCCAAGGGTGCACACAGGTGAATGGAGAGGGCAAGCTACAGTTTCTCTTCAGTTAGCTTGGTTAGCCCTGTCATTGGAAAGGCACCAGAGCACTTACAGTTCATTTCCTCCATTAACTGGTATATTTTTCCTCTTTTCTGAGGTGAGCATTTTCCTTCATGATAAAATTAGGAGGGTGGAGCCACAGTTTAAAATGTCTGATGCTATGGTTTAGTGTCTTTCACATTGCTTTTGCTTTTTTGGACACTGGGGGACACTACTAGCTTGACTCTTCTTTGCTGTGCTGCTGAATGCTCTTCAGGATTTTAATTTTAATACTGGAGCTTTTACTTTCCCATTACACTTCAGTTAGTCTCTATCCACTTTATTTTTAAGTTTTGCAAAAGGACAGCAGAGCTCTCCCAAACGATCAAAAAATCTAAAACGATTTAAAGTGGATACATTTCAGCACCGATTGATTTCACGTAGTGTTTGTCCATAGAGTATGAAGGCCACAGATGGAATTGACTAATATATTGCAGCGATACATTTGTGTGGATAAGGTAAACCTAGAACTTGCATTTCGTTTGCTGAGAATAATCCAGCGTCATGCAGACAAAAGCAAATTAGTTAGCTAGCCTGTAGATCAGCTGCCTGGAAGTGCTCTGCCCAGGCTACTATGCTATGCTTCTGAGTAGGGCTGTTTAGCCCGGATGGAGTGCCAGTAGTGCAACAAGCAGTGGGTGACCAGGTGCCTACTTAGAGGTGGCAGCTACCACTGCTGTCGGCCCAGCTGCTGCAGCTGCCTGGGTCCCTGCTGCAGCTACCATCCAGGGAGCAAACCCTGACTGTTACACCTCTGTGGAGTGCCATAATAATGTCACCGGTACCTAAGCAAGCTGATTCAGAGCTAACTCCGGTTTTTGTGCACAGTACTGCTTTGCGGTATGTAGGCGTATCCAGAACTTAAACTACAGCACACCAGACTAT
Organism: Crocodylus porosus; assembly: GCF_001723895.1. NCBI lineage: Eukaryota > Metazoa > Chordata > Crocodylia > Crocodylidae > Crocodylus > Crocodylus porosus. The sequence goes on along the minus strand of NW_017728910.1, from coordinate 3,753,579 downwards.
AATAACAGTGAAGCCAGCCACACAGGCACACAGGGATGTAAGTAGGTTGAATGGCTCTTCCCCCCACCCCATCCCTTCTTCCCCGTGTGTGTGTGTGTGCACGCGTGCATGCACACACCCTCTTGTTCTCTCTGCTTTGCATCCCAGAGTTCTTTGGACAACAGGTTTACCAGAATTTTCTGTCTTCAGCATCTGTCACCCCAGCTTCATCTAGCAATTGTATGACTGGGAAAGATTCTTGTAGTTCTGTTAAGTCTTCTAGGTACGTTTGAGTCATTCTGGGAGTGGGAGGATTTGCAGATTACCACAATTTGGGGAATCCCTGCTCTCTGGTAAAAAATTCTCCTCTGTGGCAGTACTGACATAGTGATTGATTCCATGGAAAGTGTTGCATCCGATAACTGGTGTACCCTTGACCTGCGAGCCTGGGTTGGCACGACCAGCTGGACGCGGATGGGGTAAGGTGGTCAGACAGGTGCGTAAGCGAGCGGAGTCAGGAGGTTTAAAGCATATTGGTTACACAGAAAGTTTATTTTTACTTACACTACAGAAGAATGCAGCGTAGGAAGGAAGTCGTGGTTGTGCGGTGTAAAAAGAGGAGTTGAGCTATTCAGCACAGCACTGTAGATATTTTGTAGTTCAGATTACAAACTGAGTAATACAGATTTTTAAGCAAAGCATATAGGTGACTTCAGTCAGCAGGCTTTCGAGAGCTCTTGACGAGAACGGACGAGTCGACAAAATAGGATACACCTGAAAATTTTTACCGTAGGCGGGGAGAGAGGTCAGCAACTGGCCAAATTGCTGGCTATGTCTCCTGGGCGTGCATGGAGATCTCCACCGAAGGCGGAAATCTTTCCAAAATTATAGCTCGCAGGGTTGCCTATTACAACACGCCAGGCATGAATAATTACAGGACTGTCAATCATAACTGTGAACAGACTCTGTGTGTTTCTCACTTCTGCTTATGTTTCATGCGAGATTGACTGCGCATGTGTTTTACATGTAAGCTGGGGGGGGGGGGTTTGGATACGGAACTATAATGACAAAATATGTTATGTTAGCCTGTGACCTCTTTGCCATCGGCATCTGAAACCAGAGATTTTTCTTTGACAGAAAGAAGTGTAATACTGAAACAGGCCATCCAGAAGGGTTAAGTTTAGGGAGCAAGATATTTTTAGATAGTCATATAGCATTGGGAATCCACACTGCTTTCCATTCCCCAGACTGTTGAAATCATTGTGGGGGAAAGTTATGTAGTATACTTCCAATTGCTAGGAAAAGGAACACAAGATTCAAATGTTTCCGAATCAGTGGGTGGATCTAAAATGGTGTAAATTTAGAGCCTGCAACTTAATTTGGTTGGGCCTGACAAAAATAGAATAAGGCATCCTCATTAAGGACTCAACTTTTAAAGTGGCCTAAGGTTTGGCTCTTCACTGTAGAAAGGGCAAAACAGAAGTCAAAAGGAGAATAAATCTTCACCTTAATATGATAGACTGAATGGGGGAAAGAGCTGGTTCGAAACCTGCCTAGTTATTGCCAGAAAGTTACACTGTTTGAATTTTGTTACCGATATGCTTTTACAACTGGACAAACTAACTTAACTTGTCTTCAAAGCTTGTATTGCATTCATCTTTCTTTCCACTGGGGGACTTGCACCTATTTTAAAATACTATGAGAGGATAAAGTTAAGCATGTTTCTTTCAGGAAAGAGATTTTATTATTACTTTTATTATGCTATTCAGGGATTTCATAAACTGCTTAAAATTGGATCTTGAGTTAGCAGATAACGGAAGAAAGTGTTCAACTGCTGGAAGTGCATTTTAAGAGCCATATTTTTGTATAGTGAAGCTTGTGGATGCTTATTCAGGCAAAGTTTCTGAAAAGGCTTTAGGATTAGTCTGATGCACATCTTAGGGATCCTTGATGAGCAGCTTTTGCTGTATGTTGGGATTGCTTAATATAATAATAAGATGGATGAATCAGAACTGCTCAGCTCTATAAAATAGAACTTACATAGCTAATAGTTAGAAGAGTTTTCTTTTATTTAATTTAGGAGGCTCATATGCTTTTGAAGCCAGAAGATCTGTGATGATTGTGATGTAATTATGAGGAGCTCATGATAGCTACCTGCATAATGGGCTTCAGTCTCCTAACTAGAGACTTGTCTCTTGCTAGAGCCTTGCTAGGAACAGTCCCTTGCTAAACCTATTATGAAAACATGCCTCACTCTTTCCTGCTTCATACATGCTAAATACAAAGGGCACAGATGCATACCATCAGAGACTATTCAAACAAAATCAATTGTGTTTTACCAGGAAGTGAAAAGAGGATAGGCCTATTCCTATTGCCTCTATTCGCAGGTCCAGACGGACTTATCTATGAACATATAGCTTTGGTCTTGACTGATCCACTAACATTAACTTGTTATATTACTTGTTGCCACAAAAGCAAACAGGCAGCAGGCATATAGGCTTGTACAGAGCCTTAATTTCCCATCCCCTTCATTGAAGGATCCTGATCATCAATTATTCTTTTGGTCTCTCTACAGTTCTTTCTCTGAAGTACGGGCCTTCATCAGTCTCTACCCTGTTATCCACAAACTTTTTGGTCCACACCAGATACTTCCCTTTATACTTTCAAGATTCTCCATGTCGCATTCATTCCTCAAGCCAGGAACCTCTATAAGAGCTACAGGCTTCTTGCAGGTCTCTTATTTCAGTATCCTCTGGGGAGTGGGTAGTGAAGTGGGAGTGAAGGCCTTAACCCCAATAGAAGTACTGTACTCCCAAGGGGCAGCAGTGTCAAAGGAGCAGGCACCGTGCACCTGAGATCTCAATATCTCCTGGGACAGAATTTCCCATTTAGGTTTTCAAATGGGATAATGCACCTCTCTGATCTTGGACTGTGTTTGACTATTACGATTTAAACAGAAGCTGAAAGATTTTTGGAGAACAATGGCTCCATCCCAAAGGTAAAGGTTTGGCTGAATGATGTAGTAAAGAATATAATCTGATTAAACAGATCTTGATGGCCTTGGTCAGCTATATTGTGTTCACATTATTGATATTTATTTCTTTTTTTGTATTTATATGTGGAAACTCAGTTACTTTGAATGAGATATTAATCTTAGTGGCAGATGAACTATTATTTCACTGCTTATTGGCTTAGATTGTTTTTGAAATTGCTATTTTTTTTTGGTACAGTGTATCTGGTATTACTAATAAACAATGCTGAGTGGTTTTCTCCACTAGCAGCTTATTATTCACTAAAGAAACCGTATATTGATCTTGAAAATCCTAGTGTCAGATCGGGATTCTGCATGTCTAGCATTATTCTAATGCAACATGTCATGTCATTCTTTCATGCTAATATTTTCTAGGTGCTGGAAGGATGCATTATTGTTGATTATGGCATCTTATTGTTTTATTTGAACTCATTATGTTAAACATAGGACAATGACTTACATTTTTAGAAAAAATCTGCAACTATACTTTTCATTTTTAAATTTTTTTTTAATACCAAAGTGATTTCTATGCAGTCTTTGTTTAATGCATAGTAGCTGCAACCCATTTTCTCTTTTTAGGATCTATGTATTCCATTTTCATGAAAACCAGAAAGCAGTTGGAGGGGCAGCAGGCATATGTAGAAAATACCTAGGGCTTCTGTGAACTAAGAATGTGATGCATCATTCCAACCTTGAGGAACAATTAATGCTGGCTTGGAAGAGAAGAAAGAAACATAACCAGCAGTATTCACTGTAGGTTCTGTCCTGCAAGGGGCTGAGGTCTCTCCCTCTGATTCAGCAAAAGTATACATTTCTACTTTAAGCATATGATTCCACTTCAGAGGCTGGCTTCCCCTTTTTCCTTCCCTCAGAAAATCAGTAATATGGCTATCTCCATAGATAATGGCAGTCACCTTCCCCTTGGGGTACCGTTTTTGGTATGAGAGTAAAAAAATTTTAATTTATGACCACAAAAATTCCACTGCAATTTTGTAAAGGCTCAGCATGACAGCCAAATTATAAGCACCCATATTCAGCTTGGATGACTGACATTCTCCTGGAAGTCGCATTCAGACAGAGCTACCTCCTTCAGTTTATATCCTGAAGTTTTTATCCCTTTCTTTGACTGTCATCATTAAGTATTCTTAACCACCTAAGACTGTTTTTATTCCCACTTTGCTAAATTCTTGGTCTCAGTGGGCACATCTACACATGCATTTACTTCAGCATAAATTTACTGGAGAGTTTTTGCATACGTATCTACACACGTGGGATTAGGAAGCAGATTTGCTTCCAGCTCTCTGCAGCTCTGCAATAGGGCCCTGCAGCAGCCAGGGGGAGGGGGGCGCTAGATCCAGGCACTGCCTGCAGCTGCTAGCAGCTAGCAGCCCTCTTTAAAAAGCAGCCCTACTCTTGGGGGCCTTGCTCGAGGTGATGCCAGCCACTGGCCCTCCAGCACAGGTGGCTCCCTTTCTGTCAGATGCTGTCCATTGCCAGCAAGGCTGGCATGTAGTCCTGTCCCTTCTGTTGGCTGCTCTGGCTTCAGGCCCACATGGGGCAAGCAGCAGGCCTGGGCTCAGGTGGAGGGCTGGGTGGTGGCAGACTTAGGGTGGGGTCCTGGCCAGGGGCTCCTGCCAGCTGGAGGCAGCAGAGGACCTCCTCCCAGGCCCAGACAGGGGCCTGCTGTGGGGTGGTGGACAGATATTAGGGGCTCTGGAGAGCTAGGGATGGGGGCTGAGAAGCACTGGGCATGAATGAGACCACCAGGCCTAGGACATTGTCTAGAACCCAATCGATCATTGTCATTGTCTACCGCCCGTCCCAGGATGTTGTTCTGCTCCCTCAAGACCTGGATTCATTTGTGCTTTAGGGCCAGGAGCTTGTCCTGGAATTCCTGATCAGCCCGGTCCTGCACCTTCTCACTCCAGTCCTGCCCACTCTCCCAGGCGACGCCCTCCATGTGCCGGCCTGCACACTTTGTTCCTGCTCCTCCATCACCAACACCAGCTGCATCTGTAGGGCCTGTTAGGGTAGCTTGTCATATTTTATGCTTTAAAGTTGCACCTGTTTATAGTGGTGAGTTACAGTATTGTTTTTTAAGTTTTTTTCTTTTATATTCAGCTTTATTTAATCATTGCTTAAGTTCTGTATAGCCTCATTATCTGAACTTTTCATTTTGCTGGTGTTTGCAATATCAGCTGGCCTTGCCTCTTGCAAGCAGTTTATGACCTTGAGTTTGCTTGCATATGTTTCTTTCCTTTTCTATCACTGTGAGAAATTTTTCTAATGCAACATAATAATAGTTTTATTACCAGCTCAAATTAACTGAGCTTGACACTAACTTGCTGAATTAGAGGGATGAAATGATTGGATACGTTAATGAAAGGTGATAAGGGAGAATAGACAGTGCCCACAATAAGACACCTGAAAATGGCTAAATTAGGTGGTGTGCTCATGATGGGCCTGTTGAACAAAGGAATATGCTGACAGGATAAAGTATGAACAATACGCTGACTGCAAAGAGCAAGGTGTTATCAAAGGAATCAAGTTTAAAGAAAAGCATAAAAGGGGGGAGCAAGAAAGTTAAGTGTAGTCATCTGCATTGTCAAGAGGCTTCCCTTGCCTCCTCAGAAAGGAAGAGAGAAACGGTAAAAGGCTTATCTGAGATGCCGGAGGCACAGCAGCTGCAGGGAACATAGCAACAGCTGGAATGCCACTTTATTAGCTGCTGGTCCTTCTGGATTGGCATTCCCCAAGCGATGAGGCTTATTTCTGGCCCAGAGCTGGGTGGAAGTGGGGGAGAAGAGAGAAAGAGAGAGTTGATGTGTTCACCTGCTTCCTCCTGAATGCCATTTAGAAACCCCGGGAATGAAGAAGGAGACCAGATTATGGTCTCGGAGCTCAGAGGGGCTCAAAACAATGAGAGAGGTACTTGGAAGCATCTGCCAGCCAAACAGACAGAGCCAGGACTGAGCTGAAGAGGCTACAAGCCTCAAGACTGACTGGAAGGTACTTTTTTTTTTTTTTTTTGGTATTTAAAAAGTGTTTTGATGAGATGGCACTGGTGCAGTGCCAAAGCCAAGTTGGGGGTAGGATAGAAAGGTCTCAATGCTGACCAATCTGATTAGATGGTAGCGAAGACAGGGAATTGCCTAGCTGCAATTGAACTTCAATTCTTTTGTTAATTAACAAAAGTTGTGCTTTCCATAAAGGAGAGGATATCAGGTAAAGTCAAGCCCTGACTTAAGGGAACTTGGGCAGAAGGAAGAAAAAGCCAGAAGGAACACTACATGCCAAGTCTAGTGCGAGTAAATACTAACCTGAGGTGAGTTGCTTTAAAGCTGTCATTACACTCTACAGCTTTGGGGAGCTCACATCCTCCACTGGGAGGGCAGTGGTTGTTTACTTACTAGTGACACCTAGAAGAGAAACTAGAATTGAAGAACAAAAGCTAAATGGGAATATTCCCAAAGATGCAACAACTGCCCATCATATATTAACATCTGGCTGGTGAATGGCTGGGGTGTAAAGGGAGGTTGGAGTCCCAGGAGGAAGAAGTTGGAGATTAGTATAATTAACCTCACAGACAAAAACCTCCCAAAGATTATAAATTCCATCAAGCTGTGGCTGGAGAGAACCGGGTTACCACTGCTGGTTATTTATACAAGGTAGAAGAGCATTTCCTCATGGCATCAACTCACAGGACTGACCACAGTTCATTGGGGTCTGCAACTCTATATGGTGTGACACTGACGGTCATCATCATAAATCCAGCCTTCAACACCTGTCTGGATCATCCCAGACAACGACACACCCTTTGCTTCAGGAACTGTGTGGCCAGCCTTTTCTGCTGAGCAAAGTAACATCTGGGATTGGGCGAGATCATTACACCAAGTGTTTTTCTCTCTGCATATAGAAACTGCTGAGCTAATACTTGTCATACTAATAAAATTAGATGTTGATTTTAGGACACTCAGTTGTATGTGTTTGTATTTCACATACCATTTAAGGGGTAATTGTGCTAAATGATCCCTAAGAACTATCAGGTGGGTAGCGGTGCTAACAGGCCCCAATGGTGAGCGGGGGTGACCCTAAGCCAGCATCCCTGCTTGCAACTGCTCCCCCGACATCCAGATGCTGGACCTGCAAAGCCATGAGCTGGAAGCCTTTTGTGAGATTTTTGCAACATTTAAGAGTTAAGATGCTCGGCACCTGGGGCCATGCCTAGCCTCAGATCAGGGGTTGGCTAGGCACAGGTGCCCAGGGACTAGGGTAAGTCAAGCCAGGCAGGCCTGGGTCCAGGCAGCTGCTGATTGAGTCTTCCATCCCCGCATGCTCCCCTGGGGTTGGCAGGCTGCTGGGTACTGGCTGCAGGCAACCTTCCTTTCCTTCCCCATCCCAAGGGTGGGACAGGCCAGGATCCTGGCAGCAATTGCTGCTGTGGCTCCTGATCCTGCTGCCCCTTGCCATCTCCCTGCAGGCCTACTGTGCTGCTGCACTGCTACCCAGCCCATGGCACCCAAGCTAGAGGGGCATGGGGATCCTGGATAACTAGAATGGGGAGGTGCTCTGGGGCTGCCTACTGCATGTGGCCAGGGTGGTGCATAATGAGCTGTTTGCACAGTCCCACTATGCACCTGCACTTCTGCTTTGGGACCCTGAGCTTTGAAGGTGAAGGGGCAAGCTCAGGCTGTTCCATAACATCTGCCATCATCTAGAGGGATACCTGTGGCAGGACTACATGTCCCTGGCCCCCACAGGTGAGGAGGACATCACCGCTGGTATCAATGCATTCATCAGGGTGTGAGAGGCCTGTACCTTCCCAGCTGCAGGGGTACAGACTGCTCAATAAAGTTTGGCACTGTGTTGTGCCCCTCTGCATACTGTGGGGGTGGAAACCTGGGGCTAGTGGAGTGTGGGCAGGTCAGGCGGGGAGCAGGGGGGAGCTGGGGTGGGTAGGGCCCTCTCCACAGGGCATGTGTCTGGGGATGGTGTGGCTGGCAGCTTGTCATGGTCCTCTGAACCCCAGGACTAATCACGAGGAATGGCTGACCATGACACTACCAGCTGCTAGCAGTACCAGCTCCTCCATCTGGATGCCTGAATGCCATCCCCCACAGGCTGAGGACACCAGCTACAGCCACAAGCCTTCACCAACTGGGCGTGTGGCCTGGGCCCCAGGGTGCCAAAATATTGGTCAGCTGCTGCGTAAAGGGTATGGTCTTCTGGGCATGGCCTGACTAATTGATTGTGGTCAGTCACAGTAACTGACTGTGCCTTCCAAGGCCTTGACCTTTATGTGGCACTGTTGCACCAACCAGTCATGCCCTTGGTCTCGCATCCTGCTTGACAATGCTGTATAAATGTTGGTCTTGGAGCACTCACCCCGTCAATAACTCCACATCACCTCAGACTGTCACAAGGTTGCCAGTCTCCTCCTGGTTCCAGTTGGGGCCTTGGGTGGAGGGCATGGATGTGTGCATGCATCTGGTCCTGGGCCTTAGTGTGGAGGATGAGGTCATGCTGGGTCCTACATCATCTCTGTGGGCCGCTGTGTGGCTGTCCCAGTGTTGCTGGCCCTGGGCAGCTGCCAGCAGCACCCAGCATAGGAGCACAACATGGGACTAGCAGATGCATGGCAGAGGCTATGCCTTGTAGCATCTGCAGGCACAAGGCAGGCTGCTGTGGGTGTGCAGCAGGCAGGTGGTGCTGGCCTTGCTGCATAAAAGATCCCTGGAACTGGCCCTGGGGATCTAGCAGGCCTGGGCAGTGGCTGTAGCAGCCTTCAGCAGGCTGCTGGCCCCAACAGCCCCCGTGGCACTGCCCTGGCTGCTGTGCACCAGAACAGTGTCTAGCAGCACCACTGGGGTGCCACCAAGCAGGCACAGGTATCCTGTGGCCTGCCCAGGGGGACACACAGGGCCTGCAGTGCCCTTAGGCTCCCTGGTTTGTGTACCCCCGGAAACAAAATGTCTGAAGGCTTTTATAGCCTTGGAGCAGCTGGTAGCCTACAGCCCTGGGTCTGGCCCAAGCCAGCCCTCTAGTGCCTGGGCAAACCCAGGAGTAAATTTTCTCTTGGGTCGTGTCTACATATAATGTTACTGTGCAGAACTAATGGTTCTTAAATTTGCTACCTGCATGTGCAAGTAGCAAATTTTAAGTGTGATTAAGGGTTTTTACTGTCCAATCGCACTCTTACTTTGAAGTAAACTAGGCTACTGAGCAGTAATGCATTTTGTATAGAGATGCCCAGTGATATCCTATGGTAATGAGTTTCCCAGTCAAGAACTTATGCAAAGTATTACTTCCTTTGTATGTTGCACAGCAGTGTTCCACAGTGGCTCTGATGTAGCAGCATAGGTTTTTTATATGAGGTCCAGGGAGGATAGGATCCAATTCCTGTTGAAAATGATGGGGGTTCATTTCCATTAATTCCAATGGGAGGTGAATTGCGTGTATGGACAGTGGACCCACAACTATTTGGGTTTATTGATCAAAACTTTGAATGCAAGAACAACAGTCTCTATGACAGTCTTGTAAAACAGATAGTTATAGCTATGAAGTAACTGCTTGGGTGCTATGGAGTTTAAAGAGGAAGAAGATGAATCTGTTCCTTCTGGGTCCTATTCTGATGTGGTACAGATTGGTGCCACTGAGCATGTGTGCCTACATGTTTTTACTGTAGGCAGGGAAGCTGAAAATTTGAGTTGCCTGTTATTAGTGGATAAGCAGCTGATTTCTATATTTTGCACAAGGTGAGTCTATTTGCAAATCAACAGTGAGTCATTAACCTTGACATTTGAGAGAGGCAATGAAGTGATGATAATAGCAGATTTACAGATATTGGTTGTACTTGGCACTCAACAGTAGAAAGCCTTCTTACTTTAACACCAGACTATGCAAAATGTAAGCTACATTTTGTTTTTATTGACCTTCAGTTTTTCTCCCTTGCAGAGTGAAATAAATGATAGATTCTAGAATCAATGGCAAAATTATGCTAGAGGAAGGATGATCTATGAGCAACGGCTCCTGTTTATATTTCTCTGAATAAGTCAAATATTAGTATGATGAGCTCCCCCCAAAAATGACCACACACAAATAAGTACTGTGCGTATTAACGGGGAAGAGAGAATATTACCGAGTGTTCAGAAGAACTGGACATCTGGCATGCTTCTCAGATGCTACCAATCTTGGAGTGTTCATGGTGCTCTCCACTCCTTCCCATGTGAAATGAAACATTGCCCATAGGAGGTTCCTTGGTGGCAGAAGCACTTATTGCAGCATACTGAGTTGAGATCATTCAGCCCCAAAGGCATTTCACAATAACACAGTCTGAAACAAAGTCACTATACCAAGGTTGAGAAAAAGATTAGCTGAAGTACAGCAGGATTGGTCCCCCAAGTATGCCTGCCTCTTGCCCTTCTGAAAAAAAAATGGAGATATTAATAATAATAGCAGTGATATTCAGCTGGATACTGTGACACTTATGAAATAATTGTTATCCTGAGATACTCTAACATAAATTGTTAGAGTGGAAAGTTTTATGAATGTCGCCACATTCTACACAAACATTTGCTAAGAGGAGAAGTTCCTTAATCTGTGAAGTATTTGAAGGAACTCCTCAACTTTAAACATGAGTCTGATTTACATCTTTGCACCTTGAATTTCCTAGGAGGGACTACATATTTATGCACTTCAATGGGCTGTTGTGGAGAATGATTAGTTGGTGTTTGTACAGTGCTTTGAAGACAAAGCACTGTTTAAGTGCTAATGAAAGAGCTAATTTTTAAAAAAGGTTTGTCCTATCCCGTAATATTGATAGATGATCATTTTAATGTATTAGCAAGGTGAAGATATGATTACTTGAGCTCATTGCTCTGAAATATTTCTCATCTACCTATTTTCATTTATGACATGATGAAATAATAATCAACAACAGTACCTAGAAGACATTTTTTTCTGGATCTTGGATTAGTAAAAAGCATACTTTATTACCACAGTGAAAGAAAAGAGCAAAAAGGATACCACCAGCAACAAAAAAAACATTTGTGGGGGAATAAATTGAAGAAAGAGTGCAATCAACAAAAAAGCAACCAGACCAGAATAAAATATCCTTAAAGAAATTTCAGTACAGAGCCAATAATAGAAGTTTAAGTCATATAGTTCTGGCTAAATGTCAGCTTTGAATCAAAGCTGACAACAGTTGTCATAATTTATTCTGCAAAAGGATCCACCTGAGTATAATGTCTGACAATAGGACTCTATGGCCACGTCCACAAGAGCATGGATATTTTTTTCCCAAGGGACAAGAACCAGAGGCACACTTTGCGCCTCTGCTACTTGTCCCCAAGGAATGCCTGTGCCATGCACCCTCTGGCACGTTGCAGGTTATCCTAGGTAGAGGAGGGGAGGCTGAGGCCTGCAATTGTGCTGGCTGCAGTAACCTTGCCTGGAGTCCTGGTGGCCTCCTGGGGCTGCAGCCACAGCAACCTTGCCACTCAGAGCCTGGCCAGCAGCTTGGGAATGGCTTGGGCTGGCCAGGCTCCAGTTTTGAGTGGTGTGTGCTGGCCACATGTGTGCCACCCCATTTTTTTCACTTGGGATTTTTTGACCCAAGGATCTTCCAGGAGAACACCTGAATATGTGGTGTGTGGCATCACAGATAGGTCTGCAGTGCCACATACCACACAGCCGCACTCAATGTTTTTCCCAGCACCTGCTGATTTGCTTGAGTAAGGAGCTTCTTGGGCGCAGGGGGAATGGTGTGAGGGCAATTGGAGGCAGGGGTCACTCACATGCACTTGGCTGGCATGCAGACTGGAAGAGTGCTGGGAGCAGCCCCAGCAGCTAAATCTAGGGAGAGTGGATTCCTGCTGGTGCTGGGGGAAGCTGTCCAGGTGCTGGGGCTGCAGCAGTGCAGGGGGCTCAGGGTGGAGGCACCTACCCCCCCCCAGCGGGGAAAGGGGGTGTAAGCTCTTTGGGAGCAGTCAAGAAATGCATGGCTGGGCCAGTGGCACCGGGATTGGGCCCTTACTTGCAGGGGAAAGGCAGCCTGGAGATGCTGTAGGGTGGGGGTGAGCAAGGGGCTGCAGATTAGGAATAAAGGGCACTGGCAGGGCAGGGAGGCTGTGGCTTGGGAGCGAGGGGCACCAGGGGAGGCAGGTGACTATGGCTTGGGAGTCGGGGACACTGGAAGCACCAGGGGGCTGCACCAGTAGGCTTGTGGGGCTGCGAGTTGGGAGTGAGGGGCACCAACATGGCCCAGTGGGCAGGCTAGTCTGGGCTGGGAGGGAGGGGCAGCAGAAGGGCCAGCTGGGAAGGCTGTGGCTTGGGCGTGAGGGACAGGGCACCGGTATATCACTGCCCCCCCATCAAAATCCCCCACTGCTCCCCAACAGGTGTCTTCTTTCTTGAATCTAGAAATATGGTAACTCTAGCCAGTGTGAAGCTCTAGATCCAATTTATCATGCAGACGCATCGGCTGGGGACAGGACTTGCACATAAGTGGTCAGGAACTGAATTAAACCTGTAACAGAAGATAAGTTCAGGGCACATAAACCAGTTTCAAAATGGCCGAAACTGGTTTAACATAAACCTGGTTGAATGTAGTATCAGACTTAACTGGTTTGGATCAAGCTGGTTTATGGAAATTCTGTCCTAGACCCGTTCCTGGTTTAAGTTAAATCAGAGTTCCCCAGCATCCCAGCATGCTTTTCAACCCTGTGCTCTCTGCTTCAGTGGAGCAGGGCTGTCCTGGCCCCCAGGTGCCAGCAGGGACTGTTCCATCCCCAGCAGATTCCTCTGCCTCACCCCATCCTCTGCCAAGGAAGTTGACCCAATTCCCAGCTGGGGCAGGGAAGTAAAGACCCCACTGCTAGCTCTCCCCCCTCCACTGGGCATAGGGTGCCTGTTTTTCCTTCCTTGCTTCCTGCTCAGCTGCCCCATAGGGCCTGCTCGGCTGTGGGCACCACTCACCAGGGAGTTCCACGCTGCAAGACAGTTTGGGGCAGGGGAGCTACAGCCCAAGATGCGAGCCCTCTCCCACCTCCAGTGTCAGCTGCACTGCATCTCTGTCACAGCCTGGCAGGCAGAGCAGGTCAGGAGCCACAGAGGCTGTGTCAGGCAGGGCTGATGGGCATGAGGGGCTGGCTTCGGCTGTGCAGTGGGGAGGATTCACCTAACATCTGCAGGGAGCTCGAGGTCAGCCTGGCTCCCCAGCAGGGGCAGGGATGAAGTGCTGGGCTGCAGCTTTGCCCAGGAAGCATCAGGCAGTCCAGATACTCTGACCTTCCCCCCGCCCCCACAAGGCTGACTTCAGCAAAGTGGTGGCATCAGGGGCTGTGCTCACTCCACCGCTCCTGGAAAACAACAGGGGTCTGCTATGGGGGTGGAGGAGGAGGATACTGTTTTTCCTCCCCGCTCCCTGCCAGCTGGGTGACATATCATAGGTTGATTGGCCTGGCTCCTGGCTGCAGGGAAACCCATAGTTCCCACCTCAGCTAGGAGCCTGGGTGATCACCCAGCCATGCTCCCTCCCCTACCAGTTGGCCAACAGAGGGGGGAGTGGAGGAGAGGTGTGGGAAACAGTCCCCACTGTGGGTTTCCTACCCCTGTGCTAGGCATAGCCTGGCTGGGTTGCAAAACCAGGCTGGGTGGGGGGCATTTTCCCCCACACTCCCTCCTCAATTGGAACAGCAGGGGGCCTGCCTGGGTAATTGGCCTAGCTCAGACAGGGAAGTAAAGCCCCCACTGCAGGCTTCCCTGCAGCCAGGAGCTGGGCTGATAACATGGCCACACCTCCTGCTTTGCCAGCAGGCCAGCTGAGGAGAGAGTGGGGGGGAAAAACAGTCTTCTGCCCAGCTTCGGATCTGTCGGGTACTCAGAGTGGGCTAATGTGGGCCATGGGTGTGGGCAACAGCAGGGCAATGGACTGATGCAGCCCAGTCTGCCATGGCCCTACAGCCCAAGAGTGTAGGCAATGACTGGCCCTCCATGAGCTCCTGGCATCACCATGAGCAGGCAGTGGGTGACAGGTGCCTCACCTCTGCTCACTGCAATAGTTCATTCCACCAGCGTCACTGGGAGAGGCAGAGGTTGGGGAGCTGTGCTCCAACCTGACTGGAAACCATGACGTGGGGCCAGAGGCAGGAGGTGGTGGGCACTGATCTCCCCCCTCCAGGGTCATCGCAGTCTGGGCCACACTACCGCAGCAGGAGGCAGCTGTGAGTCAGTCTCCCCATTCTCCACAGACAGGTCACATCTCCTCTCCCTGCCCCCTCCCTGTGGCTGGGTGGCTGCTCCATGGAGGGACTCAGCCCAGAGCTTAGCCTCACCACCTCAGGCTACTGATGTCTGGTCACTGTGGCCCCAGATGCATGGCCCCAGTTGCATAAGCGGAGCCTGTTGGTGCCCATGCCACAGCCCCCTTCCTCCCTGCAAAGGGGGGATTATAGCCCCACCTTCCCTCAGGCTACTGGGGTCTGGCCCTGCCCCCATTCCTGCCACCAGTAAATGGGGGTGAAGGGGACCCCTGACAGGGACTGTTTCCCCCCTCCCCCTCCGCCTCCAGGCACACCCAGGCTGGGGTCTCTGCAGGTCATGGTGGGGGTTTAAACCCCTTCACAATCACACCTAGGCCTGCCCAGGCCTGCCCATGACTGTTCACTCAACTTGGTTTCCCTCCAGCCAAGGGCTCACTCTAGTGCCCCCTGGCTTCTGGTTTGAACCATTGCAGGCAGGTGTCAAAAGTGGATGTCTGTCCACTTGTAAATCGGTTCAGTCTATGCAGGTTAGACTAACCTGCAAAGATTGAATACAGTGGCAATGTGTAGAGGATGCACGGGGGTGCACGTGCACCCACTGAGCCTGCTGGTGCACTCCCTGAGAGGCCCCCTGACTCCCTGACAATGCACCAACACTTCTGCCTGCCCCTCTGTCTGTCACCTAAGTGGGGAGCACAGGCATCAGATGAAGCACTGCAGCCACTTTCAGGAGTGCTGCAGATGCTTCACAGTTGGCGAGATTGGCTGTGGGGGACCCCTGCTCCTGCCCCCTTCTCCTGGTTGGTGAGATTGGTTGGGGGGGCATTCCCTGTTGACAGGTCACTGGGGGTGCACTGGTGGCACCAGTTACCCACGATTGAATAAATTTAGGCTCTGGCTTTTTGAATATCCATTCCTAGCCATGAGGTTGCTTCAACTATTTGTTATTTTAGGCACTACAACCTCTGTAAGAAAGGGAGGCAGGACTTATTTCCTGAGCCCCACCAGTTCCTAACCAGTTCCTAACAAAGCCACAGGTCCAGACCAAAATCCTTTTATGGGAAGAAGGTATTTCTTTCTTGTTTAGTATTTCACCCAGATGAGTATATGGGGCATTTTAATAACCATTTTCAAGCTGGAAAAGTTATTGTGGAACAGATTTATTTATTTATTTATTTATTTATTTTACAGCTTGCAGGCAAATTTATTCAGGGCAGTTTTATTATTAGCAAGCACCCCTGCAGAAATGAGCATGCTGAATGGCAGTTCTGATATTTAAGCCAAGATATGTGAGTACAATGACTCTAGTGACATTGAACTGATTAATAATACTGGAGTTCAAATCAAATCTGGAAAACAATTAATCATGCACAGAAATGTTTGAGTGGAAAACCCAAGGTGAAATATTTTTCATTCTGTGCAATGGTCTCTTTCTCCATTTCTGATGACATCCAGAGATGCTTGACAAGTTCACATTCATTACAATACAAATATTTTGGTACATATATTATTATTATAAATATGTGCTTAGTGCTGTATAAAACACAGGGATCACTTACTTCCTATAGAGACATCTCAAAGTGCTTTTCAAAAAAAGGTAAATATTTTAATTATAATTCCCATTTTATAGATGGGCATACTGAGTTACAGAACACTGATTGCCCAACACTGTCAATCAGCAACTGGCAGAATTGGGAACTGTATTCTGGTATCCATGTCCCATGTTTTACCCACAAGGACAAATACTCACCCTCCTGGGAAAGGAGGACCCTGCTCAAAGGGATGTACAATATACAGCATATTATTTGCTAGAGTATTCTTGTGAAAGGAATATTTATATTCCTGTTGATGACAAGTCTTTCCAAGTCTCTCTTATTCTTTAGATGTGAACTGGATAGGTGATACTAGTTCCACTCATTGTGGAAATAGTAGGGCCTCATCTTTGCTTTCCTATGATCTTTGCTTTCTTCTTTTTTTAAGGGAAACCCACTGAGAGCCTCAAGTTGGTTCCAGACAGCTATGGCAGTCAGAAAAAAAAATGAGATCTAACATGTTTGATGTGATGGTTACTGAATCTTTGTTAAAATAGCTTTAGAAGGGCAAATTCACAAGTGATGGGTAAGTGGGTGTCATAGAATTTAAGGTGATGTTATGCAGCAAAATCATTGTGTCCAGGAGCAGGGTCTTCCAGCACAAATTCTGCTTTGCATGGGCTGCTTCCTGAACCAGAAGCATTGCACTGGGCCTGTGAGGTGTCAGCATGTGGGCTATTTTCATGGGGGGAGGCTAGGAGGCCACATCACTCAGCAGTGCCCACAGTGACTGCTTCTGGCTCAGAAGGCAGCGTATCTAAGGCGTTGTGCTGCGTTCGAGGCAGGGCTGCTGGGCATGGTAAGCCTGTGGCCTGTTACTGTGCATAGAGTACAAGATTATGTAAGAAATTCATGTTAATACCTGAAGGATAACTTCAGCCATCTTGTATAATGAGGTTTTTCCTGTTAGACTCCATATTTGGAGACTCCTCATAGAAATTAAAGCAATTTAGGCTTGCAATTAGGTATGTATAACATCACTTGTCTATGTCAGGTTTCTTAGCCTCTCCCCACCCTGTTTCTAAGAGCAGCAGTTCTAAAATGACTTGCGTAGGCATTCTCATATATATGGCTATTCCAGGAAAGTCGTAGATGACATCAAAACATGACTGCCTATGTAAATGCTGCAGAAAATTCTTCTTTATAGAGCACTTCCCTTCACATTTTAATTGCGTTGAAAAATGCTGGTTACCCTGTGAACTTCCAGATGGCACGTTTGTGACAGCATTGGTACATTTTGCATTAAATTGCTTCTAAACAAAGCAAGCTTACAACATAGAGCATAGCATGTACTCTGTATCTGTCTCCTTGGCAACATCTATGTTTATACATTGTGCAAGACATTATATTGTGTGCAAGGTATTTTTATAGTGACCTTCAGTGTGTAATGTGTAATTAAGACATTGTGTAACCGAAGTACTTGATCTCAGGTTTCTAAGAATATATTTGGCTTATGGTCAACATAAAGCGATATGAATAATGTATATTTCTTTAACTGGATATTTAGGATCAAATGATAGCATCCTTCACTATATAGTACTTGCTATTGCAACTTCTGGAGGTGCTGACAATGTTGCCAACTCAATTCCCTCTCTCAGGGACTACACAACAACTGTTACAACTGCTGCAGCCCTGAGCTACAGTTACTACAGGATGGATCTGCTACTGTTCCAGTTTAGAGTCAATATTGCAAGTCTGATATATCTGATGTTCTTCTTTAAAGCTCCAGCTGCTGGAATCCAGACATTGCATTAGAAACGTGACACTCCATTATAAAAAAAAGTAATTTTTTAGTCATCAGGGTTGTGGATATAGATATGGAAATATGAAGCAAATGCCTCCTTAAGGAGCACCTAGTAGAATCAAGCTGGCCATAACAAAACAGGCTACTTCTGTTATTTTTTAGCAGAATAGTGTACTACGTTGGATTATAATCCATTTGTTTGTTTGCTGGGACTTTGACCACCAGATGTTTAGCTGTTTTAAAGAAAGCATAGTTTCTCTCAGAAGCCCTGAGATACAGAGGAACAAAGTTCTTTCTCGGGTGATGGTGAGGAGAGAATGAAATAACCTTGGCAAGGTGTCTGCTCCCAAATGGGACAGAGCTCTGCAACTGTGTGACTCTGCCTGATAGGTCACTTTTCTCTCTCAGCTGTCAAGGCTGTAGTAGCCTTGGAGCTGACATAATCACTGCCGAGTGGATCTGCTGCTGCTCCAGTCAGATGTCTTCCTGTCCCACGCACCAGCGACTACTTTTGTGCACTATCCAAGTAATCTGACTGTAAACAGTTAAGACAAATAAATCGATTGTCTGAGACAAGCAAAGGTAATCTTACAATCCTATAATCCTTCTTAGGTCCCTTCTAGCCCTACTTCCCTATGATCCTAGGGAGCTACACAGCGTGGGGCCTCCTAATAGGGACAGTCCCATACAGTATGTGGGTCAATGAATTCTTGGGCTTTGCGTATCAGATCAGTCTTCCCAGGCTATGTACCACGCATAGCATTTTCTGGTAATGAATCCCTGGCTGCAGTGCCCATGGACCCCGATCAAGCCAGCATCCTGGACTGACTTGAGTGGGTCCTGAGTGCACTGGATCAGCAGGTGGGCAAGAGGTGAGGGAAGGAGGGCTGTGGGCTTGATCTGGCTCATGCACCAGTCCTTTACTACTCATCCAGCCTGTGGGGCCAGATGAGTTTGACACCCCTAGCTTAAACTCATCTTAAATATAATAAGATACTTTTGCAGCCCCTAAATGATCAATAGCCACCTTCTTTGCCAGGCATTTCCATAGATTTCAGTGGAATTTGGATCCAGTCTCAAGCTTCATTTCTTAGGTTACCATCATCCGGCCCACAAGAAAATCCTTTCTTTGCTAAAGCAGAAGTAAGATTACCCTTTCTGGATAATAGTGCAATTTCTGTGTCTGAGTTTTGTTTGTTACTGAGGACATATGTAGCTCTAGTAACTTGCTTATATATTTGTATGCACAATCTGAAATGCCCAATAGCCTGGAAATGATTTGCTCTGGGCTTGGGTTTGTGTTTATCTCTACTTTTAGTGGACAGATTCATTTAAAGAAATGTTAAATGGATATAAAATGGGTTTAAAATTAGAGATGCAATATGCTGAAACTCACATCATCATCATCATCTAATAGCTGTATTCCTTGTGCAACCAAGTTTCCCGTTAAAATAAATGGACATGTTTAGGCTCACATGAAGGAGAATCAAACTGAAGTTCAGAGTCTTGGGATACTATAAGTGATAATAATGTTTATTATTCAATCCTACCTCTGATGGCAGTATAATTGTGTACCTAATTTAAATTTGAAGAAAATAGCCGTTATAAAGTATCAAAGTAGTTTGTTGTGCTCACGCCTCAAATATTAGCATACTCCATGCATATTCAGTCACAAGCAGCTCTCTTCAAGTTTTTACAAGGTCGAATACCTTTTGGCCAATATTTTGGAAGGAATATGGCAATGCTTCTTCTTTCTCTTGCCTTTCTCTGTTCCTTCTCTGTGCCTGTCCCACAGAGCTGCCTTTGAATTCTTCCTGACTGTTAGGCAGGCAGTTTACTCCCTTTCTTAAATGTGCCCATGTAGGGGCCAGACACATTCCTCCTCAGTTATCTGAAGGCACCCAGGAAATTAATTAAAATATTTTGATCCTGACTGCCCATTCAGTAGCCCTATTGAATAAAGAAAGAAAATTCAAAAATGGGATATGGCCTTGGGCTGATCTAGAATTTTGAAGAGGGGAATGGAGATGGTGAGGTGCATCGTTGCACATGAAACAACACATCTTTTTCTCTAGTTAAAAATAAAGAAGAAAGTTTACAAATATGCAAAGGGCCTAGGGCTGTATCATGCATTTTCAGATCAAAGCAAAAACAAATACTACAACTTAATTGGAGTGAGTTAAAAACAATCTGCAGGCTGTGAAAAAGAAGTTTTATTACCAGGATCATCTAACAGCCAGTGGAATTGCAGAACAAAGGACAGCTTGACTAGTAGAATACTAAGCGTTCATCTACATGTGCAAATAATGTGGGATCAGTTTAATCTAGAGTAAACTACTCTAGAGTAAACTGTCCTGGGCATACATCTCCCCATGTAGGGACGTAGGAGCAGATTGGCTGCTCCTAGCAGCAGACTGCTCCTACACCCTGCAGCCCTGCACCAGGTCCCCTGCAGGAGCCAGGGGGAGCTGTAGCCCAGGGGCTGTCAGGGAGCATGGGGCCCGGAGTCAGCTGTCTGCTGGTGGGGGCTGGTACATTGCTTCCTGTCCCCAGGAGCTCCCTGCTGCTGAGGTAGGTTCTGCCACTGGCAGCAGGGAGCTACCAGTTTCTGCTCCACAATCACAGGGCCAGGGATGGGAGATTCTTATCTCCCAGCCTAAGCTATGTGGTCATGGGGCCAAGGCTGGGAGATAAGAATCTCTTAGCCTGAGCCTTGTGTCTATGGGGTTGAGGCTGGGAGATAAAAATCTCCCAGCCCCCACTCCCTGATTGTGAATGTGAAGTGGGGGTTGGGAGATCCCAGCTGCCGGGACAGGGGGACATTTTCCCCACACAGGCTCCAGTGATGGAGCCCATCCCAGCAGTAGGCAACTGGCAACAGTGAGCAATTTTCCACTCCTTGCTGCCTGGCTGACCAGGAGCACATTTGCCATCTACACATGTCATATTGCACAGGTAGCAAATTCACTTATGATTAGAGCAAATTACTGTGCACTTTCTCGACAGTAATTAGCTCTAATCTCAAGTAAAACGTCTTGTGTAGATGCATCCCAAGACTGTTAAAAAGAAGAGAAGGTCATTAACACCTGTGGACTGAAAAGTTTAGAAGGGATCAGGTAGATTATTATTTACCATGGAGTCAAGTGACTCTGTCAGTATTGATTGACTAGAAATGCTGCTTCCACCACCAGGAAATTGGTTTTAAACTTTGGGTGGAGCAGGGATCAAAGCAGGGTACAAGTGCACAAGTACACCCCTCCTGGATCTGATCTTAGGTGTGGCATGGTAGGGAGAGGACAAGCAAAGCCAACCTAACCCTGTTAAGGAACCTTAGAATGCAATGCAAGCATATTACTCTTAATGATAGTGTATTAAAAGTTATCAACCTGATCTATCACTACATGCAAATGAGAGATTTCCTCCTATGCTATATTAAGGTAACTAACATTTTGTTACTAGATTATCCTGGATGAGAAATTATTCATGATAATCCTGTAACAATATATAATGTGAAATGTTATGAAATATGCGCTGGATCTTGTCACCATGGGCCCAGCCTGGCCGGGCTGGGTGGCAGACGTGACACAGAGCTGGCTCCCACCTCTTCCCCACTGTGCCTGCATGGGGATGAGAACCATGTGGATCTCTAGTATGGCTTTGCACCGGAGCAGGTCACACATCTCCGGGAGGCGTGGCTTCTGTGCACGGCTTCTGGAGCCATGCAACCTGCTCTGGTGCAAAGCTGGACTAGCGAGCCACGCCAATCTGGGCCAGGTCCTCACCCCCTGTAGCCCTGGGGACATCACACCCCCGATGCCCCCCACATCCTCCTGCCACCCCTCACCCACCCCAACACCCATGAAACCCACCTTCACTACTGACCTTGGACAGCACTGGGGGCCGGGGCTGAAACCAGAGCATCTCTTTAGGAGGACCGACTCCCTGCTGCCTCTGGGCACGGTCTTAAACCATGCCTTGCTCTGCTTTATTACAGAGCATTTTTTTAAGATGCCTGGATATCCAGGGGTCTAATTTGCAAACTTGCAGCTCAGGGAACATTTTTTCATTCCCACATGTGCCTCTTGCCCTGCCTCAGAAGGGTTTGAGGCAGGGCAGGAGGCACATTCATGCTCATCTGGACACGCCTTCTAGCACCAAACTCTCTCTTTACTTAGAAAGCACTTTCTAATATCTAACCTCCCTTCTTTGCTTCAGATTAAGCCAATTTCTTCTTGCCCTGATCCTAGTGGATATGGATAATCACAGTGCCCTTTATAATAAACTTTATCATACTGGAAGGTCATTATCATTTCTTCCACTTCCTATCTCTTTTTTCTAGGACCCCTGACCCACACTGATTTAAAGGACTCTTGGGATCTAATCCCTGGTCCCACCAGTCTCACCTCCTTCATCTCAGGAAGTATGATTTAAGGACTAGGGATCAGATTCTAATTGCGCCCTTTCTACTTTCCAGTTCAGGGGGAGCTAGTGATCATGATGGCTTGCTTCCCATTTCATGGTGCTTTAAATTGGGTGTATGTGTAGCATCCTGTCTATTGATGCCATGGTTAATGTGTTAATCACAGCATAAATGTAACATGCCAAGTAGGGCCAAGAAAACCAAACATAAATCATTCAATTTACCCCAAAAGTCATACTTTTCAAACCGTTTATCATTTTTGTTGCTGTCCTATGACTTTCTTATAGTATACTGCCCAAACTAGGACACACTACTCCAACTGAGTCCTCAACATGGATGAGTTGTTGAATAATTATGTCTTGCTTCTCATATGTGGCACTTCTGTTGATTCATCCCAGAAGGAAAACTTATTAAAAGCATCTCTTGGTTGATTTTTTCAGTTTGTGGTTCACTGTACATCACCAGATTCTTTCTTACAATACTGCTACCTAGCCTGGTATGGCCCATTCTAAATGTGTGTATAAAGTGTTTGCTAAGTGTAATACTTTACCCTTGTCTTTATTGAATTTCATCTTGTTTTCAGACCATTTCTCCAATTTATCAAGATCATTTTGAAATCTAATCCTGTTCTTCAAAGTGCTTGCAGCCACTCCCAGCTTGGGTATATCTGCAAATTTTATAAATGTACCTTTTATTCCATCTTCCAATCTGTTATTGTATGTGTGTGTGTGTGTGTGTGTGTGTGTGTGTGTATACATACATATATATATATAACTAGATCCATGAGAGACCCTACACAAGCTCAAGTGTGATGCCCTATCAGTTTGACAGTGAAATGTTAATTATAACTTTTTGAGTATTTTTTAACCATTTATGAACCTTCCTTGTGATTTCATATAGACTAATATTTTCCTGGTTTGCCAGCAGTATGTCAAGTGGAATCAAACGCCTTATTAAGTCATTATGCATTGCCCATTTTCGTTTATCTCTTACTTCACTTATCCTATCAAAGTAGGAGATTTGATGGCTTAACACAAAGCATTTTTGACAAATCCGTTGTCCATTGTCTTATCTACTTCTTGTCCTTTAGTTGTTGATAAACTGATTGTTTAATAATTCATTCCAGCACTTCCCTGGTTATGGAAGTTAGGCTGACTGATCTGTAATGTCTTGGGTCTTCCTTTTTTTTTTTTTTTTTTGAAAAAACAGGTACAATATTTGCTCTTCTCCAGTCCCTTGAGACCTTCTCTCCTCTCTGTGAGTTTCAGGCATAATTGTTAATGGCTCCAAGATTGCTCTGGGACCTTCCCTGTCCCATAAGAGCTCTTTAAAGATAATCGCTAATGGTTCAGAGATTGCTTTGGATAGTTCCTTAAGTACTCTACAGTGAATTTCATGAGGCTCTGCCAACTTGAATACATCTAAATTACCAACATATTTTCTATCCTGCTCTTCCCTCATTTGGGCCTATGCTGCTATCCCTTTGTCGATACTAATTGCATTAAGCATCTGGTCACAATTACCTTTCTTTGCAAGACAGAAGCAAGAAGGCACTAGATAGTTCAGACTTTTATTGTCCATTCTCCTTTTCCATTAAATAATAGACCAATATTTTCCTTTATCTTCCTTCCCTTTAAAATGTCTTTAGAACCTTGTTATTGACTTTTATAACCCTTCGTGGTTGACCCTCACAATAAAAGGTTGTAAATTTAGGCTTCACTAAATTATAATTAGCTAAGAATTGTTTGCATGATAAGCTGATCAACCTTATCTAATTTATCCTGTCAAACTAATTCAGACAGGCATCAGCTTTCCTAAACACCAACTTATTTTGATAGCATTTGATGAAGTAAGCTATTGCTTATGAAAGCTGATGCGCCTCTAAATTAGTGAGTCTCTAAGGGCATTTTGTACACCTGCAAGAGCCACAGCGCTGCATGCTTTGAAAAGCACCCAGCGCTGCAACCCTCACAATTGTATAAGCAAGAAAATGCACATCAGTGCTGAGAAAATGATGGTGGCACACTTTTGAACTAAAACACATCGGAGGTACTTTAGATTAAAAGCATGCTACCACCATTTTCTGTGCAATGATGCACATTGTGCTGCTCATACAACTGCACACGGTGCAGTGCAGTTCGCATCAGCTCATGTGCAGAGCAGATTTGATTAATCAAGTCTGCTCTGAAGCGGTGGATCTCCGGCGCATCACAGGACAAAAAGGTATGGGTATAAATGCCCTAAGGGTGTAAACAAGTGTCTGCAGAACTCAGTTCAGGTTTAGGTGACTTAGTTTAAGCTGCCTAAACCTGACTTGGGATCACTGTGCAAGCCTTGGCTGCTTGCTGGGAGGAGATGCGGGCAGCCCGGGGCGGTGGGAGGGGAAGGGGGAGGTGTTATTGAAAACAAAACAGAAATGTTTTGTTTTGTTTCATTTTTTAAATAAAAATACATTATAGGCAAAAGTCAGTTTCATCCAGTGAAGATACCTTTTGATTTGCAAAGCCAGGTAAAACAAAATTCTAAAGAAAACTCTTCACTCTCATGAGTGAAGTGAATTTAGTTTTAAATAGTAGGGTTTATAGTGAGTAGAAGACAACCTGTGGCATTTAGAAGACCTTTAAACTATCTATCTCTATAACACACATAGTGGTCTCTTGAACACCTTTTAAGAGACATACTCCCTGATAATATATTATAATATATATATTATATTAAAATAATATAGATATAAACGGACATCTTATTTGGTATAAACTACTGTAACTAGCCAAAGCAATCTCTGAACCATCAGTGGTATAGATATAAACAGACTTCTTATTTGGTATAAGCTATCGTAATGCAAAAGAAAAAAATGTCTTGCAGAATTATCTTGCTGAATTAGGAATATAGAGTCTTCTGGACGTTAGAGCATAGTGGCACCCAAATTGGACTGGATTCCAAAGAAATCACCCCCTTGTCCTGATTTGACTATAAACACCACCAAGTGGGTGTTTCTGGTGGTCTAAAGAGACTCTGTACAACTAATTAGGGAATAGAAGAGAAACACTTAAGAATTCATTTTCATAAAGTTGCTCAACTCTGATTAGTAGCAGTAACAGATTTTTTGTTTATTTGCAGGACTTTTTGTTTGCTTTATTATTTTGATTGTACAGTGCCTTAAATGCTAGGTATTCCTGCACTGAAAATGGTAAGTTAAGGCGCTCTTTTCCAATTTAAAAATCAGGTTAAAATTTTGGAAACCTGTATTTTTCCTCTTATGTTTTTTTTTGTGGGGGGGGGAGGTGAAATGAATGGATTCTTAGATGAAAAATGCGAGCTTTGAGTAATGAGAAGCATGGCTGCTCAGTGGTTTCCTAACATAAGATGTAACATGCAGACAGAAGACAGCTAGTCTCAAGGGAGCAGTTTGAATTTCTCACTGATGTCAATTCTTTACGTATGTACATCACACTGACGCATATGCCTTTCATTAAACAGGCAAGATGGATCACTGCTCTTCTAGTGTGTGAAATGTTTTCTTTAAGACTTGGGCTGGAAGATGAGTGCATGTTAATTTTCATTGTACATGTATATTTATTAATCTATTAGCATAATTGAAGCTTATTCTGTTAGCCTCAACATATATCCCTTTGGGAAAGCATCTGTTGTTTTTTCTTGTTTCAAAATATACTAATTTACTCTTTCAAGTTTTTATCATAGTCAATACCAGGGTCTATGCCTAGTTTTTCTACTCAGATATCTAATTTACCTAACATTTCTTTGTAATAGTTATACAAAAGTATATCTTGTCTATGTGTAACTAAATTCTAGCTATTATATTAATAGGTGACAAAGCTCCACCATAACTTATATCACAACAGCCACATGGTGAAACGACATGCTGAAAAGATCTGGTCTGGCACTGAGGCTGAAAAGCAACAGCCTCTCATGGGAGAGACAGAGAGATCTAGCATTTTTAAGAGGACGTGAGATTTTTCAAATGCTCAGCATGTTGGTAATTTGCAGTGTATGAAGTTAGACACACAATCCTTTCAGGATCATAGCTATTGTGTTCACAGCTAGAAAATATACCTGCATACCTCCTTACCTAGTTACTACATGTTTGTTTCATCTGCCTTTTACATCCTGTCATTAGCCTAGATTGTAAGCTCTACAAGAAAATGTCTTTTTATTCCTGTCTTTTAGCCCCTAGCTAAATAGTACTTAGAATCCTATAATACAAATATAATTATAACCATTATTTTCTCAAATATTACTGTTTTTCCATGGAGGCATGATTATTGAAGCAGAACTTTTAAAGAATGTTATTACAAGATAAGCCACTTTGACCTGGACAAAATTGTGCCATCATGCTCTATTGAAACACTTGGCGGCAGTGATAATTCAAGTGGTAATATAGAAACCCAGCCACTTAGGGACTAACTGCATCTTATTTGTAGCCAGTCTCTCCTCATGAGGCAATCCTCTAATTGTCCTCTACTTTCCTGGATGTTTCTTGCAGACTGTGGGACAGCAGATGCAGTAACGACAATATTTACAGTGGTTGTCAGCATGGATGGCCGCTTCTATGAGGGCTGTGAGCATGTACAAAATTCAGTTGCATGAAATATGAGCTTTCAGATGTTTAATATATGCAAGGGATGGATAATTAAAAAAAGAAAGAAAGAAAAGAACACCAGCAATTTTATGCACAGCTAAAAATAAGAAAAGACAAATTTGCCTTTGTTTTTTAAGGCTTTATTCAGGTCACATGAAACAACTAAAGAAAATAGAACAATGTCTTCTAGGACATTTTTCCATAAACATTCTTTAAATATGTACTACATTACTATTCAAAATGTTAAACATCTAGATTTTTGTTTATCACTGTCTATGGGGCACAAACTGCTTTATGTAGAACTGATTAGCTCTTGCCACATCCAAAAATAAAGATAATATTGTTAGCCTGTCAATTATCTGTTTGGTTTATTTAAATAGCTTTGTTGCAAGTGACTTGATATGTTTTAATATTCAAAAATTTCCTCACGAGGCACCCAGCTCAGCTCCATTATTTCTTCACCAGTTTCACTAAAATAGATTTAAAAATCTTTTAGTGAGTCCTGAAGATAGAAAAATGTTAGTCTTGTTGCCAAGTAACACACCTTTTCACAGGGGGATATAGTAGTTTTTACTATAGGACTTATTCCAGCCAGATGCAGAGAAGGTTTTGCAAAGTGTTGAGCATGCTCAGCCCCCATTTTAAGTTGCTGGTTGTTGAGGGTGCTCAGAATTTTGTAGGATTACTCCTTTCTGAAAAGGTTAGTTAAACTTCTTCTCTATCATACTGCTGAAAAGCCACCAGCCAAAATAATTTTCCTTTCTTGTCACTTTGCCTACATCACCCTCAATCTCCTTGGGTCTCTTCAAAATCTTCAAGTTACTTTCTGCATGAAGTTCAAATTTTCCACTTGCACTTTGAAGTGCTGTCTTGCCTGTTATCTCTTCTCATGCCCCACTTCCATCTTTCCTGCTTCTCACCTTTCATAGGAATACAGAAAGATAGTATTGGGAGAAACATTTTTTGACTATCAAGCCTACTTTCCTATTGTAAACAGGTAGTCTGGCCATTTAAGGGAAGCAGAGAGACCTGGGGTATAAGCCAAGCTGTGGGTGATTAGCAGGGAGTTAAAAGCTGAGCAAGAGCAAGTTGCTTGAGCTGGGAAGGAATAGTTTGCTAGTTAGAAGCAAACTGAACCCAGAGGACTTTGTATCTAAAGGGTACTCTCTAGTCGCTAGGAAAAGGCTAAAGTTTGCTCTACTTGTTTATTTGTACCAAAGATTATTGTTTTAATTTATGAAAATAGGTTTGGGGGCTTCTATAGGAGCTGTCCCAGCTGCCTGCAGAGGGTTTGGTATTGGGAGTGTGGTCAGGGAGGTAGAAAGATAAGAAAGGTTTATTGACTTAACAAAAACACAGCTACACATAGTATACTAAGACAGATAATGACAGACAGTAATTCACATTGGCAACTTATTGGCAGTCCCCTCTGATGTCTGATGTACACCAAGTTTCTCTTTCCACAAAGCTCAGTGAAGACAAAGTTCAATGAAGTCAGGCATCCCCGATCAGCACTGTTGGAGGGATACCAGGAAGGACCCTGGTATTCAGTCCTGGGGTTCCTCAAGAACCATGGGCCCACTGATCCAGGTCAACAGCTAATTAGAAGTTCCTTTCACAGAGCTGTATCTTCCTTCTAAATAATTTCTGGGTGTGCTAGCCAATTTATAACTTCTGAGCTATGCTAATAACTTACAGCCATTCAGATTCTTTTTACTTCAACTGTCCTTAGACTGACCAATACTAGTACAAGCCTTGCATTCTTCTGATAAGGTTAATTTTAACTATGCCACATGGCCTACCATCACTTCTATAAGGCTTTGCTAAATGTACTAGGCCTCATATGACATACAAGGGCTTATTACACTTTAGACTTTAATTAGGCTCTTAGCAACAACATATAGCTTAATATCTGAACAAATGACAGAAAAATACTTGGTCTAATTGTCGCAGTGCACTGAAGTGCCCTGCTCCTAGGAAAAGGAACATGTGCCGGTTGCCAGGGCAACTGCAGTTCAGTCAGCTGACCAGAAGGGGGCAGGGCCTAGCCTGTATAAACAGCTTAGGCTGAAGCCAAGCAGACAGTTCCCCATTAACATCCAAGGGAGAAGGAGCTTGCTGGAGTATGCAGCCTAGAGCAGCTTGAGGGCCTGGTCAGCTTCAGCTTGAGGACTGGGAGGAGAAAGCCTTGGTAGGGATTTGAGTGATGCCAGAGGGCTAGAGTTTGCATTAGCCAGGAGGCTTGGTTTTGAGTTGTAGCTGTTTGGCTTATGGTTTTGCTTTGTTGTTACATCGAAACACCGGGTGAGGCTAATAGGGGTTGGAGGAGGCCTTGTTGGGGCTCCACAGCAGTGTGGGGACCCTGGTGCCAGAGAGGGCACAGCATTTAGGGGTACATTGACCCTAGCCCTGAGAAGGGACACAGTGCATTGGGGGCCAGGTAAGGTTGAGGCTGCCTGAGCCCCACAGGAGTGGTAGACCTGAGGAGGGGATTTAGGGGTCAGGCACAGCTACGGCCACCTGAGCCCCAAGTCCAGAAAAGGCCCTAAGGCAGGCAAGGAGCCCCAGGGTGGGCGCACAGACGAGGAGCCCTAGGGAAGGGCACATGGACTAGAAGCCCAGGAAGGGTGCACAGACGAGAAGCCCAGGAAGGGCACTCACTTAAGACATAAGAGGGGAATTTGGGGGCCAGGCACGGCTACGGCCACCTGAGTCCTGATAGTGAGGCAGGAGCCCAGTGTGGACAGGACCGAGAGAGAGAGCCCCGGTGTGGGCACGGCCGTGAGAAAGGCCAGAGACCTTAAGGCGGGGGTGCACAGAGTCACCTTAGATGGGGCACAGACAGGAGTACATCAGGGGTACCGTGCCAAGGAGGACAAAAGGCAGCCTCCCTTAATATTATCATCAAAGATGTGGCAGGCGAGAACAAGGGTGCATTGACACCGACTTGGCATGGTAGGGGGTGCCAGGAGAGAACACGGCCGCTTCTAGGACCCCGCCCCGTGACACTAATCTTCATAGAGCCTTTAGCAATCACACAGACATAATTTTCAGCTGTCACTGGAGCAAGCCAGGCAAGGGGCTGCAGGCACGCACACCTGTGCCCAGATCATTCTTTGGACTTTTGGAAGGACTCTTAAGGGGGCAAAGTCCACCTGCACAGCAGCAGACACACCAAAATGCATAAATCTGTGTTCACCAATAACCATTACTTGAAGAAAGCCTCAACATCATCATTGCAAGCCTTATCCAAGACTACAAGAAACACTATCCAATAGCACTATCCAAGAGCAAGCTATAACAGGCTATAGGGAAAAAGAGGAGAAGGCACTGCTAATGCCCTGTCACCCTAGTGGTTAGTTATAGTATACTTGGAAGGTCCTAAGAAAAGGACTATGCCCCATGCCACAGAAGGTAAAAGTCCCTATCCTGGCATAAGTGAAATATTCCTTTCTGACTCCAGGGTCGACAATTGGTATGGCCCTAGGTGGAAGAACAAGACCATTTAGCTAAGAACCATTTTGTTTTCTAAGTACTGGAAGTTTCAGTCAAGCCCAGGGTTAGCTTTGGCCAAGGCCAAGTGCCTCAGAAGAAGGTGGAAAAAAAGTTAGTAGTCAGTAGTACTCACAATGGCAGGAAAAGAATCCTTTCTGGCTTGCCTTGTAATAACATTCTTGAAATCCTTTATTCCATCTTTAACAACTTCCACTCCTATGCTTCCTACCTCTAATCATAATATCTAAGCTGTAACACTCATCACTTTCATTTTTTAATACTCTTTTTACCCTCTTTCTCTAGATCTTGACCTCACAGAACCTTGGATTCACAGCATATATAAATCCATGGACAGATGAGGTCCTTCTATGTTTGCTGCTTTTAGACTATGAGATCTTCAGGGCAGTCATTATAGGCCAGAGCTTGTGTGAACATAAATCTTGCGTCTTCTTTTTTTTGTTAGTTTCTCAGATTGAGTTTCTACTGTCTCCTCAAAATGATTCAACTCATTTACTTATGCAACTAGCAGACAATTTTTAATGTATTAAAACCTATCATTTAATACCCTCCATTGGACCCTTTAATAATTGTATAAATGACAAATTCCCAGTGTAAGTTACAGGATCTGGCAATTCTCATAGGAATGTCTATTTAAGAGTAAACTCTGTATCTAGCTATGCCTATTGTTATATCAATACCATTACCAGTGTAACCAAGTGTCTTGACTTTCCTATTGCTTCTATTTCACTTACTAAGAACATATTTAAAATAGGGGTTTTCAAGCCTGTGACAAGAGTTGATATTACCCATTTACATTACCCTACTGCACCTCTATTCCTATCTCACATATGAAGGTGAAGCACTTGAACTTGAGACACACCTCAGTTTCATATATGTTCAAACTATTTGGTATGGATATTCTTCAGAAAATTATAAATCCTGAGAGTAGTGATGATAAAATAAATTAATGCTAATCCAGATATGAAAATTATCATAGTTGGTCAAATTTCTGTGACCACAGGAGCTCAGGGGACTTCCCAGCATGCTTGGCAGCAGACCCGGAAGTGGACCAGAAACACTTTTAGTCCACTTCTGGGTCTGCTGGGAGCACACAGGGCGCCTCCCCCCATTGCCCCGCAGCTCAGCGATTGGCTATGGGGGACACCTGGGTTCCCCACCAAGCCAAGGGAGCATGGGGGCTATAGCCAAAGTGCTGATTCTCTGAATCAGCATTGAATCTTCAGATTTGGATCTGATCAAATCAAATTGGGGACAGTGATCCAAATCAACGAATCGAATCACTGTCCCTGATTCAGGCTGAAACTGAATCTGAATCAAATACAGCATGTTTCACACACTCTTACCCTTTCTATTTTTTTCATTATAATTATTACTATTATTATTTCCTGTGATTGTTTTGAGATTCATTATCTATTTTAAGTATTACGATGGTCATTCTCATTTATTTCCTTTTGACCTTTCTCTTTTGTTTTATCCTTTCATATTCAAAATATAGGGAAAGCAGGATTTCTGAAGAATGCTTTCCAAAAGAATTCTTAGCTTTCCTGAACTGCTTGCCAATTCACACTTCAATTACTTTCTTGTTCTGGTCAGATTCAATTTTACTCTAGCAATGTAATAATTTCACTGTGTTTCTTTTTTAGTTCAATGCTCTTTGTTGCTTGTGTCAGTATGCAACCCAACTTTTTTTCAAGTTTGCTGTTCAGTTTCAGCTGCTAAATCTTTCTCTGCAACCTGTGCTTATGAAAACTCCTGATCCTAAATTTTTCTTCAGGAAAATTATTCATAACAGCTGGTAAAGCTCCTTTTCACATTGCTGATGCCCTTTATTATTGAGAGCCTGGGGAATCTGAGGATTACAGGCAGAAGCATATTTCTTTTGGAATTCTCTGTAGCTTTTAAATTTTTTAATGTGCTTTCCTGCTCTTGACTTACTTTTGATCCAAAAAGAAGACACAACAGAGCAGAAGTTTGTTTCTACCTAACTGTCCAACAGTAAATATATACAGCTTTCCAAAGGCAACAGCCCTAGGAATGTCCCACATTTGGTCTGCCTAGCACTCTGACTTATTAAATGGAGGGCTTGTCCTAAATATTAGGTCAATCTGACTATTACTATAAGAAAGCTGGAATGTCTAACAGACAAGTGGATGTTGGCTTTATCACCAAAAGCTGTTAGATATTTTGAGTCATAGGAAATTATTTCCTCTTAAGTGAGTGTAATAAGAAACCCTAACCCTGTACCTAAGAGACAGGGTGGTCCCTTTAAATCCAGAATCTTCCAGTCACAGCCATCCGGTCAAGGAGGGGTTAAGGCTCAAGCCCTGCCAGCTGATCAGGTGACAGGAAGAGGAAGGCCAGGATCCTACAAATGGCAAGTGGAGAAAGCCAGAGGGCCAGCAGGGGGGCATACTCCCAATGACCATGGTACCATGGCTGCAGTCTCTGTCGGAAGACTACGTCATGCCCTGAGCCATCCTCATGATCATCTAAAGTAAGCAAGCATGTTGCCTCTCTTGTTTCTGTATTATCATTTTTCCATTGTATGGCCTTAGAACCCTATGTTTTGTGTTGAATGTTAAGGCCGGTAGTTTGGGTGAGGCTATTTGGGGAAGGAGGAGGCCTAATTGGGGGCCCACTGCATTGTGGGGACCCCAGCGCCAGAGAGGGTGCAATATTCAGGGGTGAGCTGACCCTAGTGCCAGAGAGGGTGCAGTATTTGGGGCTGAGCAGGCTCCAGTGCCACAGAGGGTGGTTGAGCCCGAGTGAGGGGTTTTTTTGAGAGCTAGAGCTTAGGAGTCAAATCCTGATTAGTGGGGTTTTTTGACTGACAGGCCTAGCTAGAGAGAAAAGGGGTAGGTCCACAGCGGCCAAGACCCCAACATGAAGAGGAATTTACAAGTACCATCTGAGAGACTTGGGCTGCAGTGTAGGGGAGGAACAGAACTGCAGATAGCACCCCTGGCATCGGTATACAATGGAAAGCCTCCTGCTTAATTAACAACAATTAATTAACAACAAGGCATGACAGACGAGAAGGCAGGAGGATGGCCTATAGCAGGTGGGCAGGGCCACCAGTAGATGGACCCTGAGCAGGCCACCCCCATTACAGTGAGATTCCTAGGGTTAGAGCTCACAAAACAGTGGCCTTCTACTATAGCCTTCAGCATACTGGAGACCCTTACTCCTCCCTTCTTACTCAAAAGGTATGGAGAAGGTTAGATCCCATTAAAAATGGCCCCATGATTTAACTTAATTCACACAGGTGTGGACCATACATTTGGATACCTAGTTAGGTTGATCTAAGTACAAACTGTATGGAAGTTCAGGAAGGTTAGATCAGTCTCAACGTGGCTGACTCGATCAAAGTTGACTGTACCTTGAAGGTATTCTAACTTGGATTGGGCCCATCTAAGACCAATCTAGCTGAACTTCTGTACAGTTTCCAGTGCAGCTCTAAGACTGGGGAAGCCCAGCCTCTGGCCCCATCCCTGAGGCTTTGCTTTTCCTACTGCTCCCCCCCATTACTGGGTTATTTTTAGCCCCCCTGGCCCCACTCCTGTGGACCAGCCAGCCCATTCCCTCCACCAAACCCATCAAACCATCCATCCTACAAGCTGCTTCTGGTGTCAGTTTTACTAGTGCCCACTTATGCCAGGAGCTGAGAAAGTAAATTGGGGGGGGGAGGGGCAGGTGAGATCATGGGGCATTGCTCCACTGGGGGGGTGTTGTTTGTCTGGGTTGGGGGTGGAGCTCAGAGAGCTAAAAATAACCTCTAGTCCCAAGGGGAAAGAGCCCCCCATAGACCCCCCACTAGCTCCTCTGATCCCCTGTCCCAACCCCACCAATCCCATGCAGATCTTGTTTGTCCCCCTCACCCCTACTCCTACCAAACCTTCCCAGACTCCAACAACCTCTCCTCCCCCACTAGCTCCCTATTCTAACTTACCTTAAATCAGGTGGTCATTTTTAACTTGATCTACCCTTCCCCTAATCTGCTTACGTGTCTATACATGTCCTAACAAACAGGAGCCTCTATGAGTTTCATTTTTCATTTGTAGATTTTAACTAACTGTATAAAGAAGGAGCTTGATCCCTTTATCTATGAACTTAATAGTAATGTGTAGTGAGACTCTTTGCTATAACGATGTTAGGCAAATTCCAAATTTACACATCTAATATTGGTACTCTTAAAAATTATGTAGTTTAACAATGATTATTTAGTCCTGTTTGGAGCCTGACTGGCATGGCCTTGTGAATGTTTTATGTATCCTCTAGTGCAATGGGGCCCAGAGCTGGGCTGCCTAAAAGTAACACCTCAATTATAAACATTAAATAATAAAGAATATAATGTTATCAGAATAAAACACAGATGAGATAAGAGTTGGCATGAGATGAGATGTGACTGTTGACATGTAGAACTGTTGTCATGTAGGTGACACTGGAGGCATTTAAGACAGGACTCTACATATCAATAAACTCTTGAATCCAAGTGGACTATTGATTTTGACCCTTTTATTCAAGTTAAAATGCATGTAGGAAAAATGGTAGTATATAAAAAAACCACTGTTTGCTCAACCCAGTATCTACTCTATTCAGAATCAGGTCTACTGGCTTGAGTAACAAAAAAAAAAAAATTCTTTCCTCTTTTTTTCTTTTTTCTTATTAATACTGCCTGGCCAATATTACTATGGGAATCTGGGATTCCCTCTGGCTCCTGTACACTTACAGAATTGCTGATTTAAGTTTCAATCTCAGAATTTTATCTTGAGGTGACATTTCAGTTACACTTAAACTGCTCTCAAAACAAGTGCACACAATAAAGTTTTACTTCTAGATCTCAGCTGGAGTTTGTAGGGCTTGCACTTAAAATAGTAAAAAGAATACCCACTGATCTTTTATGGGTAAACTGAACATATTTTTTTTGGAAGCAATGAGACAATTATCATGGAAGCAATATTACATTGTGTAGTGCTAGACACTCACATTATTTGAGCTGTAATAGACTTTTATGAGTTCATAGGTTTTCTTTTGCAAACTTCATTTTTAAGTGGCTAATATGGAACCTTGGAATTAGATTATCAATGCTGGGTCTGAAATGTTTATGGCAATAATATTGTAAAGATACGTATTTATGATAGGGAAATAAAATGGAATGGCAAATGCTAGCATATTTTGGAATTTAGATAAGGATTTCTAGCTACTGTATTTTACAGTGTATAGGTCAACACAGTGTATAAGTCAACCCCAGATTTCTGTACAAAAAGTAGGATTTTTGTAGATCCATTATATAAGTCAATCCTGCCTTGGTATGTGAGGTGTTGGAAGCCCAGGTGGGCTCATAATAGACGTGCTGTGCTGGCAGGCTCTCAGGAAGTTGGATCAGACCCCTGGGAACTTGGGCAGCACATGGTCCGCTAGCAGCCCACCTGGCTGGCCCTGGGGGGCACCACCACCGTGGAGGAAACAACCAGTGCCCTCTGCCCCATACACACACACACGCACACAACTCAAAGGCTGCCTGGCTCACCAGCAGCTCACCCCAGCCCCAGGGCAGGCGGGAAGGATCCGCTGAAAGTAGGATCAGACCCCTCACTGCTTCTGCCTCCATCAGTCTCCTGTGGCCAGCAGGGTGTCTGGGGCCACCCTGGCATGTCCCATGGTCAACTCAAGGTGCCGGGCAGGGATGGGGGGGAGCTCTGGGGGTATCGGGCAGTGCCAGCCTCCCACCCTGCCCCTGCCCAACACCCCTTGCTGCCCGTAGGGCATGTCAGCCCCTTCCCAGACAGCACCAGACATCCTGCTGGCTGCAGGAGCTTGCTTTAAAGCAGAAACAGTGAGGGGCCCGATCCTTTCAGTTGCAGAGCCTCCCCACCTGCCCCATGGCTGGATGGTGAGCTGCTGGTGGACCGAGCAGCCCCTGAGCTGTGTGTGTGTGTGGCGGAGGGGGGCAGGGGAGGTGGTCCTTCCCTCCACGGTGGCTGTGCCCCCTAGGGCTGGCCAGCTGTGCTGCCCGAGGGCTGTGTGCACTGCCTGAGCTCCCAGGGGGTTCCGGGCAACGCCACTCTCAGGGGACAGTGTGTAAGTCAAGGTTGAATGTTAAGAGTTAAAAATTTGTCTTCAAAACTTGACTTGTACATGGTGAAATATGGTATTTATTAATATACAGATAAGTAATTGTCAAATGGCATGATGAATTGTCTTCATGTTCTTTGGTTTGAACTCACTACTACATTCCAATTAATTAATGAAAAGGAAAGAATATAGACAAATTGCCTTTAACTTGAGTAGACATGCAATAGGTGAAAATAAAACCTTTTCTCATAAACCTTGTAAACACTTCATTTCATGAAAGGTATTTCTTGCCATCTATCAAGTTTAATAATTTATGTATCATAGTTTGTCACTTTAATAAATGATCGTTGGGGGGTATTGGTTTCTGTTAAGCAATCTTATCAGATTTATTGTGCCATCAGTCTTATTATGTAGCAAAATTTTATAGTCCTGAGTTCTTTATTACAGAAAAATGTAATTGGAGCATCCCTGGAAAAACTGCTGAGGCACTGGTATGGGAAAGCACTTATATAACAAGTTTGAGTTACATTATAGTTTATAGACTTTAAGCACAATTTTTATATGCTTTCCTCAGTTGACACTGAAAACAAAAGAAATTAGCCCCACAACTCTTAGTCACGCATTATTTTTCCCCTAGATACTGTAGGACTCCAAGCATCATAGTACAATAGCCATGCAAAGAGTGGCATTGTTGACTATTATTGGCAGGATTAAGTTTCTTAAGAGAGTTTAATTGGTC
The DNA here is from genome assembly GCF_001723895.1 of Crocodylus porosus. Taxonomy (NCBI): domain Eukaryota; kingdom Metazoa; phylum Chordata; order Crocodylia; family Crocodylidae; genus Crocodylus; species Crocodylus porosus. The sequence continues at coordinate 3,716,622 of NW_017728910.1, read as the reverse complement.
TTGATAAACACAGGAACATCTCTTAAAAGCAAGAATTATTAATTTGTGCCCTGGGGTCCTCAGTGGTGCTAGACAGAATGTCTTGTTATTTCAAGGAAATGAATGAATAGAAGTCTAAGGCCAACTTTCCTACAAGCTAAACATTGATAATGTACAACTGCAAAAGATATTGCCAGTTTTCTAGTGCCAGGGTGTAAGAGGCTTACACTATGCTACTCCTACACTGATGACCACTTATGTGAGTAATTCCAGAAGCTCACCAATCAGAGTAAGAAGTGTGCAACCTGTGCTAGAAGGTATGAGACTTCTCCCTGCAATTTATTTAGCTGGAAATTTTTAAAAGAAGCCTAGAAGACTTAGGAACCCAACACCCACTGACTTTCAGGTTTCTTTTAAAATCGAATCCTTAATGGTGTCTTGGGTAACTGAAAACAGCATTACTGGCTTGATTTAACACCTCTGGAGAAGAGAAGAAACTTGGTGTGATTGTGAAGAACAAATGAAATGGATTTCTCATCTTGCTGACTCCAATGTGAGTATGAAATAACTTAAATTGGTTTCACTGACATTATCCCAGAAAATGAATTTAGAACTCAGTTACTTTGAAGATAGGCACTGTAGAAACTACATTGATGAAGTACAGTTACGCAGGGTGGCAGTCAATATAGGAAACTGAGCCAGGAACAGTTATTCTTGCATCACAATTGCAGGACTGAGTTCCAAATGACTGATGCTTCAATAGTTATGGCTAGATTCTTAGCTCTTGTAAGTTAACGTAGCTTCTTTTACTTCAGTTGTGCTATCTTGACTTTCGCAAGGTGTGGCTCAAGTCTGGGTTATCCTCAGGAAAACAGCTTTGTCCAGTCGGAGGAACTTACTCAAGAGATTGAAGGTACTCACCACTCCTGGGACACAGTGGAGTCAGTGGTAAGTGATTGTATTTGGCTCTGCTTCTAGGGCTTGACCTACTCCTTACTGGATCAGTGTGATAACACAGGGAATCATATTATTCAGACATCAAGAAGCTGGAAAGACAATGTGTAACAGTGACATCGTCTATCCCTGCGATATTCAGAAATATTATTGCAGGTGTTCCTAGGCAGTGCTGTTACACGTACCTGTCCAAGGTTTTTCTTCACATCCAAGTAAGATTTGGGTTTTTAAGATGTCAATAAGTTTTCAAAATGAACTGGGGGTTTATGGGGTGGCTTGCATTATTTCTTGAGTTTATTTACCAATATGTCATGTATAGTCTTAAAGAAGGGTAACCTCAAAATGTATTTAGCCTTATTATCTTTGGGCACTTTTGCACATGCTCTAGGGGTGGAGGAGGGCAGTGCTCTAGTTAGAGAAGCTCTGAGAGTCAGTCTAATTAAAGTGCCGCAGTGTCTCAGGCATCAGTGTCCCCATACTACAAAATGGCAGTAGAGGCGCTTGAACTAAAGCTCATCATTATAACTTATATGTTATGATAGGGTCAGGATTGCACGATATGATAATGACTTTCAAGTATTAAACAGTTAGTTTCTTTGGGAACCAGGATGGCTAAAAAACAGGAATAGCTTAATGAGTTGACATGATTTATTCAGTGTCTTGCTTGAATTTACATTTTAAAAGGAGTTTGACACCTAGTTAGTCAGACTATTGAGAGAAGAGACAGCAAACTGGATTAACAGTCTGAAAGGAAGCACATGTTCTTCTGGTTTTATTAAAATCCGGAAAATCTAGTAGTCTGAAAAACATGCACGTTTGGCAGGCAAGAAGTTATTGGCATAATGTGATTTTTTTTCCCCTTCCTACCCCTCACAGAATCTAATGGGCAGTGTATGTGGATAGCTAGAGACAACTGTATTTAAACCTGCTTTGAGAGCATGGCCTTTTCTTTAGTCTTTCTGTGTACAGGGGAGACTGGAGACCCTTAGTGTGAGCAAAGCAGGCTGAGTGCAGAAGATGACAGGAGCAATTGCAGAAGGATCTGATTATAAGGCTTGAACAAGAAGCTGCTTTTTAATCTTTTGAAGCTGTGTAGGAGCTGGATTTAAAGTGCAGGGTCAAAACAGTCATTGTTTTGATATTTCCTAACATTTGTTTACGCTTCTGTCTGTCTCAGCATATGGTTACTCCTTTCTTATGCTGGCTCTTGGGTTTTTTTTAATAATAAATCCTTTTTTTTTTATCTTTTTGCCCACTTTTTGTCAGTGAGACTTGGGATTCCAGAGTATTTGACCATGCAGGCTTACCCATGTCAAGCTCTTATTTCTGAGAACATGACTAAACAAGAGTGTGATCCTTCTAGCTGGCAAAATCCTCTTTGCTAATGGCTGGCAAGGCCTGAATAACACAGTAAGGCTGAGGAAATAAAATTTGGGTAATTTATTTGAAAAATATAAACATGGTAGAATTCAGAACATAAATTATCTGCCTCAGATCATTCAATCTAATGTACCAGTTAGTGAGCAACACAAATTTTCTAAGGGCTTCTGATGCTGAGAATCTTCTGCTCCAAATGTTCTTAAAGAAAGGCGAGCATCTCCCTGCATGGATTTCCAGAGGCCTGTTCCCTGCCAGGGGATGAATGAATGTCCATGGGTCCTACTGCAGTTAGTTGAAATGGCAGGGGTCTACCCAAACCCAGAGATTTACTGGCTAGAGGCCTAAATGACTGATTTTTAAACATCTCTAAAAATCATCAGGGCATCCAGTCATATTGCATATGCAAACAAACATTGAAGCTAATTCTAATATTGCAAAAGCCTTAGTCTGTTTGTTGATCTGTCCATAAAGCTTTATCTGCACTCTGATTAGATGTCTCGGCAGCCAATCAGAGTGCTCCAAGAGCATTCAGACTGCAGGTGGCAGTGCCATGGTGGAGCACCACCATAACAATAGGAACAGAGGGGATGGAGGGGGGAGGGGAGGGCCAAGGCCATGGAGGAGGCGGCAGCGTCGGTGTGAGGGGGTGGGGAACAGGGTTGGACCAGCCATGGCAGCGTGAGGGAGGACGGGGAATGGGCTCAGGCCCACCATGGCATACGAGAAGAGTAGGCCTGGATGCTGCCATGAAGGCATGGACAGAGGGGAAGGAGCAGGGGAAGGTGAGGCCAGCACTGCCCTGCTTCCAGAGGTGGCAGTGATGGAGTGGACAGAGAGGGGAACAAGGCCAGCATCACTGGCCTTACCCTCTGCCCCCTGCTCTCTGGATGCAGTGGCAGCATGGGGTTCTGGATGGTTGTGCACCATCCGTGCCCCCTCCCCCCAGTCATTCATGGGGAGGGGAGGCAGGTGCACACGGCCTGGGCGGAATGGGGGGAAGTGGGCCTGGCCCCAAAACAGTGGTGGGGAGGGTGGGGTGGTGTGCCCAGCCCTGAAATGGTGATGGGGGGGCACACTGGGGGACCAGCTCGCAAATGGCAGCAGGCAGGGGGGCCTACCCTGGCCCCACCTGACATGGCCCTGAAACAACAGCGGGGAGGGTGGGCATTGCGCCTGGCCTCAAAACAGTGGCTGGGAGGGTGGTGGGGGTGGGCCCAGCCCTGCAGCAGAGGTGGGGAAAAGGGGAACAGGCCTGACTCTGAAGGCGGGGTGGGGAGGGAGCTGGATACAGGCTTCTGGCATTTTGGTAGTTCTTGTTGGGCAGTTGGCTAGTTGTTATTAATAATGTTTATGCCATTGCAATTATCAATAGCACCATTCTTCTAATCTACCTGGTTCATTTTTCTGGAGGAATTAACATTTCCTAGAGTAGAGTTGCTGGCCTCTTCTTTGTCAGACTGTTTGATCAAAGGCAGTGAACTTGGGTTTTTGGGGCATTTTATCTTTTTCACTGATTTAGGTACACATCATTTATATGCTTCAGAGCTTTGTGGACTCTGTGCATTTGCCAAAGATATAATTACATCTACTTAAATTGCTTTCTGCTTTAAATTAGACTTGGTGAAACAACAGACTGATATCATAGTAGACACAAACAAAGGAGAGAAACCGTAGGAGAGTTCAATTTTTGTATTTCATGATAAAAGTCACAAACAAAAGGGAATGAAGACTACAACTGCATGCATGCACACACGCAT